>NC_040038.1:12114228-12421705 GCF_003713205.1 Coffea eugenioides | reverse complement strand
CAATGATCAAGAGCTGCGGCATTTAAAAAAATATATCGCCGCAAATTAAATTTGCGACAAAGGAAAAAAAAATTGCCCATCAAATCATGACCGTTGATCACCTGCTATATTTAAAAAAAATAATTTGTAGCGAAGAAAAATAATGCCATCAAGTCATGTTGTCCAAAACTTTGCCGCACATGGGATCTGTGGTTTCTCAAAAAAATTTCAAACATCCGCTTTCGCTGCAAATTTAATGTGCGACTTCTAAAAAAAAAATTTTCAAATAAATTTCGTTTGCCGCAAATTTTGTTTGGGGCAATAGAATTAAATTTTTTTTTCAAATCACGACTGTTGATCAACATTTTAATCAATGGTACATAGCTTTTGCCTCATATTAGATTTGCGACTAAATTAAAATATTCAACCCAAAATCTTAACTTAAAATTTTTTTAAGCCGTTGAAAAAAAATTCAAAAATAAATTAGAATTTTTGTGCGCCGATTTTCTCAAGTGCGACGACCCTTATTTCAGAAACAAATCCCACAAAATACTATATTTGTGATTTTTTCGTATATCAATATTATTTCGAGAAATTCGCCAAACTTAGGAGGTCAACGTTAATTTGCTATAGCAGGGCGCATTTTTTAATATGAAGTTTTGAATTTCAGGGAGCTTTTCTTAGTTTGGTTAAACCTAAAGGACTAACTTGAAATTTGGCCAAACCTCCGGGGAGGTAAATGCAATTAACCTAAACTATAATGCACCCAACCAGCACCAGCGCTCCTATGACGTTCCATCTCTGTCGGCTATAAATCTTTTATTTATTTATTTTAAAGGACGTCGGCTATAAATCTAAAACCCTAAAGCCCCAATCCACCTGAGCTTCTTATTATAAGAAGGCGGGCCCCACAAGCTGCGGCAGCGATAAACACAATCCAAATTCGGTCCAATCGAATGTCCACTTCAAACCAACTACCACGGAAAGGATTAGGTCTCGTTTGGTAAATGAGTTTTTCGGGTGTTTGTTTAAAATTTTATTGTAATTTACTGTAGATGTTGTAAGAAAATTTTTTAAAGTGTGTAAATTTTTGAATATTTTGGAGTGTATAATTTAAAAATTTTGATAAGTTTTATGAGTGTAGACACCAAATTTTTGTCAATTTTTAATATTTTTTTGAATTTTTTGAATTTAATAAATTATTTATTTTCTTGCATTTTAATGCAAAATAGCAACAAAAAAAAAAAAAAGAAAATCAAGAAATCAAATCATCCTATCATTTTTTCCACCAAATACACTTAACCCATTTCACACTCAATTGCCTTCTTTCAAAGACCACCATTTTTTTACAAGAAAACAAACCAACTCCCCACCTTTTCTCTCAATACAATCTCTTGGCTCTCACACACACACAGGAAGTCAGACAACTAAGAAAAAAAAGCACTCCTCATCCTCCCAAGTCCCTCTCGGTTCTCTGGGCTTCTTCCGAAGACAAAAATTAGCAACTTTTCTCTCAAAGAAGAATTCCTCTCATTTTCGGCTCTTTTCTTGGCCCACCAATAGACAAGCCACAAAAAAAAATAATCTTTTCCCTCCCTCTCTCGGCTAGCTCTTAGGAGTAACAGACAAGAACAAAAACCAAACAAAAAAACAAAAAACTCCACTGAAATTTTCTTTTGGACCTCTCGGCTCCCTCTACCCATTTTTCTTCCACAAAATCAAACACAAAAAGGGAGGCAGCTATCGGTTGGACAACTGAAGCTTGGAATTTCCTCCAAACTCTAGCCAAAGGACCGTAATTCTAGTTGAGGTAGTTTTCCTTTCTTTTTTTCGATTTTTTGTTTCTTTCTTTTCCCTTTCTTTTTTTTGGTTAGTTATATTAAAAGCACGTTTAAGTGCTGCTTTGTCCCTTTCTTTTGTTGGTTTTGTTGTTGTGATGTTGTTGGGCAAGTCCAAGATTAGATCGAGGAGAAGAAAGATTATTTTGGTATATGCATGCTATATGTTTGATAAAATGACAAAATGGAAAACGAATTAAAAGCTGAACATTGTGCATGTTTTTTTTTTTGTCAAAATAGGTGACCGTTTGCTAGTGTAGGTCCGAAAATGTGTGATTATTCAAAAATTTTGGGAGTTTGAACTTTAGAAGCATGTGAATAATTTTTCTTCATTTTGGACTGTTTTATTTTAATGTTGTCATATTTGTTGTTGCTTTTATTGATTTCAGTTCATAGTTAGGTTGTAAAAATCACAAGGAGTGTTGTAGTATATTTTTTATAATTTTTAGTGAAAGATATGGTGATTTGAAAAAAATAAAAACTGGTCTGTCTTTTGCTTTTTTTGGACGTTTTCGGGTCATTTTTTCGTAAAAACTAACTCCGGAAATGGAATCTACGCGAAATATCGAGTGGGGGGTGTATTTTGTGAAAAATTATGACTGAAAATTTGCCGGCGACGTCGGCCGACGGCGGTGCCGCCGTTGGAGCCACCATGGCCGCCAACTGAAGTGAGCTTCGGATGGCCAGAAGAGAAGAAGAAACGAATGGGGAAGAAAGAAAAGAAAGGAAAGAAAAGAAAAGAAGAAAAAAAAAAGGGAAAAGAATTAGCTAATTCTTTAGTGGGCTTGTGGTTATTTTGGTTGGGTTTCGATTTATTTCTCTTGGGTTTTGGTTGGGCTAGAAGGTCAGAGTCCATTCATTTTTGGTTGGGCTTGAGTGATAAAAAAGGGGCTGGCCTGTGTATTGTAGCCTGGACTTTCGATTGGGCCGGATGGCCGTGGCCCAAAGAAGAAATGGAGAATGGCCTAGTGGCCCATTTTCTTAAGAATATCAGAAACCGAAATTTTCACTTTAGCCCCTCATCTTTGGAGTAGTTTTGCTGAGGCCCAGAATATTTTAAATCCCTTTCACCTAGGTCCTTAAGTTAATTGCACTTTGGTCCCTGAACTTTATCTTTCATTTAATTTTGGTCCCTAAACTTTGGAAAAATTATATTTTTGACCACAAAAGTCTTTCAATTTTTTGCACTTTAGTCCCTGGTGAATTTTGATTATCTTTATAATAATTGTTTCTGTTCTTTATTAGCTAATTATATTACTTTTGAGTATATTTAACTTGTAATTTTTAGATGTTCTTGACTTTCTTTATTTTGACATTTAAGGTGAATTTATATTTTATTATTATTATTATTTTCAATTAAATTGGTGCCATGATTCTTCTGTTCATTTTGAGTATAAATAGGGCAATTTGATTCCATTTAGTCACCACTTCAAAAGGGAGGTACTCCCTATTATTATTATTATTATTATTATTTCAATGTCAATTACGTGCTCTTATGTGCTCCTATGTGTTCCTATGTGTTTATATATTTTTATATGCTTTGCTTATTCGATTTAAATGCTCATTCGAATTTTCTTATATTTGTTTAGTTAATTCTTATAATTATTTGTGAGGCATTTAAATACCTAAAAAATGTAATAGATAGGATAATTAGATTTGTTTTATTTTATTTTTCCATTTTAGATTGTAGTTAGGTTTCTCGTTGTAATAGGTAGGTTTCGTGTGTTTATGTGGCTTATATGTTATGTGCTTTATCCGCTTTTCTTAGGATTTTTGCATATAGATATTATGTTTATGTGTTACGTGCTATGTGCTTTTATGTGTTTATTTGTTTTGATTTATGCCTCATCTGTTTTACTATGTATTATTAATGCATGGCGTCACTACACTAGTCCAACGCTAGTTGTGGCTTCTCCCTCCGTTTACTTGCTAGTTCAATGCTAGTAAGGATTTTTAGAAATGGGCTAGTCCAGTACTAGACCCTTAAATCATTCATGCGTTAGATTCATCTTTGTGTGATATTCATTACATTTTCACGCATATTTTTTATTTTTAGGATCTTTTCTCATTTACATGATATTGTCTATTATATTATTCTCTACTCCATATCCTCTATATGTGTTAATCATGTCATTTAGAATTGTATCTCATTTAAGTTAGTTCATTTGCTTGTCTATGTTAGGAGAATTATTTTTTGAACATGGAAAATGGGTGATTATAATTTTTTACTTTAAATACCCCATTAATTTCATTTTCTCTTGTTTTTTCAAAGACCCAGAGTTGTCAAAAAGGGTTTTGTTTTATTTTCAAAGACCCAAAGTTTCATTCTAGGTCCTTTTTCACTTGTTTTTAAATAAAAAACGCCATCTTTTGTAAACACCCTCTTATTTCTATCGCGAAAAAATGGGGCGAGACAATGAGGTTATTGTAGCAAAAATTGTTAAAAATTTGTAACAGATAAATTTGGTAAAAAACTTGCTTGCAAATAGATCCTTAGCCACCACATATCTTGTGGGGGTAGGAGATTACCTTATCTCCCATCAAAAGTTGCTGTTTAATGTGGCTTCTCTAAGATTCATATAGCGCATTATACATCCGTATGATTTGATGGTGGTTCAATTCTTGTGGTCCTGTTGGATCATTCCTTTAATATAGGTTAGAATGGGACCTTCTATTATCGTTTAGAGTAGAACCTGGAGTAGGTGCAGTGGAGTAGGAGCAGAGGTAGAGGTAGGGATAGATGATGACAATAGACAAAAGGAAAAAAAAAAAGGAATGTTCACTTCAAGGTACAAGAGCTCTAAGCAGAGAGAATCACTAGAAAGTACAACCCATTTAAGCAGAGTTGCGCTTGAAAGTAGCTCCGCTGTAGGAACGAAAAGTTTATGTATATGCAAGGAGATAAGGATAAAGATAAGGATATCTGTCGGCTATAAATCTAAAACCCCATCCTCACCCACTGCTGCTATAAATCTAAAACCCTGCTGCTAAAACCCTTTCCCCAAAACCCATCATCCTAAAATAATAACCATTTATTATTATTTTCATAATTTATGAACAGTAATCACGGACAAATTATACTGTAATTTTGCAGAACCATGAATGGAGTCGACGATGATGGCTTTCCAGCTCCTAAGCTCTTCTCTCAGGGCTACTCCTACACCTATGACGACCTCATCTTCCTCCCCCACTTCATCGACTTCTCCACCGATGATGTCTCCCTCTCCTCTCCTCTCTCCCGCAACCTCTCCCTCTCCCTCCCCTTCGTCTCCTCCCCCATGGACACCATCTCCGAGTCCTCCATGGCCTCAGCCATGGCCTCCCTCGGCGCCTTCTCCTTCATCCACTCCAACAACTCCCCCTCCCACCAGGCCTCTCTCGTTCGCGCCGCCAAGTCCCACCGACTCCCTTTCTCCTCTGATCTCATCTTCCTCTCCCCCTCAGACTCCATCCTCTCCCTCGAAGACTTTGGCTCCTCCCCTTGCATCTTCGTCACCAGCTCTGGCACCAGCCGTTCCAGGCTCTTGGGCCTGGTCTCTCGCTCCGATTGGGAGGCTTTGCCCTCCGAGTATTCCAAGGATGCCAGGAGGGTCTCCGATTACATGAGGAAGGTGGACCGCGACTTCTGTTCCTTGCCCAATGGTTCTACTTTGGAGGATGTTGCTGCCTATTTGGCTGCTCGTAAACTCGATTTCGTCCCCCTGGTCAGGACAGCGGCCCATGACGGCGATGAGGACGAGGTGGTGAACCTGGCCACTTTTTCTGACGTCGAGAGGATCAAGGGGTTCCCCAAGCTAGGCCTCCCCTCCCTCGGCCCGGACGGCAACTTTCTGGTGGGTGCCTCCATTGGGACCCGCGAGTCTGACAAGGAGAGGCTGGAGCATCTGGTCAAGGCTGGGGTCAATGCGGTGGTCTTGGACAGCTCTCAGGGGAATTCCATTTATCAGCTGGAGATGATCAAGTACGTGAAGAGGACGTATCCGGGGTTGGATTTGATTGGAGGGAATGTGGTGACCATGTATCAGGCCCAGAACTTGATTCAGGCAGGCGTTGATGGATTAAGGGTTGGCATGGGTTCTGGTTCCATTTGCACCACCCAAGAGGTCTGCGCTGTTGGCCGTGGACAGGTATTATTACCTCGTCTACCAGTCCTACTGGTTCCTTTTTTCTCTTCCCCCTTTTCTGGTTTGCTTTCTTGAGCCCTTTATTTACACATTTGGAGAGAAGCTCCCATTTTTCTGCAATATATGCATTGACAACTGCATAAAGTTTCTGTCTTTATGTTCAAAATCACAGCTTCCCATGTTACCATTTGTGTGCATCGACTTTTTCCAGCTAGTATGCTTTCGTTATAGGAAGGGAAGTTCTTTTACATTTTCCTTGACCGCCCTCCTCTTACCCAATATTTACTCCATCATCATCACTTGTTGCCTTTTGGAGCATCATTTGTGTTGAGTTACTGGAGTATAGTGCCCAGTTATAAACTTGCAATGAGAGGATATTAGGGAATTTAGAACTCTTTCTCGTGTTTGTGAAATCTCAGCTACAGACTCTTTATACAATGATTTCTTTGGAATTTGTTTTTAGGGCACAGCTGTTTATAAAGTATCATCTATTGCTGACCAAAGTGGTATCCCTGTCATTGCCGATGGTGGCATTTCAAATTCCGGGCACATTGTCAAGGCTTTAGTTCTTGGGGCATCAACTGTGATGATGGGCAGCTATTTAGCTGGAAGCACTGAAGCTCCAGGCACTTACCAATATCAGGTTTGGTGGCACACCTTCTTGTTTTATCTATATCCATTACAGCTTATAGGATATTCTTCTCATTCCCAACATTTCCTCTACTGAACATATATTCTGTTATCTTTTTCATCTTTTCCTTTTTTTTTTTGTGCCTTTTTCATGGTATTCTTATGGGATACTTTTTTTATTTTGGGGGGACGGGGTGGGTAGGCATTAGGCCTTCAATTCTTCCTTTATTAAGTTTACAACCTTAATAATAAGCTGAGGAATAATGGTTAGAGCAACATGCTTGTTTTATTAAAATTCTCGCATCTATGATTATCTGTAGGATTTATATGTTATCGAATGAGATACCTGTGGGACAGAGTCTTCATGCTCTCTTGCTGCAATTAAGTTGGACAAAATTAGAATTTTTTCACGGCTCTCCTTTAATAATGCATGGACATGAGTGTGCAAGCACTTGTCATAGCTGCCAAACGCTTCTGCATGATTATGCCACATAATTGGTGCATTATATCTTTCTTTAGTTTGAATAATTCAGATTTGGAATTACAGGATGGCATTCGAGTCAAGAAATACAGGGGCATGGGATCTTTGGAAGCAATGACAAAAGGGAGTGATGCAAGATACTTGGGTGATACAGCTAAACTGAAAATAGCTCAGGGTGTAGTTGGAGCAGTTAGAGACAAAGGATCAATTCTTAAGTTTATACCCTATACAGTGCAAGCAGTGAAGCAGGGTTTCCAGGATCTTGGTGCTTCATCTGTTCAATCTGCACATGACCTGTTAAGATCGGAGGTGCTGAGGCTTGAGGTTTGTTTACCACTTCAACTTGTAGCTGTGAAGCGTTACCTTGCTCGTAATCTAACGATTATGTACCTACAAAAACTCACTTGGTGTTTTGTTCTTTTACAGGTTCGAAGTGGAGCAGCACAAGTCGAAGGTGGAGTTCATGGTTTGGTATCTTATGAAAAGAAATCTTTTTGAAACCTTAATTGATGCTACCATTTTTTGAAGCCTTTTGCAATTCTTTTGCTGCGCCATCTGCAATCCTGTGGTCCGTGTTAATTACATGCATTGTTTTTTGATGGCTATGGGTGGAATCTCTTCTTTTGGTTTGAAGAGCCATCTAGGGCAGAAGCCATATTACTGCATGCACTGCAATTAATTGGCTTTTGGATTTCAAGTATCGGCTACTGTTAAAGAGTAGATTATGATTCTTTGATATATTAATTTTACTGATTAAGCGGGGAAGTGTGTTGGTTAAATAACAAGGACTTATTTCACTTGCTGCTTCTTTGTATGCACCATATGTGCTCCCTAAATTGGCAGTCTAAAGCATATGATCCCCAGTATTCATCCTAAGGATTGGGGATGAAGGGGAAAGCGGCAAGGCAGCCAGCTATGCATGTTAGGATCTTTCCATTACAAAGGCAAACGCTCAGCAGTCAGCATCTGCACATGTTTTCGTATCACATGCATGGTAAGTTTCGAAATTTGCTCTTCGAGATATATTCTCTGCCGGGATTAGACAATTTTTAGCTTTGCATATTGGAAAAAACGTCTCTTGCATATCTAGGGTGTACAAGCAAGGCTGGCGTGAGAGCAGGGCTGCGGGCTTAAGCAAGTCTCTGTTCCCACCAGAAATTTGCAGGAATGAGCTTCGTGGTGGTATAGATAAAACAGTTCTAAGCAGCTGATTCCGAGCTGGAGTGCGCCTTTACTTCTTTGGTTGAATTGGATTGCCAGCACTAATCTTAAATTAGTTTCATGGCCAGGATTATTTACTGTCTTATTAGCTCAGTGTCCAGGATTAGTTACTGTATTTGGTGGATCCTTTGGAAGAGGACAAGCACCAAAGCAGTAGTTACCCTGAGCCACTTCAGCCTAAACGTTCTTCTATCTAAGAACTAGTCTTTTGCACGAGCTTTTCTTTTCATCTTCGATATTTCTTTCAGATGGTCATGGATACAAAAGCACTAAGATGACAAATTTAATAAATTTTAAAATACTAAATATAAAACAAAATATTGAGACTAAAAGATGTATAAAAATAGTTACCCTTACACAACATAATGATTAATTCTTAACAAACCTTAGAAAGTATAATCAATATTTGATTACTTTTTTAAAAAAATTTAAAGAAAAGAAATTTATATGAAAAAATCCTGTAAAGGAAAAAGAACAAAAGATATCCATATAAGCAGCATGCGATCGTGATTGCAAAAAAACAGGTAACTAATTTTGAATTTTCTAATTAGGAGATAGAATATATCTTTTTTTTGGTATGCTGGAGAGTGAAAGGAAATTAATTAGAATGAAATTTATAATTGATGAATTATAGGGAAATATGTGTGTGTGTGGGTGTAGGCAAAATCATCAACTTAGAAAAACAGAAACTGAACAGCATTTGGAACTGTAGATTCATGGATTAAAAAAAAAGACAAAATCAATAAAAAAAACATATATAAAGTAGAAAATCACTGCGTTGATTGAAATTTGTTATAGAAAGGAAAGTAACGAATTATAGCAAAAGTTTTATTATTACTTATAAATAATATTACTTGCTACCCAAAGTCTCCATAACAACAAAGTGAGATGCTGAAAACATTTCTTTAATTTGTATTCTGAAACTTCAGTAACGTACCAAGGAAAAGAAACTTCTATGGTCAAAGAAGCTCCAAGAACATGCTAGCTTTTGGATGGAGGCCTGCCTCTGTCAGCGTCATTCCCATCTGATCAACACTAAACACCTTTCTTGGGAAGTTAGAAATTAGCCTGTAATTGCCGCCAACTCCAGGCAAGCCTAATGAATTAATGTACCTAAAAATTGCTTGAACCTTGTCTGTGCTCAAGAAGCTGTGTTCCCTTCTCTCCCCATTTGGAAACCTTATCAATATCTACACAGAAAGATGAGGAGTTCATTCTTCAGATCAAGCTCAATGGGCATATGAAATATTATGGACCAAAGCATACTCTTACAAGACTATAAAGAGGATAAGTCTTGATCAAGTACCTTGGTTTCTTGAGCATTTCCTTTATGCATAGCTCCTCCTGCTCTTGGACCATCCTTGATTTGGTTGTTTTGCTGCTTTAGAGGAAGTGGCTTGGTTTTTTCTTGATTAGATGAATTGGAGGCACTTGCAGCTTTTGAAACTCTTTGTTCTGAAGCGAAACTCCTGAGCTTTTCCTTCTCCTGTACAAATGGGAAAGCCTGTTTCCTACTGGTTTGATTCAGACATTAACTTAATCGAAGCTTGACTAATTTTGAGCAAAAGTGCACCTGATCTCTCTGGAGGGCTGTAACATAGGCAACGTCTTGTTCTTCTCTCAATTTACGATCTGCTCTTCTTTTTTCTTCCTCGTTGGCCCTTGCACTGTCAAATGCCAGTCCTTGCTCCTCCATGGTCCTTTGTAGTATCTCCACCAATTCAGCAGGGGAGACTGGACCTTCAATCTACACAGGGCAAGTCAGAGAGTTTCCCTTCTTTCACAAATCAAATACATGTGACATATCAATGTATAATGATGGTAGGGAAGTTCAGATGCATCAGATTTTTCATGGAAGAACATGTCTTGAAATTGAAACAACTGAATCAACACCTGAGAATTTCAATGTGAAAACACATCAAAAAAAGATGGAAAAGATGCTGCTTTGATGTATGAGCCCAATCATGGCTAGTAGTCTCCCCTCAGTGCACTATACTACCATTACAAGAAGCATGACCATATCATCAGAAAAGATAAATCTAAACTTTCTTGGGAGTATTTTCCTTCTTTTGCGATCATATTCACAGCAAAAATGAGAAAGCAGAATCCCAGGTAGTACGGGCTATAGCTACTTTGACCTGAGATATCAGCCAACACCTAATATTTGGGGATATCTTTGTTCCTATTTGCTGATAATTTAATCTGAAATGCAGGACAATTAAAATCTTTTTATACTGAACCTTTTGATTGTACACAAAACCAACTAGTTTAGGCAATAGGCATTCTAGTCATGTTGAGGTTTCATATTCAGGTGCACATAATGAACAAATGTTAGGCTTATAAACATTTCAAAACGGAATGAAGTTTCTGTATAAAATTTCCTCTTACCTGTCGCAGAACTGCTAAATTGCCAGCAGAAGCTGGAGCAACCACAGCACAGAATGGGAAGTTGGAGACCCTTAATGTTGAAGCCAAATGGAACCCCTCCCCTCTGTTTGCAAGTGCTCCCCAGCTAATGAAATTTGCATCAAGAAACTGAACAACCAGCTCAGAACCTAAAGTCTCCCTGCAGAAAAAGGGAGTGAATTGGTGCTCAGGGGAGTGCAAGTACAGGAAAATGAACTTGTGCTCTTCTTGAGCCATCTTCAGAGCATCCATGAACCGACAAACGTAGAAAAATGGATGATTTGTGCCATATTCCTGCTCCAGACTTGCTAGAAATGCCCATTCCTCTTGTACCATCGGTTGCTGCTGAAAATTCTGTGAAGGTTGATTGAATGGATCATTCACGGGAGGATCTGATGAGGGATATTGCTCAAATGGAAAATCTGTTGCTAATGGTAGATGATGATGTTGATGAGGATGGTGTCTTCTTCCTCCTATTCGAATAAAGTCCATACCTTGTCCCATTGCTCTGGAAACACCCCCTAAAATGCTCCTGGGAAGGCTTACCATTCTGCGAACAATTCCATTGCAGGATGATTCAATTGATGATCTTGAATTTCCTCTCATCATTGATGACATTATTACTACTGCTACACAAAATTTCAGTGATGGAGAAGAGTTGTCTTCTAAGATTTGGCAAGAATATAAGGTGAAAAGCAGGCTGTAGCGTAAGAATCCTATGTTATGTTGTAATCAAGCAGATGCCAAAGAGACCTGCAATTTTGTCAAAAATTGCTACTGTTATAATCAACTCAACTTTGGAATTTTTAGCTTTTTCAACTTTATTCAGAGCAGTTCAAGGATATTGAACAAGATTGTCTCCTGGTCTACTTTTTCCTTGTCTGCTGCTGCCTGCTTGTACGTAGTGATAGAGTTCAGATAACATGCCTTGGCCCAAGGTTCCATCCTAGAGTAATGTGAGAAGGGAACAAAAGATCATTGGGATAAGAGTCAAAATGGTAATTATGGTATTTTTATTTTTAGGATTGTGAGGTGATATTGGGCATTCTTCTATTTGTTAATGGCACTTTGTTACTTTTATAACATCATAATATAACCTCTCATTTATGTGATATCTAATGAAAAATTTGGCAAAGGGAATGATAAGAATGTACAAATTAAGCACATAAATGAAAAGCAAAAAGGTGAAAGAGCCATACAATATCTTTATCACTAGTGTGACTTTCGGGCTTATTGTCTGATCTTAATTCTTGAGTTCATTTTGTTCAAAAAATAAAAATCTTAAGTTTATGAAATATATTGATTGACAATTATAATTATTTTGACTTATTTCTTCATCTTTTCTTTTTTCCCCATTTCCCCCCTTTTGGAGCTTGAAGGTAGACACCTCTTTCCATTGCTTTAGCCCAAAAAATCTAGCTAAATTCAAGTGATTTTTAAAAGGAGAGATTTTATCGTTGATATGTCATGGATAACTCTCAATTTTGTTTCCATCTTGTACACTAGAACAAACTATGGAGTTCTTGGCTTCTTGCCCTTTCCTTTGTTGGGGGGGGGGGGGGGGGGTTTCTCCTTTTTCTTGTTTCTTTTCCATTTTGCAGCTATATATTATGAAAATTTTAAGACAGTAAAATATTGGGAGAGCCCTATCTCAAGTGGTGACTACTTGTGGAACTGGAAGGCGTGGTGCTAGCTAGTAGAGGAGAAATGCCTCTGATGGGCTTTTGGATAACAGAAGGCGTGGTGATGTTCTCATATAAAAAGACCACGCCTGTTGAAATTGCTTGACTGGGAATCGGTAATACAACAGATTCTGGAACCAAGGCAAACTCTTCAAAAATGTTCCAGCAGAGATGAAACGACATCACCCACTTTGACAAATAATAAGGCATTTTGTTTTTTTTTTTTTAAAATTAATTCTTGGTTAATCTATTATATAGGCATGAGGGCGTTTGTTCCAATCATAAACTTTATCTATCTTAAGAATAGATTGTTTAGAATTATAAAAAAAAACCAGCTGATGATATACAAATTATCTCTCTGGTAAGTTGTTTTAGCTTTTTTCTTTTTTCTAGAAATTTATCGTTCAGTTTAGCATGGAATAATTGTTTTCTTAAATTTAGAACTATATGAAATATAATTCGAATCTTAACTAGTACAACTTTTACATCATAATGTCTCATATGGGTATTTAATATTCCTAATATTTTAATCTAGAATGTTTTTTTTTTGTTGAACAACGTACCAAATAATCTCAAAAGTTTCAAATATAAGAAATCACAAGTAAAAAATATATCTATCTCTATAAATTTAGATTAATGAAAAGATAAAAAAAAGAAGTGAAACCATCAAATGTATTAGCATTATGCTTTCGAAAAAATTCCCAAGAAGCTAGCTTTCTAGCATTATGCTTTTGGAAAAGAATTCTTCAACAGCAAATTTTCTTACATCAAGCGTTAACGGAGGGAAATTAAGGTTATTAGAGTATGATTCCAAGAACTATTACTCTGATGCTGATCCTAGAGTTTCAATGACAAAGCATATATCCTGCCTTTTGATTTCATCACTCATATGATCTGTCTGAATGATACAAGCGTGGAAAATTATGACAGAAATTTAGTCATTTGATGTAGTAATTGCTTTTGAGCATCTAATAAATGAAACCTTGCAACAGCATAGTGACACAGCTCCTAAGAGTTTATCTGATCAGGGACCTGATAAGGCCGCTGCAAATCCATAAGAAGTATCTTTATAACTGGTAGACTTCCTAGCATTTGCGCTATACTTCCTGATGGCAAAATCCGTAGTCTCAACGGGCTTCCACATGATCCAGTTTTTTGTTTTTTCCTGATATAATGAAGCTGATAGAATTCTTGAAGTATTAAAGTTCCTTTTAGCTGATCAAAGTTTTTGTGAACTAAAAACTAAAACATAGATCGTCCATAGTTTGGTTCTATAACTGAGAATGCATGAGTTTCTTTGTCTTCAAAGAGTTTTTGTCTCATATCTTTATGTTATTACTATGGCTAGGATTTGCTTATCTGTGAGATTTCTGTTGAATCTCGTTTCATTTATTTATATTACTAGTAATATCTATATATAATATGTTGGCTTGTGGTCCCTTTCTAGACTCTTACCTCACCATGGCTGCCACCTGTTGGAGCTGGATGTCTATGCTGTTGGAGTTCTTGTTGGAAACGAGGTATGCCCATTGATCCTGTTCATTCTCATTTTACATGTAATTTTGTGTTTTTCTATTTGGACTTAGTGAACTCTGCTTTCTGTTTTCTCCTATTATTTCTCGTTCTCTCTGGCCTTGACCTTCTTCTCATCCAACATAATAAGCAATTGAAACTAGAAATATTGGTAATTCACTTGGTCATCTCACTATAGCAGTACGATAGCAGGACTTTACAAAGTTGAATTACGTTGCAACTTAAGATAAAGCAAATTTAACATCAAAATTTTTGACATTTCTGAACATAAACGTTTAATGGCCATGCCAACTTTAGCAGAAGCATCAAGACAATGTATCCACTGAGAGGTAGTTATAACAACACTCGATTGAAAGATTGTTCTGCACCTGTGGTTACACCTGAATCAGAAGAGAGATGTACGGTAAAATGCGTCTCTGCCAGGCATTTAGAGGGTGCTATTGCAGGCAATGGGTCTTTTTTTTGGGGGGGAGGAGGGGTTAAGTTTTTATGTGTCATTTCTAGATTGAGCCATGCTAAATGTAGCATTTCTGAGTGTCTAGCATCTGATTTGATCTTATAAACTTGGATTATTTCATCTGCAGGGTAAGTCATCTGGGACTGAGATTGAGCAGAACAAAGATACTGTAGAGGTATACTTCATTTGGTATTTGAAGATGTGATTTCTGGCTAGGTAGCCGAGCTGACCTAATTCAGTTCCCTCTTTCGGTGAAGTGAAATTAGGAAGCAGGGGTGCTGTTCCGAAGTGAGAGGGGGGGCTTTGTCCCCTGGGATCACTCCGACGGTCAAGTCAGTATAGAGAGAAAACAAAGAGTAATGAACAGTATAAGCGCAACAGTAGTTTTACTTGTGAGGAGTGAACAGGGGGTATTTATAGAGTGTGAGAGTGGAGGGAAGGACAATGGGTTTAAGCAACTGGGTCCCACTTCCTGAGGATTACGGCTCTGCTCTGCACCTGCGGCCTCTGTTCCTGACAAGGGACAGTAGTTCAGGCACCTTGTCAGGTGGTCTCGCATATTCCCAATAAAGGGTTCTAGGGGCTTCAGTTAAAGTGGTGACCCTTAATGATCTGTCAAGCCAACTGACATCACCCACGTGCGGCCGAGATATGACGGCTATCTGGGTCATAAAGGCCGAAGCTCACAAGATGCCGCAGAGGTCTAGCCGAGATCTATTCGAGGTGACAGGAAGAACCACGGCCATGGCACCACTTCGGATAAGACGATCCGAAGTGACCGCCTTCAATAAGCCCCCCAAGCCTCGAGAGCGCGGAGGCTTACAAGGTCCCGAGGTTACAGTATACTGAAACCGTTCAGCTTCTGAGGTCTCAACGTGTACCGGATGGTGAGGAGGCGTGACACGTGGGGAGTCAGTTGAAAGGACATGGTGAGCAGAGAGATTATCGGTAACCGTTGCGACGTGGTATAGTGGGAGGTTACGTGCAGAGAACATGGCAGTCGAAAGGACGGGACATTAATGAGGAGAGAGGGAGACGCGTCCTTTTGAATTTTAAAGCTACCGCCTCTTCACATTCTTGCTGCCTCTTCGTATTCCCTCTAACCCCTATAAATAGGGGGTCCCTTTTACTATCCATCATTTTTCCTCATACTTCTGCAAATTCGAGAGCGTTGCCGAGATCAATTTCTTCAGTCGACCTCAGCCGAGATCTTCGTTCTCGTTCGATTCCCTAGTCAACAGTAAGTACCCTTCTTTTCATCTCATCTTTTATACATGGCTAGAACAAGTAAAACCCACAAAGAAACCATGAAACCGAGCTACCATGCCGAGGAAGGGCTCGATCCCCCAGAAGACGAGACCTCGTCCAGTTCTGAGGAACGAACGTCCAATGCCTAGGAAGAAACCACCGAGACCACCCCGAAAGTGGAATCTTCCGAGATGAGCGAGGGCGACTCCGAGGTCGTATACAATGATGATCTCGGAACCGAAATCTCCCATGACGAGGGCGTGCTGGAGCCAGTCGCTCCGAGGGACGTCTCCCTCATTGACTTCTGCAAGATGCCGATGTTCAAGAGCCGCGTCGGAGTAGATAGGGCGAGAAGGTAATACGAAAATACCCCTTCAAGGCGGGGTATATTATAAGGTCGTCTGGGCCGAACTACTCAGCCGAGAGGCCCCCAATGGGCACAGTGGCGATCTACTTGCAGCAGTTGGAGGTTGGGCTGAGGATGCCGGCCTCAAGATTCTTTCGAGACGTACTTCGGCACTTCGCGATCAGGATCACTCAACTCGTTCCGAACGCGGTCCGCATCTTGATGGGATTCGAGATGCTATGCCGACATCAAGAGGTGACCCCCACGGTTAATTTCTTTCGCCGATGCTAAATCTTCAAGGCACATGGAACGGATAAGGGGTGGTTCTACGTCTGCAACCGGAACAATTCTATCCCAAAACTCGTGGTCGACGCTCCCACTTCGATAAAGAATTGGAAGCGCGACTTCGTCTTCGTCCCAGTCGGGGACTTCCCCTGGGGTTTTTGGTGGAAGCCTATCAAGGCCAAGAAGGACCCTTCCCCAGGAGACACGGACGAAGAGAACTTTCAAAAGTTAATGGGGTCAGGCCTCCGGATCAATAGTTGGGATTATCCTGAGGCAGTTCTGGTCGATGGGGGAATCAGCCGAGGTGCCATTGATCCCGAGAAGCCCCCTTTCTTTTCTTTCTTGTAACTTTCAGGAGGTAACTTTCAGGAGATCCCGAGGTGCCATTAAAAAGTCTTGTAACTTTTCTTTCTTAGCCTTCTCTTTACTTCGGCTATTATAAATAATAATGTTTGCTCTTTGTGCAGTGGTTAAAGTATCCGACATCATCAGCTCCGGCTCAGCAGAGGTGTCTAAGAGACCGAAGAGGAAGAGATCGGGTGAGACATCGGCACCGCCGCCGAAAAAGAAGACAACACAAGCGCTAGTGGTCAAGATGACGTTGGCCAAGAGCACCTTGGTCGCTGCGGCCAAAAGCAGTTCGACAGCGGCGGCCAAAAGCAACTCGGTCGCGACAGCTACGGAGTCCACCTCGTTAGCACCAGAAGAGGTGGCGACATAAGGAGTCACCGTTGCCCTACCTCCTCATGGCCGAGGCAAGCAGGTGAAGTCCTCGGTCATGCCGATCACGGGGTCTTCGTTGTGGAACCGTTTCCATAGCGCACCTCGATTTTTTGGGCAAGAAAAGACGCACCTCGATACGCACTGGTGCCCGAACTGGCAGCTCTCAATCAATGACCGGTGTACCCAGACTCGTGCGGCCCAGGAGTTGGTTATGTTCTCCAACTTGCCGAGGGATTTGGAGTGAACTGAGAAGCTGACTCCTCAATAGGTGATCCAGAGCCTCATGGTGGCAACAGTTTCCTCTACGGCTTTTGTGGCCGAAATGGCACGTCGGTATAGCGACCTGCTCAAGGAGCAAGACTCTGGCAAGATCCAAGATAAAATAGAAAAGTTGGAGAAGAAGTTGGCCGTGTCGGAGTCCGAGAAGACTGAGCTTCAAAATCGACTGCAGCAGGCTGAAGCGAAAGAAGAGGAGGCCGAGGCTACCATAAACAACCTCAGATCGACTCTCGAAGAGGAGCAAAAGAGGGGGGAAGAGTTGAAGAAATCCCACCAACAGGCACTAGAGGGTGCCGGGGCCTCGGCTGTAGAGGCTTTCAGGAGGTTCGAGACCTTCACCAAGGACTTCGGGGAGTTGACCCTGCCGAGCTATATGTTCGGCTATACCTCTGCCATTGACGAGGTCGCTCCTCACCTTTCCTCCGAAGACTTGGATTCCTTCAGGAGTAAGGCCAACTACAACGAGAACTTCAAGGAGCTGTGCGACCGGATGGTTGAAGGTATCCAAGCTGGACGAAACTTGGCCGAGGTCCGGGACGAGTTCAACAGATGGCTGTCCGAGATTGACCAAGAGCTTGAGGAGGGAAAGGATGCCGAAGAGGGTGAGGTCGGCGGAGGTGAAGCTACCGGTGAGGGTGAGGTCAGCGGGGGGATTGGTGAGAAGGAAGCCGAAGTGGAGAATGCTTAGAAGCTTTCTTAACTTCGACTCGTTTTGTAAACAAATTACCTTGTAGTGATTTCTTCTTTGCAGTATCTAATGAAATGAATGGGAGCTCGGCTCTCTTTTTCTTTTTCACTTCGTCCCTTATTTGTCCTCCTTATTTTTTAATAAGCAGCAACGGGTACTAAAATATTAAAAAATAACCGAGTGATTGAATAACCAACAAGTCATTACATTTTTTAAGGATAATACAGCCTTAGGTTCTCTGCATGCCAAATTCTCGGCACTAGAGAACCATCTCGGTAGGCTAATTTACAATACTCACTTAGGCTAGATTCCACAACTCGGTAAGAACCCTCCCATTTTTGGGCTAGTTTTCCTTGCGGTTCAGCTCGACTGACCGAATTTTTTCAGAGGACTAAGTCTCCTGGCCAGAATCGACGATACTTAACATGGGCATTGTAGTGACGGGCCAAGGTGTTCTAGTACGAAACCACGCGTGCTAAGGCGAGGTCCCTTTTTCTTCAAGGAGGTCAAGATCCGTCTGCCTTTCTTCTATGTTTACCTCGGCCGCGTAGGCTGCCATTCGGGGGTTAGGAGCAAGGATCTCGGCGGGAATGACAACTTCGGAGCCATATGTCAAGGAGAAGGGGGCCTCTTGTGTGGCCGACCTCGGCGTGGTTCGGTAAGACCACAAGACACTTGGGAGTTCCTCTACCCAGGATGATCCTGCTCGGTATAGTCGAATTTTCAGACCGTGCAAGAGAGTTCGGTTAAAGTTTTTCGCTTGACCGTTGGCTTGAGGGTGACCTACCAAAGTGAAGTGCTGCTTGATGCCGAGGTCCTGGCACCAAGTTTTAAATGGGTTGTCAGCGAACTGCTTTTCATTATTCGAAATGATCATCCGAGGTATGCCGAAGCGACAGATTATGTATTTCCAGAAGAATTTTTGGACCGCCAGCCCCGTGATGATCCTTAGAGGTTCGGCCTCGACCCACTTGGAGAAGTAATCTACGGCGGTCACAAGAAAAGTATAACCTCCGACAGCTTTGGGAAAAGGTCTGATGATGTCTATCCCCCACTTCTCGAACGGCCAGGGCGAGGTGATTGGAACCATAAGGTTCGTGAGTTGGTGGTGTTCGGAGGCATGAACCTGGCAAGAAAAATAGCTAAGTACGAGATCTTGAGCGTCCTGTTGAACGGTAGGCCAATAATATCCGAGGAGTAGAGCCTTTTTGGCCAACATCCTATAGCCGATGTGTGCCCCACAGAGGCCCTCGTGTATCTCCTTGAGAATACAGAACCCTTCATCGGTGGGAATGCACTGTAGCAATTGGCCAAAATAGGATCGTTTATATAACTCGTCGTCTCGGAGGGTGTAGCGGGCGGCCTTGCGTTGTACTCTCTTGGCCTCAACCCGGTCTTCAGGGAGGATTCCTTGGCCCAAAAACAGGATGAGTGAGCTCATCCATGTGTCTCCCGAATGCACAGGGTAGACCACTTCCTCCAGGTACTCGGGTTCGGTCACCATTTCTATAAGAACCGTCTTGTTGAGAGCCGAGAACGAACTCGCCTATTTTGCGATCGAAATATTATTTGGATTTGAAATAACTCGAAATATGCAGCGAGTTGGTGAACTTTAAAAAGATACCGTTGCATGGTTTCTTCCCTGACTTCGTATTCGCCAAGTACTTGGCATACCACAAGTTGAGAGTCACTGTAGACTTGAATTTGTCGAGAACCGAGTTTGCGGGCTAGCCGAAATCCCGCAATCAAAGCTTCATACTCGTCTCATTATTGGTTACAAAGAAGTCAAATCGGAGGGTGTACAAACATACCTCTCCATGGGGATCTTCTAAGAGCAGCCTTGCTCCGCTGCCATCACTGTTGAAAAATCCGTCCACATACAACGTCCAGTTTTGAGGCCCGAATGGTGCTGAGCTGGCGTCTTGGCTCACGGAGAACGTAAATTCGGCTAGAAAATATGCTAATGTTTGGGCCTTGATCGCCGTACGGGGTTCGTATGACAGGTTATATTCTCCTAGTTCGACAGCCTATTTGGTAAGGCGTTCGGAAATCTCGGGACGCACCAATATCTGTTGAATAGGTTGATCAGTTCTGACTGAAATAGGATGGGCCAGAAAATAAGATTTTAACTGCCGAGTCGCATGGACCAATTCCAGCACTAGTTTCTCCACCTGAGTGTACCGAGTCTCCGGTCCACGGAGAGCTCGGCTGACATAATAAACGGGCACCTGGGTACCATCGTCTCGGATGAGCACCGCATTGACAGCCTCATCAGCCGCGGAGAGGTACAGGTATAACCTTTCCTCAGGTCACGGTGAGGCGATGGTAGGGAAGCGGTGTAAGTACTCTTTCATCTGATCGAAAGCCTGTTGGCACTCCTCAGTCCAGGTGAATCGATCAACTTTTTTCAACACCTTAAAAAAGGGTAGAGCCTTCTCGGCGGATTGGGAGAGAAAGCGGTTCAAGGTGGCCATTCAACCTCTGCACTTCTCGGACATTCTGAGGCGGTGACATGTCCTGAATAGCCTTCACTTTGTCGGGGTTCGCTTCGATACCTCGGCGAGATACTAGGTATCCCAGGAATTTTTTCGAAGTGACACCGAAAATGCATTTCTTCAGATTCAGCATCATTCGGAAATCTCGGAAGATGCTGAAGACCTCCTTCATGTCTGACAGGAAGACCGAGGTGGTCCGGCTCTTCAGGAGGATGTCATCCACATAGGTTTCCATATTTCGGCCGATCTAATCTTTGAAGATTCGGTTGACCAGCTTCTGGTAAGTGGCCTCGGCGTTCTTGAGCTCGAAAGGCATTGTTGTGTAACAATAGACACCTCGGTCAGTGTAGAACGCCATTTTCTCCTAATCCTTTTCGCTCATTTCTATTTGGTGGTATTCCTTAAAGGCGTCTAGGAAGTATATGATCTTATGTTTCACGCCCGAATCAACGAGATCACCTATTCTTGGCAGTGGGTAGCAGTCTTTGGGGCATGCCTTATTGAGATCGGTGAAATTCACACACATTCTCCACCCACCGGCGTCCTTCTTCACCATCACAGGGTTGGACAGCCAGGTGAGGTATTGGACTTCCCGGATCATCTTGGCGGGCAAGAGTTTGTCAATTTCGCCGGAAACAGCTTGCCTGCACTCTAGGCTGAAGTGCCTCCTCATTTGTTTCACAGGACGGGCCTGTGGGTCGACGTTAAGTCGGTGAATCATAGTTCGGGGGGCACCCCGACCACTTCCTCAGCGGTCCACGCGAAGACGTTTCGGTGCTCTCTTATCAAGTTGATCATTTCTTCCCTGAGGGGCGATGTGAGACTTGTTCCCACTTGCATCACTTGGTCGGGTCTCACA
The DNA here is from genome assembly GCF_003713205.1 of Coffea eugenioides. Lineage (NCBI taxonomy): Eukaryota > Viridiplantae > Streptophyta > Magnoliopsida > Gentianales > Rubiaceae > Coffea > Coffea eugenioides. The sequence continues at coordinate 12,400,431 of NC_040038.1, read as the reverse complement.
TCGTCGAGAACCACCTCTTCCACCTCGTCCCCGGCCTCTAGCCTGCTGGGTTTCCTGGCGTCCTGGGGATCGATGTAGCCTATGGAGAGGAAGTTCGGCCTCTTCCCCTCAGCCTTTGATTCAGCTCGAGGGGTGACTGCGACCTGTATGGTGGCGAGGTAGTACTCCCTGGCCGCGTTCACGTCGCTACTCACTTCGGCCACTCCAGCGGGTGTTGGGAACTTGAAACTCAGGTGGTAGGTAGAGTACACGGCCCTCAAAACGTTGAGCGTGGGCCGACCGATCAACATGTTATATGGGGAGTCGGCTCTGACCACGGTAAAACTTACAGGGACGGTCCGGCAGTGGGGGTTGTGGCCAATGGTCACCATCAGGGAGACCATCCAATCAGGATGGACCACGTGTCCCCCGAATTCCACAAGAGGGGTCCTGACGGGGGTAAGCTGCTCCTTGGTCAGTTTCAAGCCTTCAAACGTTTTGTAGTACAGGACGTCTACCGAGCTGCCGGGATCGACATAGACTTTCTTGACTATGTAATTATTGGTGAGGACTTCAATCACGAGGATTTCGTGGTTGCTGGAGGCGGCAGGAACAGGGTCACTGGGACCATAAGTGATCACCTCGGATAGCCTGGAGCTCGGCTCGGCAGCCTCTATACCGACTTGACGGTAGGTCCGTTTCCGGGAGTTCTGTCTGTCCTCTCTCGTCGGACTACCCGCAATTGTGTTGATGACCCCAACGATGTTAGGGCCGTAGCCCGGGGACCCGTTTCGTGAAGGCCTTTGGTCCTTTCCACGATTTTCAGGCCCACGGCAATGACTCTTCGTGTCCCACCTGTCTTCTCGACGATAGCCTCGATTTTTCCGGTGGGAAGCGCTTCGGTTGAATCCTCCATCCTTGCGGACGAACTGCTTCAAGTATCCCTGCCTGATCAAGTTTTCGATTTCTTTCTTCAAATCGTTACAATCCTCGGTTTCGTGCCCAACATCCAGGTTGTAGGCACAGTAGAGGCTGAGGTTCTTCTTCTCCCTCCTTCCCAGAATCTCAGGAGGGTCTCGACCGAGGTGATTTTGTCTCATTACAGCCAGAATGTGAGACCGGCTGGAGTTGAGAGGTGTTACATCGGCGTCCGAGGTGGACGACCTCCCATTCGCAATTTTTTCAAAAACACTCCGGCGATCTTGGAATGGGTTGGATGAGCCGCTGGGGCCCTGTTCGACTCGGCTTGCCTCTTTCTTCCTTCGGGAGTCTTGCCCAGTGCGGGCTGCTTGGGCTTCCCGTTTCATGTGATTCAGGTCCTCATTTCGGATATCTCGGTCCACCCTTTCCCAGAGTTCTCGAAACATTCGTGGGTAGTCCCGATGAATTTCGGTGTGGAACGTTCCCGCGATCAACCCATTGGTGAAGGCAGCTTTGGTCACCTGCTCGTTTTGGTCAGGTATCTGCACTTTTTTTTCATTGAACCTCTGCATGTATAAACGCAGAGACTCCCTGGGAGCCTGCTGTATGTTCAGTAGGTAGGTCGAGGTCTTCGTAACAGGGCAAACTGATACGAAGCGGTGGATGTACCTATCAACCAGCTCGTCCAGCGAGAAAATGCTCGTAGGTTCCAGACTCCAGAACCATTTCCTGGCAGTACCCTGCAGGAAAATAGGGAAGGCTTGGCAGACCACAGCGTCGGGGACGCAGTACAACCGAAATGCTGAGATGAAGGCATGGAGGTGATTCTCGGGATCACCTCCGCCATCGTAGGGTTGTAATACTAGGAGCTTGAAGTTGGGGGGAACCAATTCTCCATTGATGTCATCGGTAAAGGGCGGAACCTTCATGTAATCGGCCGCCAGCCCCTCGGGCTTCCGAGGCTTGGCCTCAGTTCACCTTCCTAGCAAGCCCCGGGAGAACGCCTTGGAAATGGACACGATTCTAGAGGTGGCTTTGGAGGAGACGCGTTTCGAAGTGCTCCGGGCGGGATGCCCGTCATCGGAGTCCTCTCCGGTGGTCATCTCAGGGGACTTGACCGACCTTCTTTTGGAAGATTCGACTTTTTCCTTCCCTTACCGCTTGAAGTACCTTCCGAGTTTCTAAAAAATGTTGGGATTTTCTGCCACAAGGCCATCCGGGCGATGACGTCTTCGTTTGTGGGCGGGGCCCTTGGGGACCCTTGCTCTTCGGATACACGGTCTTGCTGAGCAGCGGAGCTGGGCTCAGGTCCAATAGAGGGAACTCTTCTACTCCTAGATCGCGTAGGTCTCATCTTAAGAGTTACGTTCCCACAGACGGCACCAATTGAAGATGTGATTTCTAACTAGGTAGCCGAGCTGACATAATTCAGCTCCCTCTTTCGGTGAAGTGAAATTAGGAGGCAGGGGTGCTGTTCCGAAGTGAGAGGCGGGGCTTTGTCCCCTGAGATCACTCCGACGGTCAAGTCAGTATAGAAAGAAAATAAAGAGTAATGAACAGTATGAGCGCAACAGTAGTCTTATTTGTGAGGAGTGAACATGGGGTATTTATAGAGTGTGAGAGTGGAGGGAAGGACAGTGGGTTTAAGCCACTGGGTCCTACTTCCTGAGGATTACGATTCTGTTCTGCACCTGCGGCCTCTGTTCCTGACAGGGGACAGTAGTTCAGGCACCTTGTCAGGTGGTCCCGCATATTTCCAATAAAGGGTCCTAGGGGTTTCAGTTAAAGTGGTGGCCCTTAATGACCTGTCAGGCTAGCTGACATCACCCGCGTGCAACCGAGATACGACGGCCATCTGGGTCATAAAGGCTGAAGCCGACAAGATGTCGCAGAGGTCTAGCCGAGATCTATCCTGGGTGACAGGAAGAACCACCATTTCGGATAAGACGATCCGAAGTGACCGCCTTCAGTCTTCAAATTGTTCTTCAAGAAAAAGTTCATTCATATTAATCTCGGCAATTATCTATTTAGCATTTATGAACTTACTGATTTATTTATTTATTTAGTTACTATTTGCTAATTAAATCCTAGATGTATCTTTTACAACTCATTAGTCTATTCTTTCTTCTCTTCTCTCCTCTTTCACAGGATTGGAAACCTCTCAAGTACCATGGAGCAAAGAATGATATTTCAACTAGATATATATGAAAAATGGTTGAACATGATGCTTCTCATATAGTACATTTTTCAATGAGCAGGCATGAAAAATTAGTTTTCTTTTTACCCCCTTAGTAATAGGTTATATAACACACCCTGAATCCACCGAGCAAAAAAAGTGATGCGGCTCCACTAGAGGACAGTTTAAAGAGTTTTAGCTTTTAAAGCTTTCAATTTTTTTTCTTTCTTAATTTCGTATGTTTTTACGCACAAACTCATTGGGGATAAATCTTCTAACATATTGGATGACTTGTTGATTTTTGATATGGGACTAGAACTCTAACTCTGTTTAGTGGATGAGTAATTTATAGAGCAAATTATCTGGGTAGCAATTAAATTTTTTGAATAGTGGAGCTTTGGTCACTCAAATATTAATAGTATGTTTTTATCTGTTGAATTATTAAAAGTATAAATTTTGAACAATTTCATCTGATTTTACAATTAATTCTACTAGATCTAACTATTAATAGTATGTCTCATAAATTATGCGGATTCTTAGATCTTGCAGAGTTAACTGTGGAATCAAATAGAATAACCCAAGATTTACACATTTGATTAAAAAGTGAGTAAATAAAAACAAATTATTAATAATTGAGTGGTCAAATCTTGACTATTCAAAAAGTTCAATAACTATTCGAGTAATTTGCTCTAATTTATATGATCATTTGGATTTGGCTGGTTGGAGTTATTCCCTCATGAATGGTCGTTTAGCTTCCTTTAGATATGTTGATACAGTTTCTAAATTGCTTAGACTCTGGGGCTTTGCTCTCATTGCTGCGCGAAGAATGATTTAGAACTCGGCTTCCTTATTTGTTATATAACTGCTTACTTGTGAAATTCATTACATAGTGAATGAAGTGCAGATATTTAATTGGAACCTGAGTGATGATTATAGTTGATCTGCTTTTAATTATGAATGTTGTGTGAGCAAGAATTTGGCAATGCCAACCTCGAACCTTGCAGCACATCAAAAACAAAGGCAAAGAAGGTCGGCGCTTTCTCCTCGATGGCATTTTGATGCATACCTTAGCTTCTGAAGTGTTAAAGGGCTCAGCTGAGAAGAATTGAGATGATATTTATTACCTGTAATAGAGGAGGAGAGGGGCATTTATATTGGAGGGGGAGTTATTAGTCATTGGGACTAGTACTTGGATGCTGATGTCCACGCTCACCTTCGCTTCCTCAGCTCGACGCATCACCAAGATGACTCAACCCAACATGTTTTCGGCCGAGGTGCTCATCCTCGTCTTCATGTTTTCGGCCCAACATGACTCAACCCAACATGTTTTCAGCCGAGGTGTGTTCATCCTCGTCTTCATCCTTCTAAGGTGAGTCCATCTCGGTCAGTTAGACCCATTTGGTTACTCGGCGTCTGGTACTTACGGGCAAAATCTGACTAGGGTCAGACAGGTTGATATGATGGCCGTCGCTGCCATACCTAGGTCTATCTCTGACACCGCCGCCCTAAAGTATTGAATTTAGGTGTATCAAGTCTATTGTCTGGTTTTGTATATCTTTTTAAATTTTCAATCTTCGATTTAAATATTCAGCTCTTTCTTTGGACATATGCTCCTAGAGCAGAAACACTATCTAGGGTATATCCATGTTGGACCAAAAAATTACATTCGTTGGTAAATGTGATCACAAATAATTCCTTAGCATTTCATTTACCGGTTGAGGATTTCTTATAATTGTGAAACTTGACAATGCAGCAATATGATGCTATTTTATTGCCAATAAGTTCCATCCTTGAAAGAAACTAATTGAGGAAATTAAAATTGCAATAATTGGTGATGCAAGAAAGAACTACAAGGATTTTTGCGTGCTCTTTTGCATGAAAAATGAAAATCAATCCTACTAGTGGATATAAATGTATCCTTTGTTACAAATAGATGAGATAGTTCCCATCTCGAACGTTTGAATTAGCAGAGTAATGGACAGATTATATGGATTGAGGATTATGAGATTTTTATGTAATTATCTAAATTTTGACCATTTTTTAAATCTATCTTGTACTCTTTGTCAAGCTATTCAGTTTTTTAAAGCAGTCTAAAAGTGAATATTCTTTGACTAAAAATATTCCAAGTCATTATTATACATCTTTAGCAATATATTTACTATCAAATTTGTCTACTATGCTTTTGGGCAGAGTTTAAGTTGCTGGGAAATGAACATTTTTATTTAGGTTAGTTTAATTAACAAGAAGTTTACGTGATATGTCTAAAGGTAATGATAGATGTGTCATCTAAAGATGAACACGTTTTCTAGCATATTTCTAATACAAAATTTTACAATTTCTAATTCTAATTCAATGATTCCAGTAATTTCAATATAATTAATGCCTAATTTTAACGGCTAACTTGGAAGAATTACCAATCAAGGTAACATCTTTCAGAATATTTTCTCCTTATTAACCTTGATGGTAAATCATTTCATGTACTTAACACTGGAAGTAACGATATTTGGAAAATAATATATACATTTTTATTTTTTTACTTAATGGGAAAATAATCATGGCATTGTAAGTCCAAAACTAACTCTTCGAAAGAATAAGAAACATTATTCTAAATCAAATAAATAAGGAGCTAATATCTATTTAAGAAAAGCAAAAGGCAAGAAAAACATATGAGGCATTTTTGTTTAAGTTCGCCTTTTCTTGGGTTCTTATTAGCTACTCAAAATAGAAATTCATATTTTAGTTACCAAATTTATTGCATTAATATACTCATGTAATTTGGCTTATTCTAGGTGAAAATCCAAAGGAGTTTCAACTGTTGTAGAAGTTTTGCTTTTAATTAATATGAGTGAAGGACTAAAAGGTAGTAAATTTATTTGGAGAACAATTTTTGCATCATTAACTATTAGGACCCATAACATAAGTATGCTTATATAAGTATGCCTCCAACTGAGGAGTAATAAGACAAGACAGGTTAAAAAAAAAGCAATCTATACTTTGTGACAAAATTATTAATCACATGGTCTGATTAAATATTTTTTGAGTGTTATATCTACATTATGATATAAATGTAGAACATCTCTACTAAACCGATGATTCATTCTTCTTAGATAAACATAATTTGGAATAGCTTAAACCATAAAACTCTTTTTCTTTTTAGAGTAAAATACACTTTACCTCGCCTGTGGTTTAGTGATTATTTGCATAATCCTCTCATGATTTGGACTAAAATATCAAAATGATGAAAATGATCCTCTATAACGGAACTCACTGAAATGTTGAAATTAACATTATTTAAAAGTTAAAATGACCGAAGTGACCAAAATATATAAACAAAATATGCATGATACTTTAACCTCTTGTTGTTTTTGTATTTTACCACATAACCCACTTTTTGTTTAGTACTTTATCATGTAACCCTTGTATGGTTTCCAAAATATATAGATAACTTCTCTATGGTTAATAAATAATTTCTAATTTTATATAGGGGTATTTTTGATATTTTAGTTGATTCCGTCATGCAATGGAATGCAAATTCTGTCACTTTGATACTTGAGTTCAAACTATAAGGGGATGATATTTAACTTTTGAAACTACAGGAAAGTTACGTGGAATAGCATATTTTACCCTTCTTTTTATTAGTTTTGAGATGATTATCGTTTCACTAGCTAGAATAGAGGTAACGAACTAACATGCAAAGCATGTACTGTTTGACTAATCTTAATAAAAATAAACAAAAGAATTACCTCCAATTCTATGTTATTATTCCTCGCAGTATTACACCAACTTTTGTAGGTTTCTCGTAATCTTATTATCTTAAGAATGACATAAAATTTTTTGTACATAATCGTGGAACCTCCATTGTCACTCCCTATCGTTATTGCATATTAATCATCACTTGCTGGAGTAATATATATGTATAACAGTTCTCAAAAATTCATATATTAACAATTCTTGTCAATGCCATTAGTAACTTTGACGGGGAAAATTGGAAATTGAAGATTGACAGTTACTATTGCTCAAAGACTTTGGTATTGGTGTATCATCTCCTCCAAAAATTCAAAAATTCAAAAAAGATAAAGTCTCATCCCGTAAAAGGTTCCTCCGGCATCAGAATCTACATTTCCATGGAGCGCATAAATGCTCTAGAATCCGAACAATGTGTGTAAGATAAAGAATTTTTTTCCCTATCTTAAGGGGATATTTTCATAATTGGTTAATACCACAGACGAACCACTGCAACTAAGAGAGACACCAACAAATTCCTCTATGGTCCATCTTATCTAATACTATAAATCGTTTCAAAGAAATGTTAGTGTACCGCATCTTGGTTGATATGATAATGGTTTAAGAAATTTCATAAGATCATGCTGCAAAAAAAGAAAATGAAGTATGAATTCTAAAAGTTTTGCTTATTCAGCCAAAGAGACTTCAGGCTATAGCAGAATCTACAGATTTTCACACAGTATACTTTACTTTTATCAATAATGTGATATGTTGATAAAATAAATGAATAACTGAACGGTACGTATGGGGAAGCTTGAAAGTGAAAGAGGTATAGTCTTTGAACATTATGCAGAATGAGAAAAAGATTTTTAGTTTTCCTGATTAATTAAAACATTTCTGGATCAGAGTCACGCATTCTTCTAAAATGTTTCATGATTCAGTTTTGTACTTGGTCCAAATTTCTATTTTCTGTGACTAAAGGTAGCCCATGTTTCCTCTAGTAGCCAATCTTATAATATTTGCACAATTCATGTCAGAACCTTTAAGTTGATCAGTTCTGATTTTTTGTAGTGTTTCCTCTAGTAGTCAATCTTATACATGTTTGCACAATTCATGTCAGAACATTCAAGTTGATTAGTTCTGATATTTTGCAGTATGGAAAAACCATGTAATAAAACATATGTTAATTGATGTTTGTCTCTCTTAATTCTCTTTTTGAGAACTAAATATCGTGGGATTTGAAAGCAAACTTGCTTTCTGAAGTTCAATTTGAGCACGGCAAACCTTGCTTTTCCTTTGTTTCCTAGCTTGTCTATTTTCATATAAAACCAAAACATCTTGTTATACATTTGGGGCTTTCATAGTCTGATATGTCTATAAAGAAAACAGCGCATTTGTGCTTTCTTCCAGAAAGATGGTAGAAAAACTACAAAGCTTTTTCGTACAATAAAGATTGCATCACATGCTTTCCAGTTTGTTCATCTTTTCAGTGAGCCATCGTCATCTTGTAATAGAACATAGTGGGATGTTTTGATTAGTGATTTCTAACCTGGCACAGGCACTGTTTATAGGACAAGCTAACAGTTCTGATAGGTGGTGTTGTGATGGAAAATTGAGGGGATTCCCTACAATATTCCCATGCTTAGATGGCACATTTTTCAATTATCCCTCTTTGTCCATGAGTTGGCTGATTTATCGAATTGATTGACCAAAAAAAAATAAAGTTAGAGAGACTAGTTCTTTTTTTTGGGGTCCATTTTGCACATTTTTCAAGTTAGAAACCGATATTTTAAAGTTGTTTACCTTTGTAATGTGGTAATCAAAGTATTAAAACCCTCACTAATTCCATAGTCAAGTGATATTTGGTCTAAATTCAAGCTGCCATTTTCACTCAAAATCCAAATTCATTATCTTCTTTCTTGAGGGGGGCTCAAGAAGGGCAACTTATTGCTCAAAATCAAGCATCAAATGATTCTAATAATTAATTTTGGCTAAGGTTGAGGTATGAAAACGTGAAGATTTTGAGTTCTAATTCCTTCTTAAATTTCATCCTTTCTTTACTAGGAAAAAAATTTGAAAATAAACAAAGAACAACAGCTCGAGCAAAATAATTGGATAGTTCCTTCAGGCATATAAGGCAGGCAGAACCTTTTGATTCCTAATGGCTGAAGCCTGAAAGCCTGAAACCAGATGAATATCTTCTGCACAGGGAATGAGGCCTGTATGCTATATATTCTCTAGTAGAGTAGAGTAGAGTATAGGCTTGAAGAATTCAATGTCTCTGTCAAAATATGCATTTATATAATTGGTGCTGTTGAAATCAAGAGAGAATGTGCAAAAAAAAATGATAAAGCTGTTCAAGAATAATGCTTTACAATTAATTTTAAAGGGTATACTTTTATTATTTCTATGTCAAATTCAACAGGCTGGCAGCCTTTTGTGCACTTTATCAAAAAAAAGGTGACATATAAAACTTTCAAAGCAATTCCGTCTAATTAATCTCCTTCATATCTAAGCAATACATGATGTAATGTTCTTTTTTTAATATACATAATCAGAATATTACAAGCAAGCAAACATTATACATGTCACTAACACGAGTTTTAAGAAGATATATGGTTGCAATTTATTAAGTAAAAACTCACTCTTTTTTTTAGGTTGTGGGTGGGAATCTATTCTTTCATGCCAACTTTACAAAAAGGGCATGTTTCCACTGAGATAACATGAATACTCTTTGCTTTACAAGGAGAGTGACACTTTATCATGGGCCAATATCAAGAAAGAATACATCCTTATCTTTGCAGCAGAAGTGGATGGGAAATGTGAGTGGGTTTCAATTAAAGTAATACTACTAAATAACTGACGTTTAAGGTTTTGCACTTTCATTGCTTAAATCTATACACTACTTTATACCCTCATTAATTGTCCAATTCACCCATGTTTTCTCTCACTAGAGTACTAAATGGTGTTGTTTTATTAGGCCAAAAGCAATGCAAACTAACTCCCACCAAACTAATTACTAGGAGTAGTAATTAAGAACCCTGTATTGAAAAAGAGAGATAAAAGGGTAAAATTGTGAAAAATTAATTAATGCTGTATGGGGATAATAAAACGACAGATAAAAGTACACTAGAGCAAATTTCTTAAACGTCAGTTATAAAAAAAGGGAGTGGGCATGTGGAGCCTCCTTTGATAGGATTCCCCAAGTAGTTGAATGTCTACATTTCTTCCAGTGGTTGATGCATTCCTGACTTCAATTGGAAAAGGACACTACTATATTAAATGAATGCAAAAAGGGTTTTTCTGAAAATAAATTCCCTAATTTTTTTTTCATATTTTCACCTCATTTTCTAATTCACTACATATTCTAACATGCAGGTGGTTACCATATACTTCTTCAAAGTGGGGAAAGACGCCTACATGAAATTGGCCACCTCTAAAGTGGTGAAAATATAAGGCAAAATATCTTTCTCTTTTATTTAGAAAAAAAAAAATTTGAAGTGAACAAGAGGCTATATGGTATCTCTAGATTATTTTATTCTTTAAATGGTGTGAAAAAAATTAATGTGGGAAAAATAGCATTGAGGAAAAAGATTGCAGTTGTTCAAATCCAATTATTTGAGGAAGGAGACAATGTCCAAGAACCTTTTCAATCAAATCTCTGGTTAATTAACTACCACATGAGTAATTTATTTCATCAATTAAGAGGTTAAGTTACAAATAAAATAAGAGTAAATCTTATATATACTGGCAGTGTATACATTATCACCGTTGGATCTATGACATATGTGTAAAAGTTAAATTTCAAATTCAAATTTTGCATAATTGTTATTCATCTAACGCAGATAGTATATACATCCTCACTGTAGAAAAAATTAATCCATAAAATAATTCATTAATGATTTTCAAATTTATGAGGACCACAAAAGGGCCATTCTGTTAATAAAAAGAGGAGCAACATTATTTTCTTTCTAGATGTTGGATCTTATTCGACTTTTCCACTGCAAAGTGATCCAAAGCTTCTTAGGTGAAACTATTTTTCAGCTGGCAATGGTGCAAAATGCTAAGGAAATGTGTCAACAGAAAACGCAAATATTTTTTTCTAGAAAATAGTAATCCAAACATGGCCTAAGATGCATATTCTATCCGGGGCTCCGCAATTACCATGCAATCACTAATGTTAACTGCATGATGGAATATATGTACTACTATGACGCCATATATACATAGTAATGTAATAAATATAGACACTAAGATAATAATGTGTAAAAATATAGATAAGTTTTTCATTTGTTGAAAATTATATATCATAATCAAACCCACTATTTTATTTTAAATTCACCCACCTAGGCCATCAATTAGATGGTGCAATTGTTTTCACAATTTCACAGAATCCCTTCCCATTCTGATTTATGTAATGCAATTGGATTTCTAATGAAAGTTAATTCAAGATATGCTTAATTGCAAGTTGCTCCTTTGTAATTAGAAAATACATGAATTGCCTTTCTACAAACACTTGGTCAAGCATCTGGATTAAATTTTAGGTGTGAAAAGATAGTCATACCCTTGATTACATAATGATTTCTTCATTTTATTCTTCGGAAAGGATGTTACTATATTTTTTTTGTAGCAAAAAACATTTTGTGTCTAGGAAATGGTAATAGAATAATAATATATCTTTAAATATATATATATGTAATATTCAATGCTTATATATATATGTACATTTATGTATGTATGTATGTATGTACATATGTATATTTCACTTTCAAAGAAAGAAAAATGACATTGAAATACATATATGCATAACCTTGATATTATTCAATCGTTAAATGTATTTTTTAGTTTTCCTATAAAAAAGCATTCTATCAAAAATGAAAAGTAAATATTCATCAAAAGTGTTTCACTTTCAATTTTCTTTCTTTGTTCTTATTAATAATTTCTTTTGATGTTTAAATGCATGTCATCATTTTCTAATGAAAAATATTTAAATAGAATAAATTATCATAAGTAACTAGAATATTTATTTACTATAAATAATTCATGGAAGTCTATAATTATTTATATCTACAATTGTATTGTCATTTTTCCTAGATAGACTTTTTTAATTAAAAAATATAATAATATCATTTCCTTAGGCTGAAACTATCAAAGCATTGTATATCCGAAGGCATCATTGTCTTTTCATACCTAAAATATAACCCAAGTGTTTGGTTAATTTTTCCAGTGAATAATTTGTAGGTTTTCTAATTATAGAGGGCAATTTGCTACTTACTCCATATTACAAGGGCCATTTAGTTATTAAACCTTCAAAATATAACTCCCATCAAAATATTGTTTACCTCGTTTACTGCACAAAATTATATTAATTTCTACCGGCAGTAGAAAGTCAAATATTGCCTTCACTACCACTAAAACAAACAAATAACGTTACAAGATTACTAGTGCACAAGTTCATTGGCGGAAGGAGGGAGGGATGTGTTAAATGATACAGAGGAACATATAAGTATATGTGAGAGGTGTCAATGTGAGATTTCGAATTTAAAATCTTTCCCTAACACTAAACAAAAGTTCATTGGTAGAAGTGCTACTGAGAATCTTTTACTTTTAGTTATTCAAGGTCAAAATTCATAAATCATGATAATCTTGATTATGATTTAGGTTATGATGATTCTCAAAAATAGCAAGTCAAAAATGATATACTTTATTTTTTGCATCATCATGATGTGTCTCTATTCTAGTGTATATTTTACATTTTTCTGATGGTAATCATTATCTTCATGTTTGTGCAAATCATGTGTCTTATATATGGTCCACCAAAAAATGTCCGCTTTGTACAATCCTTCATTTACTCTACCTGTATTGGTACTGCAATCATTATGTAGCGACCATTCATACAGATTCATCATTATATCAAGTAGTTGTCCAATTAAACTCCACTTCATTTTAGACTCAAGAATCAACAGTCAATGAGTTCCAATCTACAGTGGTAAACATTCTCCACTTGTCTTACTAATACGCCAAAACTTGCAGGACAAAATATAAGAAACAAGAATCTGAAAGTTTGAAATGTGGAGTTTTTGTTTTTTAACTAATGAATTATACTAGTATATTATACAGGATTGACGAGCATGCAAAAAGTGGAAATAAACATGCAAAGAACCATAATCTGAACCCTGCAAAAAGTTGAAAAGATGGAGAAAAAGGAAAACAAATAATGCCTTGAATTCTAGTTCTATCATCAGGTAAACAACCCCTAATGCCTGTTACTCTATTAAAATAAGGCCCTTTTGACCAGAATCCCTTGTGTCAATAACCTCCTCTGGTAGGGGCCTATTTTAACAAGCCCAGGCTGAAGGTTTTGTGTGTCAGAAACACAAGACCAAGACACACTAGAAACACAATCCCTGAGGAAGAGAGAGAGGAAAAAGAAGTATAGAAAATGTTGAGGAGTGAACCGGTTTAACTTTTCTGTTGGATGTTTTAGTTTGTACACATTTGAATTGTTTGTTGATGGGTATGTAATGCTGGTGGCCATTCGACAAACTTTTGGAATAAACCATGTTTCTGTTTTGTAAATTAGATCATAGACTATAGAGAGGACACACAAATGCATACAAACTCAAACCAAATTAACAGAAGAAACAACCACACAAGGACATTCAACAAGAAGCTGCAGTATGGCTTCTTCTTCCACTACAACATCTTACAGAAAACTTCCAATCATTTTCACATTTGTTGTTTTGTCAGTTCTTGTTTCCTTTAATACTGCTCCTGTCTCGTCCAAGCCTACTATCCATGCATCAGATTCCAGTCATAACGTTCTCTTATCCAACCAAACTTTCCGGCCGCGATCAGAATTGCATAGGTTGAGGAGGATTAGAAGTTATCTGAAGAAGATCAACAAGCCAGCAGTCAAGACAATTAAGGCATTCTTCTCTGACTTTTGTAGTTCTGTTTCTTACCAAATTTGAAAAGTTTTGATGTCTCGTTAGGTTTGAGTCTACTGATTTAATGTTATTCTATAATTCCTGCAGAGCCCAGATGGTGATGTAATAGATTGTGTTCTATCTCATCTTCAACCAGCTTTTGATCACCCTCAGCTCAAAGGACAGAAGCCACTGGTACTCTTATAAGTTCAGATCAAAGCAGAACTCTTCAATTTTGTGTTTGTATAAAATCTCTGTCATTTGTGATTCCCTGAAAAATATTGATCAAGTAAATGCAGGAACCGCCAGAGAGGCCTAAAGGCCATGACTCCGTTGATGCATTGACAAAGAGCTTTCAACTATGGACTGATTCTGGTGAAGCCTGTCCAGAAGGGACGATACCAATTAGAAGAACTACCGAGAAAGATGTCCTGAGAGCTAGCAAGCTGAGAAGATTTGGAAGAAAAATCAGAAATGTACGCCATGACACCATGAGCAGTGATCATGAGGTTAGTATGTGAAGTTTGTAGCATAATTCAGAGGAAAATACACAGAGAAGAAACCTTTATTTCCTAAGTGAATTAGAGTCTATTTACTAAGGATAGGGAAGTGGGGGGACTAAAAAGCCTTAGTTAATTGCTTTTATAAAACATGTCATTTATTCAGATAGATGTAGCTGAAGATGTGACTGTTCTATCCATAAGAGAAAAGATGGTTAGACATGAGGTAAACTGTCCTATTCCGCCCTCTTCTCTTTTGTGTATAGTTACAACCAAAGGGCTAGTGCTCTTTCAAATAAAATTACTAATTGGAATGGCATGGTATAAGACCTTAGTTATATTTGCGGAAATTTCATTTTGAAAAAGTGAATATACCATGGTTGCTTCAGTCTGTAGTCTGAATTCCAAAGCCCCTAATACATCTTTTGCTCTCAGCTTTAGTCTAACTGTAGCATCAAAAGATCAACATAAAGGGGTCGAATAACAGTGCACAAATTCATGGTTATCTAGCATGAATTTGGTCATTGTGATGATACTTGTTTCTTTGCAATGTAGCATGCAGTTGCTTTTGTAAATGGAGATCAGTTTTATGGAGCTAAGGTCAGCATAAATGTATGGACACCTCGCGTCACAGACCCATATGAGTTCAGTTTGTCCCAAGTCTGGATCATTTCTGGCACTTTTGGAAATGATCTTAATACCATTGAAGCCGGTTGGCAGGTATGTACAAGTGGAAAAGTTTATCTTCTGTGTCTTTTGTTCTAAGGGGGAAACATGTTTCTTTTGTTCAATTTTTCCAGTATTAACAGGAAAGATGTTTCTTGTGAAACTAAACACCTTCTTAGAAGCATGGTCAAAACTTAATTTTGTTCCGCAAAAATGATAGTCATCTAGATTTTATTAGAAAAGTTTCCCAGCAGATAGGTTTTTATGATTGTATACTGCATTTTATGTTTGAGTCAATGTAGATTGAGCAAGACATTTAAGAATTTGCCAATTCACACTTTTCCAGGTTAGTCCAGAGTTATATGGAGATGGCAATCCGAGGTTCTTCACCTATTGGACGGTAACTATCAAAAGTTGAATTCTTCATATGCACTTATATTCATGTTTTAAGACATTGAAAGCTTACCGTTAATGACCTAATTTACAGACTGATGCATACCAAGCCACAGGATGCTACAATTTACTGTGTTCAGGATTTGTACAGACAAATAATAGAATTTCTATAGGGGCAGCAATCTCTCCAAGGTCATCTTACAGTAGCAGACAATTTGATATTGGTGTTATGATATGGAAGGTAAATGACAGACTCCCTAATACTTTTCTCCAGGTCTCTTTTCTTTTCTTTTCAACCTAAAGATATCTAACATTTTTTGGCTACTTCAGCAACACGAGTGATTTCTTTAAGCCGTACAATGTCATTTCCATCTGAACACATGAAACTAGGAAAAGAATGAGCCAACTAAGCACTTCCTGTTCAATTACTTAATGGTTAGCATTGATTATGATTTTTCTGTTAGAAGACAACAGGTTGACCAATGTTTTAGCAAGTCTACGATATGCGCGAAACATCCTCGATTACATTATTTTGTATTTGAAGTTGTCCAACTGTTCTTGACATTTAAATGTCAGATTCTCCTCTCTGTTAGGGGCATCTCTGAGTAAAAAAAATTCTCTTTCCCTTCCTTCTGAATTATTAAGTATATTTCTTGCTAGTAGACAACAACTGGCTTTTGAAGGTAATAGTAGAATACTCAGACTATCCTACATATTGAATTGAATTATTGCCTGATAGGCCAGAAATAAGTAGAGCAAACGCGTGAATGCAGCTGGTGAATGCCCCTACTTATGGCATTTTTTCAAATTACATTTCCTTCCCATTGACTTACAAAAAATGTTAAAAGAGGAAGCAGTAATTTAAAATTGCATTCATAAAATTGGGAACTCATAAATTTTTATTTTGTAGGATCCTAAGCATGGACATTGGTGGCTCGAATTCGGTTCAGGATTGCTTGTGGGATACTGGCCATCATTTCTGTTCAGTCATCTACGAAGCCATGCCAGCATGGTTCAGTTTGGTGGAGAAATAGTAAACACCAGATCAACAGGATATCACACATCAACACAGATGGGAAGTGGCCATTTTGCAGATGAAGGATTTGGCAAAGCATCTTACTTCAGAAATTTGCAAGTTGTTGATTGGGATAACAGCTTAATTCCTCTATCTAATCTTCATCTCTTGGCTGATCATCCTACTTGTTATGATATAAAAGCAGGAAGAAACAATGTCTGGGGAAATTACTTCTACTATGGTGGCCCTGGAAGGAACTCAAGGTGTCCTTAAAAGGGCATAAAAGTGTAGGGTGGTCACATATTATTGGCCTAAAACTTTCCATTGGTCCCCAATTTCCCCTTTCCTTTAAATAGACATAGACCATTTCAAAATTCTTTTGAAAAGCATTCCATTTCACCCCCCCAACAAAAAGTTTTTACCCATTACTTTGTAGCAAGAAGATAAATAGGAGTATTGTGTGTAATTTACTTTCTACTTTTGTACCTTGTGGATATGGAAAGTTACGTGCATGCACAGAGAAGAAAGCTATGTATGGTATTAATGCAATTCTTTATCCTTCTCAAAGTTGATGTTCAGGCAAAATGACCAATATGCCATTGATTGTCCATCTTGAAAGCTGAAACAAGAACCTAGCCAATGGCACTGCAGTATTAGTCTTCCTTTGTGTATTAGATTAAGCAATTTGATTAAGACATGAAAATGAGTGG
Organism: Coffea eugenioides; assembly: GCF_003713205.1. Lineage (NCBI taxonomy): Eukaryota > Viridiplantae > Streptophyta > Magnoliopsida > Gentianales > Rubiaceae > Coffea > Coffea eugenioides. The sequence continues at coordinate 12,383,419 of NC_040038.1, read as the reverse complement.
TTAACGTTCTATGAGCAGACTTGCATGTGCCAAGCATGGGGAAAACAAAAAAAAATGTAACATTTCTGTCACCAACCTCAGTTTATAATATAACATGAACCTTCCTTGTAAGACAAAATCACTTAAACAAGACTTGATAACAGCTCTCAAGCAAAGAAAAACAGTGAAAATGACAAACTAAATCTGAGTTAGGCCATCAAGACAGATTGTTTGTTTGCCAAAGACAGATTCTGCTTAGGCACATGCAACTAACAGCAAGTACTGATATAGATACATTTTACCTATATGAATTGGCTATATTTTTCTCAGATGGAATCATGGAATTGATAATCTCTAAAATAAAATAATAAGAGGGTATAAAACAATTTTAGACATAACAGTGATTTTCAAGTCAGCATATGTAGAGTGAGATGCTTTTACCTGAACTAAATGTCAAATACATTGGAATCTGAAGTCAACTAAATTTGTGTACACCCACCCTGACTTCTTAGGTTAGAAAAGAAGGAAACAAAATCTGAAAAACAGGAAGACAAATTAGCAAGACAAATTGAGAGTCGATTAATAGATTAATATCGATGAGGAGGCTGATATGCGCCCACCAACCAGCTAGCTGTGGAGATTAAGCAAGCCACATGAATTTGACCTACACAAAAGTGAAAACCAAGCAGCAAATTATAACTTAGATTCCATCTGCATCTGCTGTCATCCCTAAGCTAGCTGCACTGAGCAAGCAAATAAGTTTTGAATCTTTAACTTATGCATTAATTTGCAAGTCCTTTTGTCTGTGCACATTCTTTATGATAACCAGTTGAGTTTCGTAGACTATCAATATATTACTGGTGAAACCTCCTATACTCATTAATGCTTATTGGGAGACTACTATAACATTATAGAATCTTTGAAAAGCCAGAGATAGGAGGGAAGAAAGTTCAAAATGTTGAGGGAGAGTTGATTTGACTTTTTCTTTGATTGGTTTGTTGGGTAATATAAATGATTTGATAAACTTTCTAACAATCCAGGGTTGACTTCTTGCATTTGGATGGCTTCTTGAGCACTACAGCTATCTTGGTGGACAATCATTTTTTAGTAAACCATGATTCTGTCGTTCAGAATGTCATGGTGGCCAATACAAATGCGTGATATTTGTATTTAGGAGAAACACTAAGTTAAGAGAAGCAGAAATAGATATATACAGAACAAGCATGGCCTCTGCCAGATGTTACAAAACAGTCCGAATTATCTTCACTTTGGTTGTACTTATTGCTTCTTCTATTTCATCTGCCTTTTCTATGCCAAATGATATATTGGATTCCAGTGACAACCACCTGTTACGCAATCAAACTATCCATCTGAGTCAAAGGGTGCAGAAGTCAAAGAGAATTAGAAGGTATCTGAGGAGGATTAACAAACTCGCAATCAAGACAATTGAGGCAATTCTTTTTCATACCTTTCCAGTACTGTGGCTAGCTAAATTTGGCATCTTTTTAGTGGTTTTCAGGTTTACTAATTTCAATTTGCCTAACTTCTTTGACACAGAGTCCAGATGGTGATCTAATAGATTGTGTCCCATCTCATCTCCAACCGGCTTTTGATCATCCTCTGCTCAAAGGACTGAAGCCACTGGTAATTGTGTTCAGAATCAGATCATTTGCTCTATGTTTCTGCAGAAACTAGAGTCTAAGGAAACTATTTTGTTAAAAGTACATTTACACATACCTAGTAATGGGCTGATAAAATTAAAGCATATCCAGATTTAACCTGGCACCATGATGAAAGAAATTTGATGTCTTGAAAAAGTTTTGTTTGGACTGATTCTGGTATCGACAGAGCTTTCAACTGTAACTCCGCCGATATTTGGACAGAGACCAACCAACCATGGCTGGAGGAAGAGCATTCAACTGTGGACTGATTCTGGTGAATCGTGCCCGGATGGTACTGTACCTATCAGAAGAACTACAATGAAAGATGTCCTGAGAGCTGGTTCACTGCACAAATTCGGCCGAAAATCTTTCAGTAAACAGAATACTAAGATAAGCAGTAATGATCAACTGGTAAGTCTATGAAATGAAGTAAAATGGCACTCAAAAAAGCTTGGTTCAGTTAGTTTTTAAGAAACTAGTTAGGTCAGTTTCTCAGATTTATCAAGGCAATGATTTCTAAATCAATGCATAAGCGACTCGAAGTTTGGGGAAACTTATCTTATCTTCTTCCTATAATTACATCCAAATGTCTCTCTCTCTCTCTCCGAAAAATAGATCATGTCATTTTCTTATTCTCTCCTCAAAATAATTACATTTCTGGAACAATGCCAAACAAATGAGAAGTTTGAGAAGAGAATAAAAGTGAAATTCTTACCAAAGGAAAAAGTGATATTTAAGAAACTCATTGGACAATATGAATAAATCAAGTTGCAAATCAAATTGCTGTTAACATATTTTGGCTCTGTCTAAGCTTTTAAGTTTCCAATCGTAGCATCAAAAGTTCATAGATTCGGATTTTATACACCTGATCTTTTCTTTATTTGCAATGTAGAGACCTGTTGGCGATGTTACTGGAGATTGTTACTCTGGAGCACGGCTCTACATACATGTCTGGAAAGCTAATGAGACGGACCAATATGACTTCAGACTGTCACAAGTCTGGATGGCCTCTGGTAATAGTACTAGTAATGATCTTAATACCGTTGAAGCCGGCTGGCAGGTACGTAAACTAGACACAAGAGTCACGTTTTCTAAGTCTTCTAGGGTGGAAGAAGAAGAAGACATCTAAGGATCAGCCATTTTTAAATTCTCCAGGTTAATCCGAAATTATTTGGAGACAACTCCCCCAGATACTTCACGTATTGGACGGTAAACCATCAAATATGCATCCTTAAGTTACGTCTGTATGTGCCAGACATAAAAGTTCTTGATTGCGGATCACTTTCAATCTACAGGCTGATTCATATGAAACCACAGGATGCTATAACCTCCTGTGTTCAGGCTTTGTACAAACTAATAATAGAATTTCTTTAGGGGCAGCAATCTCTCCAAGATTTTCCCAGAATGGCAGAGAACTTGATATCCGCATACCGATGATCATTGCAAAGGTAAGCTCAATGCTATCTTATGTAACCTTCAAGTTCAGATTCTTAGACTTTAATTGAAACATCCTGAGTTTTTGTCTTGCAAAATCAAACTAAATTCACATATTTGCATTCGACACGTGAAACTAAGAAAAGTACAACCCTGTTATTATTTGCCTGCTCAAATTAGGTAAGAGTATGTCATAACATACAAATGGTTTTATATCATCCTCATTATAATATCTTTCTGGCTTACCAACTATTCTTGATATAGTTAATTGATTGTCAGATTCTCCTCTCTGTCAGGGCATCAGGATTTTTATTAATTTATTTATTTTTCCTTTGTTGACAACAACTAAACATTTTTTTTTTTTGGTTGACAACAACGAAACTTCTGTTACTAGTTCATAACAACTGGCTTTAAATGAAGCTTATACAAGTAGCTCTTGTCCCATTTCTTGAACTCCACTAAACCACACAACTTCCATCAAAGTAATGGATCACAAATAATTAAAGGCAAGTGGCAAGGGCAGTTAGCAACTGGTAAGGGCAGTTAGCAAGTGCATGCCACCTTTAATATCTCCACAAAAAAAGAATATATTGGGTTACTAGTAAAATGCACGTGCTTCTGTTGGTTTTTTGGGGCATACACTGAAAAACAATATCTTAGTGTTGCAAAAAAAAAAACTTATAAGAGACTTGTATTGAAGGTAGAAAATGAGTTTATGTTCTACATTCATCAACTCACTATTTATAGTGATTACATGAAATAAACTAGCAAAATATCAACTAACAATTATCCTAAAATCTCAACAAAATATAATCTTCTTCTACTAGCAAATCTTAGCTAAAATATTTGTTAACAAACCAACATGATTTTTGGCTAACAAATATCCTTATTTTTCTAATAACTAAATTATTTTGATATCAAACTCAATCTGATAAAATCTGTAGGAAAAGTTGGCATATCTCAACACTCCTCCTTGCCACTTTTGCTGCAGATTTTCAATTGTCTTCTCAAATCTTTGAATCTTGTTTTGGACAAGACATTTGTAAGAAGTTCTGCAATTAATATTTAGCTTGCATAAAACCCCAAAGGAAGAAGTTCATTGCAAGGCTAATCATCAATTGCAAAACTTCTTACAAATGTCTTGTCCAAAGCAAGATTCAAAAATTTGAGAAGACAATTGAAAATCTGCAGCAAAAGTGGCAAGGAGGAGTGTTGAGATATGCCAACTTTTCCTACAGATTTTATCAGATTGAGTTTGATATTAAAATAATTTAGTTATTAGAAAAATAAGGATATTTGTTAACCAAAGATCATGTTGGTTTGTTTACAAATATTTTAGCTAATATTTGCTAGTAGAAGAAGATTATATTTTGTTGAGATTTTTAGGATAAATGTTAGTTGATATTTTGTTAGTTTATTTCATGTAATCACTATAAATAGCGAGTTGATGAATGTAGAACATAAGTTCATTTTCTACCTTCAATACAAGTATCTTATAAGCGTTTTTTGCAACACTAAGGTGTTGTTGGTTTTTTGGTTTTTTGGGGCATACACTAAAAAACAATACCTTAGTGTTGCAAAAAAAAACTTATAAGAGACTTGTATTGAAGGTAGAAAATGAGCTTGTATTATTCATTCATCAACTTACTATTTATAATGATTACATGAAATAAACTAGCAAAATATCAACTAACAATTATCCTAAAAATCTCAACAAAATGTAATCTTCCTCTACTAGCAAATCTTAGGTAAAATATTTGTTAACAAACCAACATGATCTTTGGTTAACAAATATTCTTATTTTTCTAATAACTAAATTATTTTGATATCAAACTCAATCTGATAAAATCTGTTATATTCCCTCATAGTTTGGATTAAGGTATTAAAGTGATAGAAATGATCATCCGTAACGAAACCTAGGACAATATCGAAATTACCATTGTTTAAAAACTAAAATGACTGAAGTGACCAAAATATATAAACATAATATGCATCACACTCTAACTCCATATGATTTTATATTTTATCATATAACTCCTTTATGATTTAATGCTTTATCATATAACCCCCTTATGGTTTTTAATATATATAAACATAACCCCCTTGTGGTTAATAAGTAATTTTCTACTTTACATGGGGATATTTTTGACATTTTACTTGACTCCGTGATGGATTGCAAATTCCGTTATTTTGACGCTTTAATCCAAACTATGAGGGGGTTATGTATAGTTTTTGAAACCATAGGAGAATTATGTAAGGAAACACTAAACTATAGGGTGGAAAAGTGTAATTTGCCCTTAGTATATGATGTTGAACTTAATCAAAATTAATGTCATTGTAGGCAAGAAAAATCAAATGTCAAAGAATCTATTGATGTTTAAAGTTGAATTGGTCCTATGTTTTAGTTCTTAGAGTGAATAAAAAGAAAAAGACAGGAATACATTGTCACGTGAAAAACCATGGCTATGGCTTTATAAAGAGATACAATTGATTAAGTTGAAAGATATATATCACACCATCAAATTTTAAATTCTAAGCAAAAAGATTGAAGAAAATTCTACAAACTCTTACATGACTAATAACAAAATTGGTCAAAATAGTGAAGAGTTGTATGGTGTATAAGCTTTGTAGACTTTCTTTTTTCATCCATTCTTTAGTTTGTTGTCTACTTTAGTGTGCAACACATGAAGTGATCTCCTTCTCACTAATTTATTCTTTAATTTTTTTTATTTCAGTTGCATAAAGACAACACAACTATTTTTTTTCCTTTTTATACTTATCAACGATTTACTTTAGTTTTTTTCTCTCTTTATGGCAATAAATGTTGGATTTTTTTTTTTGGAAATTTACATTTTCTATCATCCATGCATAATTTTTCATATTTTAGTTACCATGACTTTCCATTTTTTTAATTATTTTATTAACTAACTATTGGTTTAAGCCTCACTCTTAAGATACTAAAGTAGATCTTAGGCAATGCCATTTGATAACTGAGATAGTAATGACATTCTAATATTTTATAATTTAATCACTTAGTACTCATAAAACCAATCTAATTTAATAAAGATATTTTTTCTACATGAAAGAGGTTATAAATAAAAGAAATTCACATTCGTTATACATATTTGATTGGTTTGACATATACTATACATGCTGAAGATTTATAATTATTGGCTTTACCTTATTATAGAAGATATTACCAAAATTGTATCAACTATACAATTAAACACATTTATTTAGATTCATAGATATTTTAATTTGAATCTTTAGAAATCTTTTTTTTTTCAGTTACATTTTGACTATATATGTTTTGAGATTTTCTTCAAATTTTAGTTTGGAAGAAGTTCAAATCCTTTCTACTTTTTATTTTTGTGATACAAAATAAGGAAAGTGTCTAATAGAAAAATGTTTTTACAAAGTTAATTTTATTTATCCATGTAGCCCTTTTTTTTTATTCTGAATAGTTTCTGATTGACATTTGTGATTTTAGTCAAAATACGATTACATTATATAGTAATAGATATGGTCTATATTTACACGTCTGTATCTCTTAAAAAAGGTGGATACCCATGGTGGTACCCGTAATTTATGTAAAAGAAGGTCCCAATTAATAAACTCATATGTAACAAGCTTGAACTAATCATGTCACAAGTCATTTTATTCAAATGTCAAATATCTTTTTTTTTTTTTTTGCATATTTGATAGAGTAGTAATCATGTTTGGATTGGTATTGTTTTGTAAAATATTATTTGCTTGTGTTACAAACACATTTTTTTATTCTCCTTTTATCTTTTTAATCACTATTTTTTTAAAAGGAAAATCCCATATATATCACCAAAGATGGAACTAGGGGATGTGGGAAGAGCCTCCTTCAAGTCTATTAAAATTTAAGTTTCCTCCCTTATGAGATTAAAAATTTTTCAAAATCACTCTTTATAAATTGAAGGGTAAATTACTTATGATCCCTTGTAGTTTTACAAAATGATAGACCCTCCTAAGGCTTTAAAATAGCCAAATAACTCCCTTGTAGTTTTATGTAAAGTGAAAAATGGAAGGAATGCACAATCAGTTTAAACATTTATACCAAACGTGCTTTAATATCCCTGTAACCCCCTTATGATTTGTATAAATATCCATTTTACCTCCTGTGATTTTTGCATTTATCTACGTAATCTCTCTATACTTTTATATAAGGTGGTTAAGCCGTTGATTAATTTAGTATTTAAGTAAGGGCACTATTGATAATTCAACTAATGACATTAGATAACTATTTTCCATCAAACTTCCACTTCATATAAAACCATAGGGAGTGAAGTGGACATTTTGAAGCGTTGGGGGATCATGTAGTAACAGATGAAACCACAGGGGGTTATATGTAAATGATTCTAAATTTCAAATCTCACCCCTACAAAAACTCAAAAATATTTTAGGTTATACATTTAAGTTTAGGTATATTAAAGCTTAAACCCTCAAGATATATTTTTTAGTTCCATCTATGTATGTCACGTTATAATAGTACTACATTAGTCAAGTAATATTTCAAATAATTTCCTGTCCAAACACACTGTCTTTATACAACACAAGTTTCATTTTTGTAGGATGCTAAGCATGGGCATTGGTGGCTGGAAATCGGGCCAGGGATAGTTGTTGGATATTGGCCATCACTTCTGTTTAGTCGTCTACATAGCCATGCAAACATGGTTCAGTTTGGGGGAATAATGGTTAAAGCCAGATCAATGGGACTGAATGCACCAGCTCAAATTACAGCAGGTGATATTTCAGTAGGAGGAGTTGGCAAAGCAACGAACACTCAAGACTTGGGAGCTGCTGAAGCCCTTGATAAATTAGTGCCTTTATGTAGTGTAGGAATCTTTGCAAGACAGCATTTCGCGGTGTCTAACATGGTCGAATAATGGCTTCACATGATTGTGACTGGCTTGTCTTCATATTTGGTATGTTTTGTATCATTCAGAAGACTATATTGTGGATTCACGGACATCTATCTATCCATCCATCCATTCAGTCCCTTCCCAATAAAATTCCGTTTTGATCCCTGTTCCTCTTCCATGATGTAAACTTTCTGTGCTTTTGTGATTTACGCAAATACTAATTTTTAAAGTTAGTTTTATTCTTCTAGCAAGGGAGGGGATAAGGGAAAATGAGCCAAGAATCTCTAATTTCTGAAATCTCAATTTTATCTTCTACATCAAGGCCTCCTTAGCGACGCAAATACTAATAATTCATCTATTTGCACTGAAAAAAAAAAGGACGTGGTTTTTGTATACATTTTTTTTATTGGCATTGTAGTACTAGTTGCTTTTGTATACATTTCATTGGTAGTGTAGTATTAGCCGCTATAGTGTTTCATTGTTGTTGGGTGTAGCTTTGGATATTTGGGGTGATTTTGCACAAGGGACTGGTGGCAGCAACCTGTTACTGTTGATAATCTGAGTGCCTTGATTAGGGCTGCAAACGAACTGCGGCTCGCGAGCGGCTCGAGTCAAGCTCGACTCGAGCTTGAGCTGGCTCGAGTCGAATTTGAGCTCGAACTCGAGGTCAAGATATTAAGCCCGGCTCGCGAGCTCGAGTATATATATATATATATATATATATATATATATATATATATTAATTTTAAGTATATATATATTTTTATTTTAAGTATATATATATTTTTTTTTTATTTTTTTATTTTAATAGTAAAATTACATATATATCCTTAATCTTTTATTATTTATTAAGAAAAAAAATTATATTATTTATTTTTTTAAAAAATAAAATAATTATTTTTTTATTTTTTTCGATCTCGAACTCGAGCTTTAAATTGTCGGCTCGTCGAGCTCGAGCTCGAGTTCGATTTCACTAAAATTAAGTCAAGACTCGACTCGATTAGGCTAAAACTCGAGTCGGCTCGATTCGTTTGCAGCCCTATGTGTGATCTTGGCGTGGTGGTCAAGTCTTTTTGGTTTTTCTTCTTTCGACAAATTTTTTTTCAAGTTTTTAACACCTTCCGGTGGCAATCATCTAACATTATTTGAAAAAAGGGCAAATTACACTTTACCTCTCTGTGGTATAACTAATTTACACATAACCCTCCCACTAGTTTAAAAAGTTATATATAACCCCCCTCATGATTTGGATTAAAGTGTTAAAGTGATGGAAATGATCACCTGTAATGGAACCTATGAAAATATCGAAATTACCTTTGTTTAAAAACTAAAATGACCAAAATATATATAAATAATATGCATGATATTCTAACCCTATATGATTTTATATTTTACCATATAACCCCCTCATGCTTTAGTGATTTATCATATAACTCTCTTATGATTTTTAATATATATACATAATCCCTTGTGGTTAATAAATAATTTTTAACTTTATATAGGGGTATTTTTGATATTATAGTTGGCTCCGTTATGGATTGTAAGTTCCATTACTTTGACACTTTAATCTAAACCATGAGGGGTTATGTATAGCTTTTGAAACCATAAGGGGTTATGCAATAAAACACTAAACCACATGGGGTAAATTGTAATTAGCCCTTGAAAAAATAGTAATAAATGTTCTATTTATATGCATGTTCATATGATTGGTGTAAACTGTAACCTTTTTGTGAACTTTGGAGATGCAACAATCCTGCATCAAATGCCATATACAGTGCCTTTGTCTAGTGGTATCAAATAATATTTTAATAGATAAAAAATGAAGTAGTTTCCTACCATGATATAATCTATTCCTGAACTCAAATTGTTAGAACAAATTTCAAATACTTCAAATATGACTTCTATTACTGAGACAGGTAGAAGAAAACGAAGGTAGATAAGCAAAGACACGAGATCCCAACTTTTTGGAGGACTTCGTATTTTTCAACGTTTTCTAGTTGTATGGTCTTGTCCACCTAGTGTAGAGACCCATTGTGGATTTGTCCACCTCGGCAACCCCGTCACCTCGGCAACCGTCTTGGGGAGCAGGAACGACCTGGACTCCCTGGTGGTCAAGAGGGTGTTGGGATGTACCGGGAGGGGCCTCCCCAGGATTCGAACCCTGGTCCTTTGGTATAAGGGTCTTGGGGTTGAATGCCTGGTACCCATTGTCCAGGTCGTTCCTGCTCCCCAAGACGGTTGCCGAGGTGACGGGGTTGCCGAGGTGGACAAATCCACAATGGGTCTCTACAAAAGGCCCCGTCACCTCGGCAACCGTCTTGGGGAGCAGGAACGACCTGGACTCCCTGGTGGTCAAGAGGGTGTTGGGATGTACCGGGAGGGCCTCCCCAGGATTCGAACCCTTGACCTTAAAGGCCCGAATGGGTACCAGGCATTCAATCCAAAGGCCTTTAAGGTCAAGGGTTCGAATCCTGGGGAGGCCCCTCCCGGTACATCCCAACACCCTCTTGACCACCAGGGAGTCCAGGTCGTTCCTGCTCCCCAAGACGGTTGCCGAGGTGACGGGGTTGCCGAGGTGGACAAATCCACAATGGGTCTCTACACCTAGCATTAGAATTCAATTCTTATACAATTTCTTATTTGTGGTAAGGAAGCTTTCTCAGTATCCTTCAAGCAGATGACATAAGCCGCCAGAGGACAAGCAAGCCACCTTTATTTATCCACCTTCTCCGGCAGGGAAGAGAATGAAAATGGACCGTGGAAGGCGTGGAGGGAGCGAACAATTCTATCATTTTGCATTTTCACCGGCGGATCCATCTTGTTGGGGATAATATAGGAGAAAATGACTAAGGGTACGTTTGCTTCTGCAGAATTGGAATTGAATTAGAATTGAAATTCTATAGAATTGGAATTCTATGAATTGAAATTCCAAATCATTTCAATTCTTTCGTTTGGGAAATGCATAGAATTGATACGGAATTTATTTGAAATTCCAAATTCTTTGTTTGTATGAGAGAAGAATTCATTAGGAATTAGAATTGTTTTCATGAAACATTTGCTTACATAAAATTTTTCTTTTTTTTATATAATAATTTCTTTTTTTTCTTACATTTAGCTAATTTTTACTAAAAATTTAAAGGAAAAATGCAAATTACTTTCTTTTTTGGCAAAATATCAGCCAAAACCCCGAAATTTACAGTTGAAGAACGGAAAAGAAAGAAAATTTTAAAAGAATCAAGAAAAGTAGTGGTAAAATGAATCAACTACTACTAGTATAGAACTGAAACGTCCAAGTTCCTTTTCCTTTTTCATCCCCCCAAGACACCCTCCCCAAACGCGTGTCATTAACTCTCCCATTTTCCCATTCTTTGTTTCCTTTTCTCTCTCTCAATCAACACCACAACCACTTCGTCGAGGCACCACCTTGACCACAACTCCGTCGGCACCTACGCCACCACTGAAAATTATGGACTGAATTCCCAAAACTCCTCACCACACTTTTTATAAGACCCATACATAAACTCCTACTTAACTGGAAAATTAAGATACTAACTATAAAAGAACAAAAATCAGTGAGCCAAAACTCAAAAGCCTTGTATGATGGCGGAGCTGGCTCAATCCGCCGACGTCTACGCGCCGAAGACTATACAAGTTTGGAGAGCACTATTAAACTGGCTGGCTTTCTTCTTCCAGATCTTCGTTCAGATCATCAGAGGCACGTCGTCGCTGACTCAGGTCCTGTCTTACGTTGGCCTGCGCCACTCCTCTCTTCTCTCTTCTTCATCGCCTCAGTTCAAGCCTTTAGTGATGGGTGAAGGCAGCACAAGTGAAGGAGGCGGCGGCAGGAATGCTCCAACAGAGCATTAGATATGGCGATTGATAATGGAAAGAGAAGAGAGGTTTGAGTTTTTTCCATCACTTTTATAGTTGACCCATTTTTTAGATTTTGCCCGTACAAGACCCGCGTGTTGACCCGATTGAGGAGTTCAGTCGTGGAATTAGAATTGGAATTCTTTGGTCCAGCCAAAGAATTGGAACCATGGAATTCGATCGATTTGGAATTGCAATTCGATTCTAATTCTACAGAAAAGATAGTATCCAAACACAAGAATTGAAATTGGAGCTCCAATTCCAATTCTACATTCCAATTCTATGGGAACCAAACGTACCCTAAAAGTTACAAAGCAAGTGAGACAAAAAGACTTCAAATCGTGACTCAAGATCACTTTTCTTTAAACTTTATTTATCCAAAATTTTGTATGCAAAGGTTTTGGACAAATATCCTTTAAAATAATTTGAAGGGTGTTTTGTCTTAACTCTTGCACAAAGTTAGACAAACTTACTTAAACTATGTTGTGTTTTTGCAGAGAATTCTAGTAGTAGGAAATTGATCTTCTGCAGCAAACCATCCCTACCAGACATTTATGTAGTTGAGATTGAAATGACTAAGAGTTGCAACCTTTCACCGCTGATTTGTGTATTTGTATTGGTCAAAATGTTCCTCAATATCAATGCAAGTGTTCACATAATTTTTGGATGTTTAAACACTATTTAGATAGTAGTTAACTATCAAAAATATGAAAATGTGTCAAGTAGACTTGAACAACTTCTGAGTATTGTAGGAACCAATGTTTTCAGAACCGGACCGGACCGGCCGGTTCGACCGGTTGGACCGCGAACCGGCCATGTCACCGGTCCGGTCTAATGCTAAAGCTGGAAGTTTATGGAGAACCGTTGAAACCCGGACGAACCGGACGAACCGTGCGAACCGTTAAGAACCGTGAACCGGCGGTTTTTTAAATTCTTCAACAAAATATCAAGAATGGTGTAGCTATGATTCGAACCTGGATCTCCAAGTTTGGATATGACAATCTTACCGCTAGACTGTAGTTAAGTTTGTTGAGAATTCTACTTGACTAAAAAATATATTAAAACATCAAGTTCTTCTCTTATTTTTTTTTTCAATTTTTTCTTCTTAACCATTTTTAACCCAAATATCCACAACAAGATTTTCTCAAGTTTTCACCATTATTATTAGGTTATTATCTTTAGCAGATTGTAAAAAGTTGAAAATTTCAACTTTTCTTGTTTTCCAACATCTTAGTAAGTTTAATTTTTTTTCTTTTCAAGGCTTTTTTTCTATATTATTATCTTTAGTTGATTTTTTTGCATTTTCTTCTTTTTCCCCTCAATTTTCATATGTTTCCCTCATTTTTGTTTTATTTTTATTTGATTAATTAAGGATGAAATTTTTGCAAAAGTAATGCACATCCGTGTAGGAATTGGGTAGGAATTACAAATAATAACATTGGGCTGGTCAAAAATATGGTAGTTGGCACATAATCGAAGCTATTGATAATTGAATTTAAAATAATTAATGGTATAGGATCATTGAATTTAATATAACATGTTAATTAATAATGTTTAGTAGCAATTAATTTTTTATGTGTTTAACTGTATATTTGTTTTTCAAAAATTTTTAGTTTTTTTTAGTTTGAGCAATTAGATTTATATTTTTATAATAAAATTTTAACTTTTTCAGCTTAAGTTGATGAAATTGTGAAGGTGGTGTGGTTGCTTATCATGCCACTGATAAAAGTTTGCTATTCAAATGGTTTGTCTTAACTTGAACTCTTTTATGGATTTTTTTAAGGGTTGTAAAAGAATTTCAATATTTAATTTATTTATTTTTTGTGTTTTTATTTGTGATAATTGGTGAACATTTGGATTGTATCTATTTATGTTTATAATGAATTTATGAAAACTTGTGGTGAATTATGATATTTTAATTATATTTATCATTCCATGTTTTATGTATAACTTTTAGAAAATTTATTATTATCATAACTTAAATTAAGTTATGTTGGTAAAGTTCAAGTGTAGAATGAAACCTGCTTAGTACTTACCACTAAAAAAAAAAAAAAAAAAAAACAGTGAACATGTGAACCGGCCGGTTGGACCGGTCGGACCGGTCAAACCGCGAACCGGCCACCTCTCCGGTTCACTGACCGGTCCGAGTTTAAAAACATTGGTAGGAACCCGACAGTGATGGATCTTATGTCAAATCCTAAGACGCCGCCCCGTCTTGCAACTGATTAAAATTTGAAAATATCTAACACATCTTTCCATCGTACTAGAGCGATTCGAGAAGAACGCTTTGGATATTCTAGTATGACTGGCTGAAATTAAGTTTCAGCCAAGTCTAATAAGAAACATTCTTTCTTACTATCATACTAATGTCGTCCCCTCTTCCTGTTCTTCTCAATCAACCCCTCTTCATATCCCGATGTTTACGATAAAAATCTGAGAACAACTTGATAGATCAGAAGCATCCAAAGCCCCCGCATTGTCAATTTTACTCCTGTATATATTTACAACTGTTTAGTCGAAAAAAGAGGACAGGCAAGTGGATATGACTTCAGATAAATGTAAAATCCCACATTGGTGAGATTGCCCATAATTACACCACCTGTAAGATGATATATGATTGATAATACAAAGTTGTTTATCGTACTGATCCGATCAGAAGCAGGGTGTGAATCCAATTCAATTTCCTCGAGTAGCCTGGGGAGCAAGGTCGAGTGGTTGGATGAAGATTCCAACGACCATCAGCATGCAGGATAGGCAGAGGAGAAGTGGCCTGTCGAGGCGAATTTTGTCCGAGCATGAGACATGGGCACCGCTAAAGATTGGAAAGGATCTAAGTTGGGAACTGGGAAGTAACTTAGATTAGAAAAGAGTTGTGTAACATTTTTCTAAAAAAAGAGGATTTGTAAAGATAGGATGACTCTGATGCAAAATAAGTGTGTGGTATTTTGGTTTCTTTTGCCTTTTATCTGCCTTGTAAAAGTTTTTCACCACCTAACGTCCTATTCCTTAGAATTTTGATTCTTTGCCATCAAGTTGTGGATTCTACCTTTCGCAAGACTCTTTGCAGCTTCAGATTTGCCTTTTTAATGAAAGGATTGGAGTTGCAGTTTTTTATTATTTTGGCCCCTTTCATCTGATGAAAGTAGAACTTGTAATCGAGAATAGGGACAAGCAAAAAGACTAATGAGAAATGGAAAGCTAATGACTTAGACCCTGTTTGCTAATTCAATTCACTGCTTAAAGTTAATGGATTCAGATCTTAATATATTTATACCGTTTGATAATAAAAAATTGAACATCTGAACTAAATTAAATGACACTGAATTTCTTAGGCAAAACTTGCTCTTAAAATTAAGTGATAAACTATTCACTTATCATTGAATGTGATATGCACTCAAATGTATTAAATTTAATACTTAACAATTCAATAACTTAATGGATTCAAACTTCACATTTTAGATTTCAAACTTCAGTTTTATCAAATGCACCCTTAGTATGAAATTAGATAGGAAACTTGATAGAGAAATTAGATTAAAAAAATCCCAATTAAGGGTCTGTTTGGTTGGAAGTAAAATGTTTTCCTTGGGAAAATATTTTCCGTGGAAGTAATTTTCCATGAAAATCATTTCCCTTTCATCATTTTCAGGTGTTTGGTTAGCTTATTGAAAATATTTTCTTACTTCATTTTTCTGGTGTTTGTTTAACTTTTGAAATATTTTCACTTTTATCTCTATCTTTACTTTCTACACATTATAACTACATACTTCTTCCCATGCAAAATAAGAAAATTTATCTCATTGTTTAACTTTAAAAAATCTTGGAGAAATGTATATATGAACAAAAAATATCTCCTTAAGCAATAAACAAATTGCTGGTCATTTAGTGTCAAATATCAATCACATGCAATGCTTATTGTGACATATATCTTGCACTCTCACTGTTGAAAGTTTCTCTAGAAAAGAATGTCCCTATTATACACAATTAATTACTAGCATAGGATGAGCAGAATGAGATTTTTTTTTTTATTTTGAATATACTAGGGGGAGGGTTGGGTTGGGTGGTACAGGGGAGGGAGTGTAAGGAAGAGATCTTGGGTTCGAGTCCTCCTGTTTACACTAAAAAAAAAAAAGAACATATTACAAGATGTTTTCAGTAAGTTTGGAACATACTACAGGCGGGACGCATGCATTTCGGAAAACAACTTCAGTAAGTTTGGAAGGGAAGTTGTTTTCCACAAGATGAGTGAAAATATTTTACATAGGAAAATGTTTTCAGTAACTTTTGCGCAACCAAACACGGGAAATTAGGAAAATATTTTCCTGGAAAACATTTTCATCCGAAACAAACGGACCCTAAGCGCCTTACTATCATTGCGTTTAGGAAAGAAAACGAAATAAGAAAATATTAAGGAAAATAAGCTTTTAGAAGCATGAAACAAGCAATGAAGGTAGAAAAGGGAAAAGAAAAACTAATACTAGATTTTTTTAAAACAAAAGGAAAAGTAAGAAGTGCCAAAAGGAAAATTTAATGGAGAAAGAGAAGGAAAAGCTTTCTTTATTACCTGAAAATCAACATTATCAACAAAGAGACCAAACAAGCAGAACTGTAGAAGTGAAAACAAAAAAACAAAAAAACCTTCAATACTTCTTGTATCATCCAAGGATTATATCCTTAACATGAAATCTTTGTTATACGACAAAGAAAACCACAAGAAAGTACGAGCAACAAATGGCATCAAATCAAGGTCAATAATGCAGAACGAGGACGTGGAAGTCGATAATTTCATTCTGGGTGGTATCATTGTAAGCATAGATTATTGCTGTAACCAATCCACCGGCCAATCGAAAAGCCCCAGAACCACCTACTATTGGCATCTCCTTGTACTTCTGGAAGAAGGGATAATCACCTAGAACGCTAAGGGTGCTACCATTGAACTTGCCATCGTTGAATACCAAGTTCATGATGGCAATTTGTGAAGCATCATCCTCTTTCGATGCCGAACTGGATATGCCCTGGGCGTGACCGATGATCTGGGAACTGGGCTTAGGTCCCAGTGTCATCGGGTCATCGAAGACGTAGGTTGCCCCGAACATCGTGGGAGATTTGCTAGTAGCGTTGGCTTGAGCAACTAGCACAGATGTGGGGCTCTCTGCAGTTACCCTGTCATGAACATAGAAGTGAAGCTCTGTCAACTTCTCCTTTGCATGTCGAAGCTCTTTGAACCAATTTTTAACGGCTTCAGGACTTTGATCAATGCTGCCATGAGCCAATATTGGCAGGGCCATCATCGCCACGACCCACCACAGTATTGCAATGGGTTGTGTTGTCTTCATCTTCAAGTTGATCTTGTCCATAGTAGGGGAGAATTAGAGCAGTGCTTTGAAAGGCTAATAGTGTTGGGATGAAGCTTTTTTTTTTTTTTATTTAATTTCTTCAGTGCACAGGCAAAATGACCAATATGCTATTGTTATCCATCTTGAAAGTTGAAGATGAACCTAGCCACAGCCACTACAATATTTGTCTTCCTTTGTCTATTAGATTAAGAAATTTAATTAAGACATGAAAATGATCAGTGCTTAATGTTCTATGAGTAGACTTGCATGTGCCAAGCATATGCAGAAAAACCTCAGTTTATTATATGACATGAGCCTTCTTTGAAAGACAAAATCACATAAACAAGACTCGCTAACAGCTCACAAACAAAGAGAAGCTGTGAAAATGACAAACTAAAAATTATTTAGGCCGGCAAAGCAGATTGTTTGTTTGCCAAAGACACGTTCTGCTAAGGCACATGTAAGTAACAGCAAGTGCTGAGATAGATTTATTTTCCCTATATGAATTGGCTATATTTCTTGAAGATGGAATCGTGGAAATGATAATATCTAATATTAAATTACAAGACGGAGTAGAACAATTGTAAATAGGGTAAATTACTTATTACCCTCTATGGTTTTACATAATGCTATATGACCCTCCTAAGGTTTTAAAATATCCACGTAAACCCCTACAGTTTTATATAAAGTGAAAAATGGACGAAATGCACAATCACTTGTAGCATTTATACCAAATGTGCTTTAAAAGCACATGTGATAAAATTTTATTATCCATGTAATCTCCTTATGATTTGTATAAATATCCACTTTACCACATATGATTTTTGCATTTATCCACATAATTTTCCTATGCTTTTATACATAGTGGTTAAGCCATCAATTGATTTAGCATTTAATTAATTAGGGCACTATTGATATTTCAACTAACGACGTTATATAGGTTGTTTGTTGTCAAATTTTCACTTTATATAAAACCATAGGGGGATGAAATGGACATTTTGAAACGTTAGGAAGGTCATGTGGTAATAGTTGAAACCACATGGGAGTTATATGTAATTTACCATTGTAAATATTACAGTGATTTTCAAGTCGGCATATATATGTACATTGAGCTGCATTTACCTAAACAAAATGTCAAAGAAATTGTAATCTGAAGTTAACGAAATTTGTGTATTTACACCCAGACTTCTTAGGTTAGGAAAAGAAAAATTAGCAAAGACAAATTGAGATTTGATCAATAGATTTATACTGATGAGACTGATGAAATGCGCCGACCAGCCAGCTAGCTCTGGAGATTAAGCAAGCCACAAGAACTTGACCTACACAAAAGTGAAAACCAAGCAAAAACAATTTCTTAATAATAGCTTATATTCCATTTCCACCTGTTATCATTCCTAAGCAAGCAGTAGTCGGCAAGGAAGCAAGTCTTTGAATCTTTAACTTATGCATTAATTTGCAAATCATTTTGTTTGTGTATATTCTTTAAGCTAACCAAATAAGTTCTTTGGACTACAATTTATTATACTGCTTTTTGAGAGGCTACTGTAAAAATATAGAATTTTTGAAGAGCCAGAGATAGAAAGACCACCAAAAAAAAAATGAAAAAAAAGAGAGAGAGAGCCAGAGATTGGAGGGGAAAAAATTTCAAGACGTTGAGTCAGTGAGTTGGTTTGACCCTTTCTTTGATTGGTTCCTTGAGTAATATAAATGAACTGATAAACTTTCCGGTAATCCAGGGCTGACCTCTTGCATTTGGATGGCTTCTTGAGCACTACTGCTATCTTGATGGACCACCTTTTTTTTTTTTAGTATACCATGATCGTGTTGTTCACAATGTCATGGTGGTCAATAGAAACGCGTGATATTTATATTTAAGAGAAACGAAAGTTAAGAGAAGAAGAAATAGATATACACAGAGCAAGCATGGCTTCTGCTAGATCTTACAAAACAGTTCAAATTATATTCATCTTGATTATAATTACTGCTTCTTCTATTTCATCAGTCTTGTCTAAGCCAAATGATGTATTGGATTCCAGTGACAACCACGCAATCAAACTATCCGTCTGAGTCAGCAGAAGTTAAAGAGAATTAGAAGTTATCTGAGGAGGATTAACAAACTAGCAATCAAGACAATTGAGGCAATTCTACTTCATACCTTTCCAGAACTGTTTCTAGCTAAAGTTGGCATCTTTTTAGTGGATTTCAGGTTTACTGATTTCAATTTGCCTTGCTACTTTGATACAGAGTCCAGATGGTGATCTAATAGATTGTGTCCCATCTCATCTCCAACCAGCTTTTGATCATCCTCTGCTCAAAGGACAGAAGCCACTGGTAATTGAGTTCAAAATCAGGTCATTTCCTCCATGTTTCTGCAGAAACTACAGTTTAAGGAAACTATTTTGTCAAAAGTACAATTACACATGCTTAGTAATGGGCTGAGATAATCAAAACATATTCAGAATTAACCTGGTACACCACATTGACAGAAATTTGATGTCTTGAAAAGTTTTGTTTGGACTGGTTCTGGGATAGACAGAGCTTTTAACTATAACTCTGCTGATATTTTGACAGAAACCAACCCACCATGGTTCGAGGAAGAGCATTCAACTGTGGACTGATTCTGGTGAATCGTGCCCTGATGCTACTGTACCTATCAGAAGAACTACAATGAAAGATGTCCTGAGAGCTGGTTCACTGCACAAATTTAGCAGAAAAATTTTCAGTAAACAGAATGCTAAGATAAGCAGTGATGATCAACTGGTAAGTCTATGAAATGTAGTAAAATGGCACTCAAACAATCTAGGTTCAGTTAGTTTTTAAGGAACTAGCTAGGTCAGTTTCACAGATTTATCAAGGCAATGATTTCTAAATCAATGCATAAGCAACTCGAAGCTTGAGGAAACTTCCCACAATCCCATATTTTCTTCCTATGATTACATCGATATGTCTCTCTCTCCTAAATTAGATCATGCCATTTTCTTGTTCTTTCCTAAGAATAATTACGTTTGTGGAACACTGCCACACAAATGAGAAGTTTGTGAAGAGAATAAAAGTGAAATTCTTACCAAAAGAGAAAGTGATATTTAAGAAACTAATTGGACAATTTGAACAACTCAACTTGTGAATCAAATTGCAGTTAACATATTCTGGCTCTGTCTAAGCTTTGAAGTTTCCTATCGTAGCATCAAAAGTTCATAGATTCAGATTCAGTATACATGATCTTTTCTTTATTTTCAATGTAGGGATCTGTTGCCACTGTTACTGAAGATTGTTTCTATGGAACGCGAGTCAAGATACATGTCTGGAAAGCTAATGAGACGGACCAATACGACTTCAGACTGTCACAAGTCTGGATAGCCTCTGGTAATACTACTAGTAATGATCTTAATACTGTTGAAGCCGGCTGGCAGGTAAGTAAACTAGACACAAGAATCATGTTTTCTAAGTCTTCTGGGTGCAAGAAGACATCTAAGGATCAGCCATTTTTAAATTCTCCAGGTTAATCCGAAATTATTTGGAGACAACTCCCCCAGATTATTCACGTACTGGACGGTAAACCATCAAATACACATCCTTAAGTTACGTCTGTATGTGCTAGACATAAAAGCTCTAGACTGCTGATCACTTTCAATCTACAGGCTGATTCATATGGAACCACAGGATGCTATAACCTCCTGTGTTCAGGCTTTGTACAAACTAATAACAGAATTTCTTTAGGGGCAGCAATCTCTCCAAGATTTACTCAGAATGGCAGAGAACTTGATATCGACATACCGATGATGATTGCAAAGGTAAGTTCAGTGCTATCTTATGCAACCTTCAAGTTCAGATTCTTATAGACTTTAATTGAAACATCCTGAGTTTTTGTCTTGCAAAATCAAACTAAATTCACATATTTGCATTTCAACAAATGAAACTAAGAAAAGTACAACCCTATTATTTGCCTGCTCAAATTAGGAAGAGTATTGTCATCTTTTGTCTAACAAACAAATGGTTAACCATGACATTACAACTGTATATCATCCTCATTCTGATACCTTTCTAACTTACCAACCATTCTTGATATAGTTAATTGACTGTCAGATTATCCTCTCTGTCAGGTCATCGGGATTTTATTTATTTATTTATTTATCCTTTGTTGGCGACAACTAAGGTTCTGTTACTAGTTCATAACAACTGGCTTTAAATGATGCTTGTAGCTTTTGTCCCAACTCCGTCAAAACCACACAACTTCTATCAAGTAATGGATCACAAACAAGTAAAGGCAAGTGGTAAGGGCAGTTTGCAAGTGCCATTTAATGCCAATTTCATGTATCCACAAAAGAAGAATATCTATAAGGAACAATGATTCAAAACATCTCTGGTATTTTGTTAAATGAATTTTTCATCCTTTAGTTTTAAAATAGCAACTTTACGTCTACTCCAAAATCAAATGGATAAATTTTGGTCCCAATCTAGTCTTTGACCATTTTTTTACCTTGAATCCATCACGTGAACGACACATGATTTTTTTAGGGGTAAAAGAATTAGATTCCATTTGTAGTTCAATAGAATGACTCGATCCATATTCATTTTTGTCCCAAAAAGGTAGGATCTAACCCAAACCATATTCATTTTTCTTAAAAAAAGTGGGATCGAATCAAATTTAAATTCATTTTTGTCACTAAAAATATAGGATTTGACCTTTTTGTACATAAAAAAATGACTGCATTTGAGTTACATGATGATTTCGAGCTAAAAAAGTGATAGAAAACTTAGGTTACGACCAAATTTTACTAACTTAAATTTGTAAGGAACATAAAATTAATATTTTAAAACTGAAGGACGAAAAAATTCATTTGACCAAATGTGAAAAGCATTTTGAACCATTTTTCTTATTTATAACTATATAAGTGTGTCTTTCAAAAATGGTGGATCCCCTTGGCGAGACCCGCAATTTATGTATAAAAGTGCCAATTAATAAACTCATATATATTAATAAACTCATATATAAACCACCAAATACTAAGGCTCCCCTATAGGCCCAATTGGGTCTCCTCCGAGATTAGGTTAGAATAGGAGTAAAATAGATAAATGACGAATGAAAAAAAAAAACTCACATATAAGTAGCTTGAAACTAATCATGTCTCAACTCATTTTGTTCAACTGTAAAATATCTTCTTTTTTTTTTTTGCACATTTGACATATATAACTTAGTCCCTGATAATATATTAACCGGCTTGTTGATAGTGTAGGAAACATGTTTGGATTAGCATTATTTTGTAAAATTTACTTGCATTACAAACACATCTTTTATCACTTTTTTTTTATCTCATATATATCATCAGAGATGAAATTAGGGGACAGCGAAAGGGCTCTCACCTCCCCAAGTTTTATAAAATTCAAATTTCCTTCCTTATGAAATTAAAAAATTTCCAAAATCACTCTTTATAAATTTAAAACCCCACCCCTATGAAAACCCAAAAATATTTTAGGTTGCACGATTAAGTGTTGGTATATTAAAACTCACCCGCTCAAGATATATTTTCTAGTTCCATCTATGTATATGACATCATAATAGTGCTACACTAATCATTCTAAATAATATTTCAGATAATCTCCAATTAAAATATACTATCTTAATTATACAACTCAAGTTCCATTTTTGTAGGATGCTGAGCATGGACATTGGTGGCTTGAAATCGGGCCAGGGTTCGTTGTTGGATATTGGCCATCATTTCTGTTTAGTCATCTACATAGCCATGCAAACATGGTTCAGTTTGGGGGAATAATAGTTAAAACCAGATCAATGGGATTGAATGCACCAACTCAAATTAGAACCGGTGATATTTCTGATGGAGGGATTGGCAAAGCATCGAACAGTCAAGACTTGAAAGTTACTGAAGGCGTTGATAAATTAGTACCTTTATGTAGTGTAGAAATCTTTGGAAGAAAGCTTTTCAAGGCGTCTCACATGATCGAATAGTAGCTTCACACGACTGTGAGTGGCTTGTCTAATATTTGGTAATTGGTATGTTTTGCATCATTTAGCAGACTATATATTGTGGATTCACAGACATCTGTCTATCCTTTCAGCCCCTTCCCAATTAAATTTCCTTTTGATCCTTGTTTCTCTTCCGTGAGATAGACTCTCTGTGCATTTGTGACTTACACAAATACTAATAATTCATCTGTTTGCACTAAAAAGAGGGCTTGGGCTTTGTATACATTTCATTGGCCGTGTAGTACTAGTGGCTTTTGTATACATTTCATTGATAGTGAAGTATTAGTGGCTATGGTGTTTCATGGTTGGTGGGTGTAGCTTTGGATGTTGGGGGTGCCATGGTGGTTAAGTCTTTATGTTTTTTTTTGGGACAATTATTTTTTATTAAAGTTTTTAACACCTTACAGTGGCAACCATCTAGCAGTATTGGAAAAACTCATACTGTTGCACTAGTGGTCAAGGGCACACTCAATGTGTGTGTAATTTAAAAATAAATTATTTTTTATGTAAATTTATTTTACATAAAATTTTTATTATTAAACAAAACTTTAATCTTTTAAGTTTTTTTTTTTTTTTACTTTAAGACTATAATGATGTTCATAAGTCAATGGGTAGTTATATTGGGAAGATATGATTTTGTAGTTACAATGAAAATAGATTGCAGTTAGAGTAAAAAATTTTAAAAAGTCATAAATGAAAATTTAAAAAGTCATAAAAAATGTTTACACCAAACCTAGCCTTCCACTTTATATATAGTATGTATATAGTATAGATGTTCATATAATCGGTGTAAACTTTAACATTCTTATAAACTTTAGGGAGATGCTACAGGCCTGCATAATGCTATAGTCCCTTCGTCTTACACCATTTTGGTATCATACTCATCATAGCCTACTAAAACCGTGAAATCAATTTTTTTTTTTTTTTTTAAATAGATGCCATCCCTTAATTTATTTATAACCGAAAAGAGTACAGCGAATTAGAGGGGAGTCAAACCTGACCTCTGTTAAGTAAAAAGGGACAACTAAGGATCAACAATAATACGCATAAATGGAAAAATCTACGAATCTAAACACATAACAGATTAATCGAACGAAATCATCCACATGAGGATGCCCCACATTTGTGGGATTGTGAGTGAGCATAGGAATTTGGTTTAACATCTTAACATGTTTGCATTATTTTACCTGTTTTTGAGAGCTGCTTCCTCGCTTTCTTTGAAATAACTTGGGTAAATTGCTCGTGAACTAGGTTCTGGTCTTGATCTCTGTCTTTATCGCGTTGTGAATCATCTTCTTTTTCTTCATTTTTGGCATCCTTGCATATTGTTCTTGAATGGCGAAAAGGCTTTTGATATCGTGAAATCAAATGTTAACAGACAAAATGAAGTATATGATTTCCTACCATAATATATTCCGGAACTTTAACTCAGAGTAAAGGCAATTGTTAGACAAATTTCAACTTCAAATATTACTTCTAATATACTAAAATTAGAATAAACAAAGGCAGATAATCGAAGACATGAGATCCTTTTTTTTTTTTCTTTTGTTTTTGAGGACATCATTTTTCTTTTCCTTTTTCTAGTTTTAAGGTCTTCCCACCTAGCATTAGAATTTGATTCTTAAAATTTCTTGTTTGTGACAAGGAAGAAGCGTTTCTCAGTATCCTTCACATAGACGACATAAGCAGCCATCAGTCCATGAGAGAAGCAAGCTATCTTTCTTTGATCCACCTTCTTAGGGAAGAGAACAAAAATGGACCGCACGATGCGCGGGGGAGTGAACTCTTCTATGGTGTTGCATTTGCTCTTGGTGATCTATCTTTTCATCGTACTTTAGTGTTTTGAGAGGAACGAATAGGGTGTTGTAGCATGTCTAAGTAAAATTCAGTTTCAGCGAATTCTGACAAAAAAATGTTCTTACTATCACATTAATGTCGTCCCCTCGTCCTATTCTTCTCATTCAACCCCTCTTCTTGTCCCGGTGTTGACAATAAAAATCTAAGAAAACTTGATATATCAGAAGTAACCAAAGCCCTTGCATTGTCAACTTTGCTCTTGTGTCTGTGTGTCTGTGTGTCTATATATATATATATATATATAAATAAATAAATAAATAAATAAATATATATATATATATATATATATATATATAGACACACACACACACGACCGTTTCCAAAGTTGAAAAAAGAGGAGAAGCAAGTGGCTGTGATTTCAGATAAATATAAAATCCCACATTAATGAGATGCCCATGGGAAGGCACGTCCATTTAGAGGGAAAGCATGCTCATTTAGACTAGGAGGGAGTTTTGGCATATCTTTGAGTTTTTTTCTTTTTTTTTTTTTAAATGTAAGGTGCAAAGTTTGAACCATCAACTTATACCTTAACAAGGATTTTAGATCTATTTTGGTGGTCAACTTACCTAAGACAAGTTTATTTTTCCTTTTTTGTGTGATTTGTAAAAGTTTTTCAGCACCTATTCGACGTCCTGTCCCTTAGAAGTTTTATTATTTGCCATCAAGTCGTGGATTCTACCTTTTGCAAGATTCTTTGCAGCTCCAGATTTGCCTTTTTCACGCAAGAATTGGAGTTTTTTTTTTTTTTTTTAATGAAAGTAGAACTTGTGATCGAGAAAGCCGCAAGCAAAAAGTCTAAGGAGAGATCAAAAGCCACCTTATCGATGTTGTAATTAGAAATTTGGACAGAGAAATTAGATAAAAGATTCCAGGCGCCTTACTACCATTGCGCATCTGAAAGAAAAACGAAATAAAAAAATATTAAGGAAAATAAACTTTTCCAAGTATGAAACAAGCAACGAAGGTAGAAAAAGAAAGAAAAACAACCAATACTAGATTTTTTAAAAAACAGAAGAAAAAAGTAAGAAAAAAAAAAAAACCTTCAATAGTTCTTGTATCATCCAAGGATTATATCATTAAGATGAAGTCTTTGTTATACGGACAAAGGAAACTAAGAAAACTATAGCTGGGATACAAACAGCAGAGGAGAACACCACAAGCAAAATACGAGGAACAAATGGCATCAATTCAAATCAGGGTCAATAATGCAGAACGAGGACGTGAAACTCGATAATTTCATTCAGGCCATTGGTAGCAATGGCTATTGCCGTAACTATTCCACGGGCCAATCGAAAAGCCCCAGAACCACCTAGTATTGGCATCTCCTTGTACTTCTGCGACAGGGGATAACTACCTAGAACGCTGAGGGTGCTACCTTTGAACTGGCCATCGTTGAATGCCAAGTTCAGGATCACAATTAGTGAAGCGTCCTCTTTCGAAACCGAACTGTATACGCCCTGAGCTCGACCGATGACCTTGGAACTGGGCTCAGGCCCTACTGTCATCGGATCATCGAAGACGAAGGTTGCCCCGAACATCGTGGGTGATTTGCTGGTAGTGTTGGCTTGAGCAACTAGAATAGCTGAGGGGTTCTTGGCAGTTACCGTGTCATGAACATAGAAGTGAAGCTCTGTCAACTTCTCCTTTGCATGTCCAAGCTCTTTGAACCATTTTTTAACGGCTTCAGGACTTTGATCAATGCTGCCATGAGCCAATATTGGCATGGCCATCATCGCCACGACCCACCACAGTACTGCAATGAGTAGTGTTGTCTTCATCTTCGTGCTTATCTGGTCCATTTCCGTGCCTCTTCTATCCCTTTTTATAGTAGGAACTAGGAACTAGGAAGGATCGTAGAAATGTAGCCAATTCAATGTAAGCATGTACTACCTTGACTAAACTTTCAATTTTAATTAAGGGAATTGATTACGAAACAACGCTTAAAATGTAATCATGATTGGAATGACTATATTTCTATTCTTCTAAGTTCTTACCCTCTTTGGTTGAGTTGACTTTCCCATAATAGGGGTGAATAAGATAGCAAAGATCTTCTATTACAACTTTTCCTATTACACTATTTATCCAATTGACATGTGCCTCGTGAAATAATTGATAAAAATTCAAAATTTAAATATTTGTCTTGATGACGGGACACTTGTCACTTTAAGAAATTTTGTAAGGTAATGTAACATAGAAATGTGAAATAGAAAACCTCAAGCCAAATACAAGCAGTGCTTTAAAAGACTAATATAATTGTGTTAGAGTGGGGTTGTATTTTTCGGGGCAAGGCAAAAACCCTGAAGCATGGGGTTAAGTGTGTTAGAATGGTGTGTTTTTCTATTTTTCGGGGCAAAGCAAAAGCCCTGAAGCATAGGCGTAACCCTAGAGGAATTTTTTTTTTTTTATGAATAAAATTTTTGTAAGGTTTTAGATAGACATATCAAAAAAAAAAAAGTATCAGAAATTTCTCTATCAAAGACCCTAATCATCCTCCTAAAGAAATGGTCAAAATTAGAAAGATTAATGATAATATTCCGCGGAACAAGGGATCAAATGTAAGATTTAGTCAATATTGGGGACCTGAATTCGAGATATAAAATTCCCTAACACCTACACTATATTCGCCTCCCATCACCTCTCCTCTTCTTTACGCAAAATTATTGAGATTAAAAAACATCCACCATTAATTCTCTTTCATCCAATAACTTAAACTTCCCTTCACATCTTCTATTAACCAGCAGGAACTCTATATTCATTACCATGTGACTCGAAATTAATTGGTTAAATGATTGCTTAACAAATCAATTTCCCCTCACCAAGAATTATCAGTGAGAGACGCAATTGGCTTCATTTTATTTTATTTTATTTTTTGGCCCTCTTCAACCCCAAAGGGTGTGAATTTGGGTTTCTTGCGTTTTGGGCGTTGCCCTAATAGTTGAGGCGTTTTGGGATGCTCACTCACGGATAAGTATCTAACGCCTTCTGCTATTTTTTTTTTTTTTAAAAAGCCTTCTTTCATTGCCTCGGGCATTTAAAAATAACTTGGTGTGAGTCAAAAGTCTATAGGGTGCGTGGGGTGGGGGAGGGGGGAAAGGGAGAAGGGGGAAAGAGGAAACTTCCAAAATATAGGAAGGTTTGTAATCAAAGTTGTCTGACCTCATGTTTAAGGTTTAATACTCGTATTATATGTAATATACTTGTATAATACTCGTATTAATATTTCTATTATAGTTATAATACATGTTTTGTATGCATAATAAAAAAAAACTTTCATACTTCATATATTTTAAAAACGCAATAAAATTACTTGTACTTTTCAATTAAGTGTACAAACATGTAATAAGCATCTTGATGTATTATTCTGACAAAATTCGTTTAATGTTTCAAACTAACATTAAAAAAAAGTAGATTTAACTTCTGCAGTTACTACCTTAGGCATACGAGATGATCTCACCAGGAGATACCTAATAGAAGATGCTCCAATAAATTTCTAAAATCTAAATTTAGTAAAGCAATGTGCTAGCTTAGGGATATGATCATATGCTTTTGTGAAGAGGTGCCTAAATAAAAATCCTCCAATTGATGCATAAATTCAAAGTTTAGTACAAAAATTCGGGTCCCAGTTGTTAATTTTTAACAAAGTTGTTAGTTAGATTAGTAATTGATTAGATCACAGGGAGCTAAAATGCAAACGTATGCTTTCAGATGGTAACTTGCATACACGCAAAAATTCAAAATAATTATGCTAAAAGCCAGCAAGTGCAATAAAATCACCTTAATTATATATCTTGTAACTATATTTTTCTTGTTAAGGATTCTTTCACTACTATGGACTGTGTACTACTAAGCTTAAGAGAGAGCCCTCCCTTGTCTACACATGAACCTTTTGCATGCAGACCTTTCTATTTTTCATCTAATTAAAATCCATACACTCTTATCTTAACTAGACCAAAATCTTGCTTTTAGCGCTTCTCTCGAGAACCCTTCACAACTTTTGCCGACCCGCTTGTGGCACTTGGGAAAGATCTTTCAAAGAGTGGCATTTGGAGAATTGCGGTTTTCATGAGCAGTCATTCATCTTAGGACTTTGGCTTTTCACAATTAGTTTAAAGGTCATATGGCATGCATTAGGACTCGTTGTTGTAACTCATAGTGCAAAATAATAATGATGAAGATGATGTGTTACAAGTACTATATAAACTAACATAGGTAAGACATGAAATTGAGTGTTTAAAGTTCTACTAAATGGCTCCAATGTGCCAAGCATGGGGAATACTAAAGGGAGAAATACAGGTTTAGTCCCCAGTACATAGTTTATGTGTTAAATTAATCTTTAATGTATTGATAAAATAAATGTGGTCCACAATGTGTTTCTTGTTATGACCATATTTAAGATAATTGATGGGAATCCAACAATGGCTTATGCTCAAATCAAATTGCCATTAGTCAACATCTTTGATTTTGCACTTTGAATCCCTAACTTTTAGAGTTTGAATCATTGTAGTCTGTAAAATTTCAAATAGTGATGTTGACGGTTTTAGAATGAATTAACATACAATTACGGAACAAAAATTGTGTTGAATGTGTAATATGAGTTTTTATAGTAAGAAGACGAAGAAAATATACTAATTTGCCATAAACTTCTTCTCTTTTACATAGTTGGTATACAATTTGGCAATTTGCTAAAAATTAACAACTAGTTGGACTAAATTTGTTTTGTCTCAAAGTATGATGGATTAGTTTGACACATAGGACAAACATTAGGGACCAAAATTTCATTTCTCCCAAACTAAATATGAAGAACAAATCTGTCACAACCTCATTATTGATTAGTATAACAGGAACCTTCCTAGCAAAGACTATCAGGTAATAACTCGCCAACAGCTCAAACAAAGGAAACCTATGAAAATATCTAATTCAATCTCAGTTAGGCCATCAAGAAAGATTTTTTCTCTGCACACAACAGCAAGTACTGACATAGATGCATTGCCAAGTGTATGATTTGTTATATTTCTCCTAGAATGAACCATGGAGACGAAAATCACTTACATTCAATTATATGAGGAATCAAACAACTCTAAACATAGCATTGAATTTCAAGTCACCAAGTAAATTTCAAATAATTTAGAATTTGGAGTGAAACAAATTCGTACATTTAGCCTTTGAGCTCTTAGACTAGAAAAAATAAATATAGAAAATGAAAATAAGAAATTTTGGAAGATGGAATTGGCGATGCAAATCAAGATTTGACCAATAAATTGATACGGATGAAACTGATAAAATATGCAACCAATCTTCTGTTCCACCCTCTATGCGACTCTCTGTCCCACTTTTTAGTATATTAGTATTTCTTCTTCATAAATATTATGTTTTAGTTCTTTTTTGCTTTCCTAAAATCCAATAACTATTAATTGAGTAATATACAAAATTTAACAAACTCAAAAAATCAAAATGCATACAAAATGAGATTTTTAATGAATTTTCAGTTGTATTTTTAATTTTCTATTATATATTACTTTTTTGAGGCTATTGTTTTTAATTTTTTACTCAATTAATAGTTATTGGATCTTAAAGAAACAAAAAAGAACTAAAACATGAGATTTATGAAGGAGAAATAGTAATTTAATAAAAAGTGGGACAAAGAGTGGCATAGAAAATGAGACAAAAGATCCGTTGCAAATAAAATACGCCTACCAACCTGCCAATTGTGGAGATTAATCAGCCAGAAGAATGTGACCAGCCAAAAGTGAAAACCAAACTAAAATAATTATGCCTTGTATTCCAGTTCATCCTGTCATCATTCCTAAGCAAGAAGCAAGCAGCAACCAAATAAGGTTTTGAGCCTTTACTTAAGAATAAATTTGGAAGTCTTTTTGAGTTCTTACTTTATTTAAGATAGGCTACTCTTTCAATACAACTTACTGCTGCTTAACCCTACCACAATCAGACAAATTTACGCGGAGATAGGAGTAAAAAAATAGTTCAAAACGGAGAGCTATGGAGTTGGTTTGACTTTTTCTTTCAATGGTTCGTGTGTAATACAAGTTTCTTCACGGATAAACTTACAAGATATCCTACAATCTCTTTTGAGTATCATACCTTTAGGTTACAATTTGCTATTGGATAGTAAAATAAATTATTTTGACTCTTAGATTGTCACAATAGAATTATTTAAAATATCCGCTGCAATCATTATTAAGGGGTATAAACTAAGGAGATGATTCTTTAAAAAGTACCATAGGATTTTTTTGAACTTTATACTAATCCAAGGTTGACTTTACAATGACTTCTAAGTTAAATATTGGTGATATGAAAACGAAAAGAAAATCTAGAGTGTAATCAATTCAAAATAATTTTCACATGAAAAGGCAAAATGTTTCAAAATGGGAGTAGGGATGGCAATGGGGGCGGGTGCCGCGGCTAATGGGGCGGGGGGTGAGGCGGGAGCGGGGGGAATTTTTCCCCCCCGCTTAGAAACGGGGTGGGGGCGGGGGAGTGTACACCCGCCCCATCCCCCGCCTCGCCACCCGCTTTAAAAAAATAAATATATAAAATATATATGTATATAATTATATATATAATTTATAATTTAATTAGTTACAAACTTATGATAATGATATTATTAGTTATATGTATTATATGATGTCTATTAGTATATATAATATAATTGATATTATTAATTATACTAATAATTTATGTGTACTAATACAAATTATTAATTGGTTATACTAAATTTACTAATACATTTATACTAAATCCCTAATTACACTTAATACAATAATATTTTTTTCTTAAAAAAAGCACAAGCACAATAATGAATTAGTGATTGTATTTGTACCAAAAGTGAAAACTTGACTATTTTAGTTATATTTATTTCATCATGTTGGATTGTATTCAAATAATTTTTGTTTGATTGTTTTTTATAAGTTTCAATTGTAAAATTACAATGAATAATAATATAACAAATTTTTATTAGCCCCACGAGGTCATCCGCGGGGGAAGCGGGGCGGGGCGGGGACGGGGCAGAGGGAGCGGGGGACGGGCCCCCGCCCCGTTGCCATATCTAAATGGGAGTACTTAAGGTGAAGAACCTGAATTCAAAGTGTGAACTCTTTCTTATTTTGGCAAGTGGTCGATGTCAATTCATACATTTTTTACAAAAAAAAAAATGAAATTAATAGATTGTAATGCTGGAAATGAATACGGAATGCAAGTCATACGTTTGTTCATCTTGATCAAGTATGAGAAGAAGGTTCTTACTCGAACATGTGGACATTAATATATCCTTTGGGTACTCTTTATTCTTGAACAGTTAGATTTTCTTCTTTTGTTTTTTTTTTTTTTGAGGTTGCTTCGTCGCATGAAAAAATTATACACAATCGACCTCCAAAGGCAGCGTAAAACCTACTTCTGATTTTATGTTTTTTTTTTTGTTCAAAAAGCCATTGTTTTTTCCAGCAGAGGAGAGTACCACAATATAACATTTTGAAATTCAAAACTAAAATCTGGTCTCTACAAATAAGAAGACAAAACCGCCAAGGACAAGATAACTAACGAACGGCCACTTTTCTTCCCATTCTTCGTCTTCAACCTTTCTTCTTATTTAGGAGTCTTTTTTTTTTTTTTTGTCGGAATGGTAGAATTTCTATAACCTAATTTAGGAAAGAGGAGGAAGGAGACTCGATGTTAGTAGAAACTCTATTGAAGATGGCCAATTAAAACCGCCACATATTATGATAATTTTTTTGGTGGGAAGTAAGGATCGAACCTTTGATCTTGGTGGTGACCAACTGGCCAATGGCCCAGTGGCTCTTATTTAGGAGTCTAAGAAGCGCAAAAAGGAATATGAACGGAGAAGGAAAAGGAAAAGTTCTCCCTATGAGCTGAAAATCAGTATTATCAAGAAAGATGACAAACAAATAGAAGTGAAACAAAGAAAAAAAATTTCAAGTTATCGTCTTAATTCACTACTAAATTATTCAAGAATTACATCCTTAACATGAAATGAAGGCCATGAAAATCCTTACGATCGATATGACAAAGGAAACAAGGAAATAAAATAGGAGGAACAAATGCATCGAATCAAGGTCAATAATGCAGAACGAGGACGTGGTGCTCAGCAATAGCATTTTTTGTGGTAACATTGACAGCATAGGATTTTTCTGTAGCTATTCCACGGGCCAATCTGAAAGCCCCAGTACCACCTAGTATTGGCATCTCCCTGTACTCATTGAATATGGGATTACTACCCAGAAGGCTAAGGGTGCTGCCATTAAACTTGCCATAGTTGAATATCAAATTCAGAATCATAATCTGTGAATATCCCTCTTGGGAAACCGAACTGTATATACCTTGGGCGTGACCGATGATCTTGGAAGAGGGCTCAGGTCCCACTGTCAATGGGTCATCGAGGACTACGGTTTCCCCGAACAGCGTTGGTGATTTGCTAGTCATGTTGGCTTGAGCCACTTGTACAGTTGTGGGGTTCTTGGTAGTTACCGTGTCGTGCAAATAGAAGTGAAGCTTTGTCAACTTCTCCTTTCCATGACGAAGCTCCTTGAACCATTTTTCCACCGCTTTGGGGCTTTGATCAACGCTTCCATAAGCCGATGGCATGGCAATGGATATGGCCACCCACCAAAGCAATGCAGCATTTATCAGCTTCATCTTCTTCATTTTCATGCTTAACTTGTCCAGTTTCCATGCCTCCTCAATCCTTTTTATAGGAGGACCTGGGAAGGATAGATCCTGCAGCATATGTTGAGAAATTTAAAAAAGTGTAAGCCGGCAGTAGTCTTGTCGCTCGTGATGTCTGGGGCGGATAAAATGAGGAAACTTTTAAAGAAGTTTATTTTTTTAAAAAAAAGAGTTTTTTTTTAAATGTTTTATTTTAGTTTTAAAAGAAGTAAAGAGAATACTAAGGTCTGTACCCAAGGTTTTCCCCCATAATTCGAATTTCCGTAAAGTCCAAAGAAGTACAAACCAATTTCTATTGTAGGAAACTCGTAGGACTAATTCTACTACTTTGCATCTCTAACTTGCACAACTTTCTTATTTTGCACTTTAAACTTTAATTTTGGACCCTTTATATCGTGAGTTTTTAATTTTGAACACTTTATATCTTATGCTTTTGAGTTTATCCTATTTAAGTCTAATCCATGATAACGTTACCAAAATTAACAAGATAAATGGTGGTACAAATTATTGATAATATATTGTTTTGTTTTAGTTGTGATCCCTTGGCTCATTTTGACCACTTTTAGTACATTGTCATTAATTTATATAGTCCGAGTCACTAATATTATTAGCAGGATTAATGAGGAAAAAGATGATGCGAATTCATAACAATGTATCGTGTTGTTTATAATACCTTGGCTCCGTTTGACCATTTTCAGCAAGTTATCATTGACTTGTAATGTTTTCTATGCCATTAATTTTGCAAACATTGACGTTGATTGAATTTAAATGCGATAAATTTGAGAATATTGAGATGCAAAGTGCCCAAAATCAGAATAGGAGTAACAGCTTCAATCATTTGAAATACATACTACTATCAAAATTGCTTAGTTCTAGCCTACCAAGGGTCTCAAAATAACAGTCGCCGGATCTTCCAAAGAGGCACATTATTTTACAACCAGTCCTCCTAGGAGACCGCTCCACTCTTACGGTGATTAATTCTCAACATCTCATTCTAAATTTGAACCATAGAGACCTTATTTTCTTTAGAATCTTTGTTTTTTTTTAAATTCACTGCTGATGTTAAGCATGGATAGCTTAGTTGCTCTTGGGGACTGCACGCTTGTCTTTTTAAGTTCTTTGTGTTTTACAGTTGGAATTCCGGCTGAAAAGGTAAGCATGGCCAATCCAGGCGTTGATTTGATTCATTCAACTATAGAACATTCGGATCCTAGTTGTTAATTTTTAACAAAATTGTTATTTAGATTAGTACGTGATTAGATCCCAGGTAGCTAAAATGCAAATGTATGCTTTCAGATGGTAACTTGTATATACACAAAAGTTCAAATTAATTATATGCTAAAAGCCGGCGAGTGCAATAAAGTCACCTTATCTTGTAACTATGTGTTTTGGTCGAGGACACTCTCACTAATATGGACTATGTACTACTAATCTTGAGGGAAACTCCCCTTGTCTACACATGTACCTTTGGTTATGCAGATTTTGATAAGTGTATACATTGCCTATTGTTTCGTAAATATTTTGGGTGGATTGTAGTTGAATTGGGCTTAAAATAATTATGAGAATGGCTATTTTGATGATTAGGTATAACTTGTTGATGTAGTAAGCAAAGTGCAAAAATTTGTGCGAAGCTGGGCAGACTTACTTATTAAACTCATTTTGGCAGATATACAAGGTATCCGTGGCCGGATTGTTATCAGAGGCAACTTCAAGAAGTAGGAAATTATCCGGCACCGGGTACGTTCAATTGCACCAGATTCTGAGAAAATATCAAACACTAGATAGAGGAAGTCGAGCCGGATACTGCACCATTAGAGGTGGCAAAATGGGCGGGATGGGCGGGATTTGCTTGGGTTTGTGATGGAACCGAGTCATATGGGTATGGGCCCAATCTTACCCATATGTGTTTTGGGACTAAGTTGGGCGGGATCACTTTGGGATGGGTTTAGATTGATCCCGCCCAATACCCAAATCTATTTTCTACATATTTTTTTTCCTTTAATTCATTTTTATTTTTTATATAATTTTAATATTTTTGATTTATTAAATTTTTTTTAATTTTATTAAATAAACATGCAAGTGCTTTATACTCAGGATTCCCATCAAAAATTGGATTAACAAATAAAGGAAAAAATAGATATACAGTCATATTCCAACATATATCAAGATGGCCAAGGTACTTAAGATATTGAATATTTATTCTCATCATTGTCCAAAGATGACAGGTCTAAATTGACTGAAATGTTGAAAATTCTTGTGGATAATGACTAGGAAAACTACTAGATTATATTCTCTAGTATGACTATAAAAATTGTTAAAGATAATTTTTGAATCTAAGACTCCGTTTGGATTGGCTATTTTTTCAAAAAATAAGTTTTTCAAATACAATGTTACAGTAATATACAATAACTCAAAAAACATCCCATCCATATTAGTATATCAAATATTTCAAAAAAATTTTATAGTAAAAATTTTTCATATACACTGCTATAATAAAATATTTCAAAAATACCCCCCAAAAATAGCTAAACCAAACAGAGCCCTTGTTATTTGAGCCCAATGGGTACCCAAGTATTCCCATCAATTAATGGGTACAATTGGAATTTGTCCCATTTTAAACCCAATATCAAAATCCAATACCCATCCCGCCCAAAGTCCCCATGGGCATGGGTAACCCATTGGGACTTGGGACAAATTGCCACCTCTACAGCACCATATACTCATCAGAAAGTTTACAGTAGCAAGGGTGTTGAGAGGTATTTAGCATCGTTTAATGACAAATGAGCCGGATATTGAGTCGGATACTGGAGCGAACTTTTTCAAGTTGTGGAACTTGCAGCCATTATTTCAAACCTTTTTCTATGACAGTTAGGACATTTTAACAGCTACATTTTGGATCCAAAACATCAACTTTTGTTACTTTTTTGCAACTTTATGTCATCTCAACATCAAATTATGTCAAGAAAGCATGAATCAAGGATATTTCGAGAAAGCTTCTTAAAGCAAAGTCTTGAAGTTTTTGTGGGGACATTTGAAAAAAAAAAAGATACATGGTAGGATGTAGTTTTTAGTCTAGCATACACACTCTCTCTCTAGAAAAGAGGATTCTTGGAAAAACCTTTGTTGAACTCTTGATGTAATCTTAACATCTCGAAGGTGAGGGAGAATTTGGAGTTTGGAGATCTTTGTTTCTTCACTAGAATAAACATTTTCTTCTCCCTTTTTCTTTATTTCATTGAATTTATGTTGAGATTCGTCAAAAAACCAGACTTTATATTTGTTTATTTCTCATGTCTAACTAATATATTTATTCTAGAGATGGATGATGTCTCCTGCTTCTTGATTTTGGTTTAAATAAG
This sequence comes from Coffea eugenioides, assembly GCF_003713205.1. Lineage (NCBI taxonomy): Eukaryota > Viridiplantae > Streptophyta > Magnoliopsida > Gentianales > Rubiaceae > Coffea > Coffea eugenioides. The sequence continues at coordinate 12,346,357 of NC_040038.1, read as the reverse complement.
TTGACGAATGTTACCTTTTGTACTTGCTAAATCATCTAAGTTTGGTTGAACATTTATGAATGATTGATACCATTTACAAATCAATTTACTTGTTGTTCATCAATGAAATTTGGTAGATAATGATGGAATCAGATGGAACCTAGGGACTTAACACAAGAAAGTAGTGTTGAGATTAGTTGGGCCTTAGGGCATTCTTGAATTTAATAGCATCATGTTTGTTATTTCACCATGAAAGTAGGAAAATGTATGTGTAGGTGACATTTGATCCTTCACGAAATTGGATTTCAAATACTCTCTGTAAATGAGCCCTTAGCGAAACAAGTAGTACAGCATTTGTCATTCAATTGAACTAGAGTTAAGAACATTTGGTTGATTCTAAACCCTAGAACTTGCGTGTTAGTTGAATTCATCTAGTCACTTGTACTTGTTACACATTTGTATCTAGAGTAGCTTTTGCTCCTTATAATTGGTGATTGTCTCGATAATAAAGTAGTTTAGAGTTCTAGTAATTAGATATGTAATCGAGCCGAGTCGAACTCGAGTATCGGCCTACAAATAAATATACTCGAGCTTGGCTCGAGTTCGATTGAATCGGAAAATTTCAAACTCGAGCTTGTTTCGAGGAAATCTTTAAAAGCTCGAGACTGGACTTGATAAGGTTCAACCTTTAGTCAAGCCTTATCGAGTCGAGTAATCAAGCTTTTTGACTCAACACCGTGCTTGTAAATTCAGCATAAATTATATCCATAACAGTTATTTTATAATTATAATACATATATATTATTTAAATTATACGACTCGACGAGCTACTCATCAAGTCACGAGCCGCTCGTCGAGCCGAAAAATTCTGACTCAAACTCGACTCAAATGTGTATTCAAGTAACTCGAGACTCGATTTGATCGAGTTCAAACCAAGTCATTGACCTAGCTCGTCCCTACTAGTAATTGTAAGTGCTCTCGGTGGGATCAACCCTAGCTTTGTTGTACTACGAAACCCAACCTGTATACTTGCAACCAATGAGAAAAATTAGCGAGTAAAACAAGAGCGCTTCTGCAGACCTCATCAGATTCCTCGCGCAAGTCATAAAGCAATTAAGACATGACAAATCCCAAAAGACAAAATTTCTGGAATCCTCTAGATAACTTGAAACAGCCTGATTCCAATGATTGAAATGTTCTTTAAATATGGTCCCACCTGGAATCGAAATTCTTGTAAGTTTCCTAATGCTAAAAGCTGGAGCTCCAAATGGACAGTCGCTAGGTTTAGAAATGGAGATGAGAGACAAGTTTGTTTTGAGAAATTCTGTATTGTCGCTTGAGATCTTTCTGTTTTCATCTAATTGGAATCCAAAATCTTGCTTTTGGCACTTTTCTCGAGACGGCAGTTGTCAATCCTTCACAACTTTTGGCAGCCCGTTTACGCCACTTGGCAAAGATCTTTCAAACAGTGGCATTTGGAAAATTGTGCTCCCTAGGAATTAGCGTTTTCAAGAAATCTTGATGTATACTTCCTCTCTTTTTTTATAACTAACGTTTAAGATTTTGTACACCAATTAAGAAAAGTTTTTCATTACTTAAAGTTGTACATTACTTTCCTTTTGTACCCTCATTAATTGTCCAATTCACCCATGTTTTTTCTCACTAGAGTACTAAATGGTGCTGTTTTACTAGGCCAAAAGTAATGCAAACTAACTCCCATCAAACTAGGAGTAGTAATTAAGAACCCTGTATTGGAAAAGAGAGATAAAAGGGTAAAATTATGAAAAAATAATTAATACTGTTTGGGGATAATAAAACGACAGATAAAAGTACACTAGAGCAAATTTCTTAAACGTCAGTTATAAAAAAAGGGAGGGAGTATTACATTATAACATTGTATATAAATTTTTTTTATTATACTTATTTATTGGAACCAGACGAAAGTGAAAACCAAACTAAAATAATTATGCCTTGTAGTCCATTTCCGCTTGTTATCATTCCTAAGCTAGAAGCAATCAGCAACCAAATAAGTCTTTGTGCCTTTAACTGAAGAATAAATTTGCAAGTCCTTTTGAGTTCGTACTTTCTCTAAGATAAGCTACACTTTCAATACAACTTATTGTTGGTAAAATTTTGCACAGTCAGAGACAAATTTACGCCGGAGATAGGAGTAAAAAAAAGATCAATACAAAAAAGTTCAAAATGGTGAGCTACAGAGTTGATTTTTCTTTCAATGGTTCATGTGTGAACTAGTTTCTTGATGGACAAACTTATAGGAGATTTTATAATCTCTTTTCGATATCATACATTTAGGTTTCAATTTGTTGTTGGATAGTAAAATAAGTTATTTTGACACTCAGATTGTAACAATTTAATTATTTAAAATATTCACTGCTATCATTATTAAAGGGTATAAATTGAGAAAATGATTCTTTAAAAGTACCATAGGATTTTTCCAAACTTTATATTAATCCAAGGTTGACTTTACAATGACTTCTAAGTTAAATATTGGTGTTATGAAAATGAATAGATAATTTACAGTGGAATCAATTCAAAGTAGTTTTCACATCAAAAGGCAAAATGGGAATACTTAAGGTGAAGAACTTAAATTGAAAGTGTGAGCTCTTTCTTATTTTGGCATGTGGTGGATGTCAATTAATATATCCTTATCCTTATACTACATAAGAATGAGTTGTGGTCAAAGAAGGTTTGAATTTCAACCACATGTATAAGGGCTTTTTGGGAATGTGAAATATTGTGTAGTTTTTTTTTTAATTTTTGGTACAATTGATAGCAGCATATGTTTAGATATATTTACCAAAATGCACTCTGGGTATTTTTGAAATATAAAATTATTTTGCAACCGTTTTTGCATTGAGTACAACTCATATAAACTTATGTGTTGGTATAATTACTGAAATGATGTTATAAATACATTTGCAATCTTAAAGTATGGCTTTTGTTGTGCAATTAACACAAAGATATATCAACACATTGTGCAATTAACATGTTGTTATAACTAATTGTTGGAGGATATTCCTTTGTGTGAAACAACTTATGTCTGCTCTTGGATGATTTTCAACTGACATCTATTGGGCACTTTTGGGAATGGTAAAATTGTAAAAGTATTGATAAAGCAAAAGTGTACAAGTGTGTGTTGCAATTAGAATGTATTATTCTTTTCAGAATGTACTATTATTTATCCGATGAAAAATCCTCTCTAACCACAGACACCATACACTCATGCGATGCATGGTCACTTCCCCCTATTTTTGTATAAAACAAATGAAATTAATAGATTGTAATGCTGGAAAGGAATACGGAATGCAAGTAATACGTTTGCTCATCTTGATCAAGTATGAGAAGAAGGTTCTTTCTTGAACCTGTGGACATTAATATATCCTTTGGGTGCTATTTATTCTTTGAGTTCCTTTTTTGAGCTCTTTTTTATCGCACAAAAAATTTATACGCAATCCAACTCCGAAAGCAGCGCAAGACCTACTCTGATTTTATCTTTTTTTAGTTCAAAAAGTCTTGTTTTCTCCAGCAGGGGAGAGTACCACAGTATAACGTTTTAAAAATTCAAAACTAAAATCTGGTCTCTAAGATTAGTTGAAACTAGGCCTTGGCCATGTACAGATAAGAAGAAAAAAAACTCCCAAGGACAAGATGACTAACAAACGGCCACCTCTCTGCCCGTTCTTCTTCAACCTTTCTTCTTATTTAGGTGTCTAAGAAGTGCAAAAAGGAATATGAATGGAGAAGGAAAAGGAAAAGCTCTCCGTATGGGCTGATAATCAGCATTATCAAGAAAGATACCAAACAAATAGAAGTGAAACAAAGAAAAAAAATTTAAGTCATCGTCTTAATGCATTATTAAATTATTCAAGAATTACATCCTTAACAAGAAATGAAGGCCATGAAAATCCTTATTGTGATCGATATGACAAAGGAAACAAGAAAATAAAATAGGAGGAACAAATGGCATCGAATCAAGGTCAATAATGTAGAACGAGGACGTGGTATTCAACAACAGCATTTCGTGTAGTAGTATTGCTGGCACAGGTTTTTGCTGTAGCTATTCCGTGGGCCAATCTAAAAACCCCAGTACCACCTAGTATCGGCATCTCCCTGTACTCGTGGAAAATGGAATTACTACCCAGAAGGCTAAGGGTGCTGCCGTTAAACTTGCCATCGTTGAATACCAAATTCAGAATCATAATCAGGGAACGTTCCTCTTTGGAAACCGAACTATATATACCTTGGGCGTGACCGATGATCTTGGAAGAGGGCTCAGGTCCCAGTGTCAGTGGATCATCGACGACCAAGGTTTCCCCGAACCGCGTTGGTGATTTGCTAGTAATGTTGGCTTGAGCAACTCGTATTGCCGTGGGGTTCTTGTCAGTTACAGTGTCGTGAAAATAGAAGTGAAGCTTTGTCAACTTCTCCTTTGCTTGCGGAAGCCTCTTGAACCATTTTTCCACCGCTTTGGGGCTTTGATCAATGCTGCCATGAGCCGATGGCAAGGCAAATATTACAACCACCCACCAAAGCATTGCAATATTGAGTCCTGTCATCTTCATCTGCTATGCTCAACTTGTCCATTTCCAAAGCTTCCTCTATCCTTATATCTATAGGAACTGGAATTAAGGGTGCATATGCCCAGAAATTAAAAAAACAATGTAAGTTCGCAGCAGTTGACTAACAAAGATGTTGGTAGCACAGCTAATCTGTGATGTATGGGGTGGGGGGAAAGAAGAAACATTTAAGAAAGTTGAAAACAATATTAAGGTTTGTACTAGCAAACCTTAATAAATTAAAAATGTAAGCCCGCGGTAGTTGACTAACGAAGATGTTGGTAATACAGCTAATCTGTCGTTATGCATGGGATGTGGGCGAATGAAAAAACATTTTAAAAAGTTGAAAACAATAATATTAAGGTTGTCTCCATGTGATTTGAATTTCTATAGCTCATACATCTTAGTAAATTAAAACAGAAAGTACAAACAAGAACAATCCAGTTGTATACTTGTATTGTAGGAAAATTCTAACTTCGTGTTCAGAACCGATTACACAGCCTCATCGGTCATCCTCACGCATCCAAACATGCCAACTATTTTGTAAGTGCAGCCAATTATGATCATACTATTCGCGTCTTGATTCCATACTTGACATTTGGAATCTGTTATTTAAACTCACATGATCACCACAATAATCAGTAAAACTCGTTTTAGACTTGCCTTTTGTTTCTCATCTTCTGGGAATGAAAGTGTTCCTCAATGTTGTATTTCGTCTTCTGATGTAGAAGAAGATGATCTAAGGATCTTCCATGTTTGATTTTTCCAGATCAATCCAAATTTGTATCGAGATAAATTCCCTAGATTCTTCACAAATAGGACGGTAATTATCAATGATATGTCCTGGATTCTTCACGAATTCATCATTTGTATGGATTAGACATGAAAGTTTCTGACTCCTAACTGCCTTCAATCTGCAGACTGATCTATATTTGACTGGGGGATGCTACAACTTACTGTGTTCAGGCTTTGTACAAACTAACAACAGAATTTCTTTAGGCGCAGCAATATCTCCAAGATTGTCTCAAGGTGGCAGAAAACTTGATTTTCTTCCCATTCTTCTTCAACCCCTCTTCTTATTCAGTTATCTAAGAAGTGCAAAAAAGAATTTGGATGGATAAAGAAAAGGTGAAGCACTCTCTATGGGTTGAAGATCAGTATTACTCCCTCCAACCCATAAAATTTGTTATATTTGTCACCTTTTCTTTTTCAAATTAATTGCTATATTAGAAAAGTCAATCCACTTTTTTCAATAAAATTTTATCTTTACCTTTCATCTGAACAGCCACGTTATTTTTTTGCACTTTATTCCCTAACGTTATTTTTTTTTCACTTTATCTCCTAAGCCGTTAGTCAATTCTAATATTATGTAATAGTGATGTCAAAAGAACACTTATACCCGTTAGAGCTGACTACAGTAAGATCCCTTAAAGTATAGCTTGTTTTGCACTTTATCCCCTAATATCACTTTTTATCAATTTGTTTATTTTTTAGGGATAATTTGAGAAACCTCCCCTGAGATTTTTGACAATTTCACTGAGCTCCCCTGAAGTTTGAAAAATTACACATACCTCCCTTATCATTTAAAATGACAATTTTACCCTTAAATATTTTAATGAAATTCTCTTATTTGGTATGCTTATACTTAAAATGAGTTTTAAATTTATTTTTTCAACCTTTTTCCTTCTTATTCCTTTCTTTAAATTTTTCGCCAATAAAACTGTAGAACTATCACTATTGTCTCTAGGTTTCTATTATAACCAAATGTCGAACTAGTACTTTTTTGATGAGTTAATTTTATATGTAATCCAATGTTTTTGCTGATCTTTGTTTTCTATTTTTTGGTATTAAAATTAACAATAAATCAAAAAGAAATGGCCCAAAAACACTACTAAATTACAATAATTTCACTACTCCAAAAATTTATAAACTCTAAATGAATTATTTCAACATTTTCTGTTCTATCTTATAAATTTGAATCCATAATACAATACCATAAAAAATATCATATCATAGTAATAAAAGTATCATTATAGTTGTTTATCAAATAGTAGATAGAAACATGAAAAATTTGGCACCTTTTCCTTATAATTATACTAAATAATCTTATAATTGTATAGGAAAATAAATTAAAACTCATTCCACAAGGGCATTTTTTGGGTATTTAATTAAAAAATTGTCCAAGTCAATATTATTTTAAGGTTTTGTTACTAAAACTATCAAATCAAGAGAGGTAAGTGTAATTTTTCAAACCTTAGGGGAGCTCAGTGAAATTGTCAGAAACCTCAGGGGAGGTTTTTGAAATTATCCCTATTTTTTACTAAAAGCATTACTACTGCAATATTTGATAACACCCAGAACAATTAATATCTAAAAAATCAATATTGCTAATGTAATAATAAAAAATAGAGGTGGCAAATTAACCCAATTAACTAGATTTACCCATACCCGCCCATGAATAGATGGGTATGGGTATTTAAATTTTTGTATATGGGTATTAAATGGGTATTATTGGGTAACCCATCAAACCCAATTAACCCATTTAAAATTCTCTTCCCCCCAAGTCTCTTCTTTTCCCCTACCTTTTTTTTTTTCAAATTTTTCATTTTGTCATGATGTTAACATTATTATTATTATTATTATTATTTGTTGGTTTTATCTTATTATTTTATTTTTTCTTAGTTTGTTAACTTGCTCATTTTTTAGCATTACCAATTTATGATAAATTTTAGCCTATTTTCTTATCTTTATAAAATGAAATTTTAAATTTATATATGAAAAAAATGTTAGGGGTTCAAAATTTTTGGATTAAGTTTTTATATTAATTTTTATAGTACTTAATTCAAATTTTTATATTCGTATTATTCAATTATTAAATAATAGGTAATTTTGTGACATAGAGTATAAATGAAAAAAATTGGTAATTAAGTTTATTGAACATTATAAGTAAATATTTAAAACTAATGATGGGTACAAAGAGTGGTATAAATTGATAACTTAGTTTGCAAAAATGAATTTAAATGAGTTTGCAAAAAGTTAAAATAAATGAGTTATAAATGGGTAATTGGGTTACCCAATTCATTTTTTGACTTACCCATTTATACCCATCTAATTAAATGGGTATAAATGAGTTGACTCACTTATACCCATTACCCATTTTACCCAATCCAAACCCGCCCAAGTCACCCATTTAGACACCTCTAATAAAAAACTATATTATATATATATGGTCCTAGTTAAATTTCGTTGCATAATTGCACTTTTTTATAGATTGAGGAGCATATCTTGCTAATTTGATTCAATAGTGGGAAAAAATAAATAAAAATTATTATTAAAAAATTAAAATGCAAAAAATATTTTTGAAAGTCTAAAAATGATCGGATATTATCAATTTCTCTTTAGAAATGTGCATATAGCTAAACTTTTCTTTTAATAGCTAGATTTTTTTATGTGGAAGTATACATTTTTTTCATTGATAATACTAAAAAAGAGAAATATGGTTGATTTGGAGTTCAAAATTTTCAGAGTTGTTCTTCTAATATACCATGCTTAGATGCTATTAAAATTTATTTGAAATGCTAAATTTTTCTTAAAAATTTTTATTACATCTAAAAAGTTTATGTTGAGTGGTACAAAATATTAGAGTTGACTAATAATTTTAGGGACGAATAAACAAATTAAGAGAAAAGTGATATCAACGAATAAAGTACAAAATAGCTATACTTTTAGGGAATTTACTATGACTAGCCTTAGGGGTGTCCATGTCTTTTTGATAATTTCATTATGCAATATTAGAGTTGATTAACGGTTTAGGGAGTAAAGGGAGAAAATAATAACATTAGGAGATAAAGTGCAAACTTGTTAAACCTTACGGGGGGTTTTTATAATTAACCCAATAAAAAATTTAACCATGCACTAGTTGACTAAACAACCAACTCATCTTAAGGGAATTGATCACAAGGGAGGGAACACATAAAATGCAGTCATACTGATAGTGTGCCTGGTCTTTAACCTCCAGGTCCAATTGACTCTAACTTAGTTCAAGAGTAAGAGCATTAATGTTCTAATTGACGATAATGTTGGGCGAAGCTTCCCCCCCCCCCTCTCTGAGGTGAGACTAAAGCTCGAGATGTAGGGTGTAAGACCAGTAGGAATTAAATTTTGAGAGAATTGTAAGTTTGGTCCCCAATCTATAGTGTATGTGCGGAATTATCCCCAATCTATTTCGAAAATCAATTTTGGTCCCTAATCTATTCAATTTTGCACTAAAGTGGACAATTGATGGAATCTCTTCAATTTTAATCGGAACCAAGTCACGTGAGATCACGTGCTGGCACTTAAAACCCCTTTTTCAATTTTTTAATTTCTAAAACACGTTTTTTCTAGTGGCTTGGCTTTTGGCATGGATACTCCTGTCCCTTCAACCAGATCAATCTCCTCCTCGCCAATTCTTTTCCAATCAAAATTCTGAATTAGAGATCCCAAGGCCAAACCCACCACCCGTTGTGTCAGGCCAGAACCAGGGTAAGATCTTCTTCCCATCACAAATGGAATCAGCTTTGATGGTTGAAGCCAGAAGCCTTCGAATCTCTCTGGCTTGAAGCTTGTTGGATCATCCCAAACGTTTGGGTCCTTCTGCCCATGCATTAACTAGCAAAATTGTGCCTCGCGGAATATTGTATCCCCCAAGTTTACAGTCATCAGACAACTCATGTAGCACAAGCATTGGTGCTGCTGGGTATAACCGAAGTGTTTCTGAAATAATGTTATGAAGATAAGGAAGATTGGATAGATCATGTTCGTCGACCAATCGATCAATCCCTACTTGAGCATCCAATTTAGCTCGAGCTTTCTCTAGCACCTCGGGATAGTTGAGCAAAAGAGACAAGGCTCATTCTATAGTCATCGATGAAGTGTCTGTTCTAGCCGTAAGCACGACGTACCAATAATATACTAGTAGTTCAATTGAATGCTCATTCCAGTTCAATGGTGAAGAATGGCTAATAGGGAAGGAATATACTTACTAGTATAATCCCTTTGATGATTTAGTCCGTATAATCCCTTTGATTTCTAATTATTATCATCCACTCTTCTCTCTCAGCTGCTTGCTTGCTTGCTTATGAAGTAGTACTGCTGCTGCTCCAGTTGTTTATGCAGGAGAGTTGAACTGGGTCCGTCTCCGGTGTTGATTGCAGATTATCTCCATTACTAATGGAGGCAAGAACAAGACTTGGACTTGGAGGCCAAGCTGAGCTTCTTACTCTTGCTGTGGGTTCTGGGGATTTGAAGGCAGCAGCCAACAAAAGGAGTTATTTGGATTGTGAGATTACCCTTTTCATGTCTTTGTTTAATAAGACAAAAGGCAAGAGAAAGTTGAAAATATTAAAAAACGTGTTTTAGATATTGAAAAATTGAAAAAGGGGTTTTAGGTGCCGGCATGTGATCTCACATGACTTAGTTCCGATTGAAATTGAAGAGATTCCGTCAATTGTCCACTTTAGCGCAAAATTGAATAGATTGGGGACCAAAATTGATTTTCGAAATAGATTGGGGATAATTTCGCCCGTACACTATAGATTGGGGACCAAAATTACAATTCTCCCTTAAATTTTCTACAACTAAAAACCTTATAATGTTATAGATGGACATGTAAAACAAAAGGTAGTTGAAATTTTTCTTTGTTATGATACTAATCATTCTAAGAAATGGTCAAAATTGATAGGAACCATTCATCACCTTGTCACCTCAATTTGGTTGGTTAAATGATTGTTTAACAAATCCAGTGACCCCTATTCCATTACCAATAGTTATCTCCCCGTGCCAACAACTGGCTTCATTTTATTCTTTTGGCCTCTTGAAAGCCAGGATTTCTTAAGCCTTGGGCATCACCTCGATAGTTGAGGCGTTTTGGGGTGTGCACTCATGGATGCTGATGCTCTTCCACAGCACTGAGTAGTAGTTTAGATGTTGCTGATTGAAAAAAAAATTTAAGTTATTGTCTCAATTAATTATTAAATTATTCAAGAATTACATCCTTAACATGAAATGAAGGCCATGAAAATCCTTATTATGATCGATATGACAAAGGAAACTAGCCAGTAAAATAGGAGGAACAAATGGCATCGAATCAAAATCGATAATGCAGAACGAGGACGCGGTACTCAGCAATAGCATTTTTTGTGGTAACATTGGCAGCATAGGTTTTTTCTGTAGCTATTCCACGGGCCAATCTGAAAGCCCCAGTACCACCTAGTATTGGCATCTCCCTGTACTGGTGGAGAAAGGGATTACTAGCCAGAAGGCTAAGGGTGCTGCCGTTAAACTTGCCATCTTTGAATACCAAGTTCAGAATCATAATCAGTGACTTTTCCTCCCTGGAAACAAAACTATATATACCTTGGGCGTGACCGATGATCTTGGAAGAGGGCTCAGGTCCTTGTGTCAATGGGTCATCGAGGACTACAGTTTCTCCAAACTTCGTGGGTGATTTGCTAGTAATCTTAGCTTGAGCCACTCTTACAGCTGTGGGGTTCTTAGCAGTTATGATGTCGTGAAGATAGAAGTGAAGCTTTGTCATCTTCTCCTTTCCATGGCGAAGCTCTTTGATCCATTTTTCCACCGCTTTGGGGCTTTGATCAATGCTGCCAGGAGCCAATGGCGCTGCAAATATTACAACCGCCAACCAAAGCATTGCAATATTGAGTACTTGCATCTTCATCTTCATGCTTAACTTGTCCATTTCCAAAGCCTCCTATATCCTTATATCATCAGTGGGAAATAGAATTAAGGGTAGATCATGCAGCATCTGCCAAGAAACTAAAAAGTTGGCTAATGAAGATGTTGGTAGTAGAGCTAATCTGTCATGAATCCCGTGATGTATGGGGTGGCGGAAATGAAGTAACATTTTAAAAAGTTGAAAACAATATTAAGGCCGATTCAAGAAGCGGAAAGGAGAAAGCAAGATTATAGAATCTCAACCTTAACCATTAAAAGGCCGTCTCCATGTGATTTGAATTTCTATAGATTATAGACTTGTATATCTAAATTAAAACCAAAGGTGCAACCAAGAACAATCCAGTTGTATTTTAGGAAAATTTTCAGTTTCTAGCTTCGTGTTCAGAATTGATTACGCAACCTCATCAGTCATTCTCAGCCGTCCATCATTCAAATGTAGTCACTACAAAACATGCCAACTATTTTGTACGTGCAGCCAATTATGATCATACCGTTCGTGTCTTGATTCCCTACTTGACGTTTGGACTCTGTCATTTAAGCTCACATCACCATAATAATAAGTAAAACTTGTTTTCAACTTAAGAGCAAGCATGGGGTTTGAGCAATGATTAGCCAACTGCAATGCCCTGGTTTTTCTTTTCATGCCATGCATGGATCGCAGTCGCGGTTTGGATCATATTGACGGACATAATTATTCACCGTTGCATATTGGTCACGATTCGGGTGATACGCATATTTTACCATTTAAATGTTTAAAAGATTCATAAAAAATTATTAAAAATAGAAAGTACAATATCAAGCAGGATGATCAAATTAAATTTGCTAACCATCTACATTAGTATAGATAATTACAACTTTTATAAAAATGGTGACGTTGTTCTATATAAACTTGGATGAAAGTAAGAGACTTCCAATTCATTTGGACCAAAATTGGATGCTTGTAACCATACAGGCTGCTGATTCGTAGACTTTCCTTAGGTCCAAAAGGGACAACATTTTTTTATTTTAAGTCTAGAACAAATTTAATTAGCTCACAGACTTGGTTCTCCCCGCACCAGTCGTTCTACTTCCCCAACCATATTTTCTAACTTTTGTACCCCTTTCACACTGTACGTAATTGGGATGAGAGAAAACTTTCAAATCTCAATCCTTCCATGATTAAGACTTGTTCCTTTCTCTCAAAAATCACAACCTCAATCCATGAAACTTGAAAATGTTGGGTTTATCAGGCGGGAAGATTTGAATATGGATTCTTTGATGGATAGCTTTCAAGTTGTGAGTTCCAATTCTTTAAATCCGGTTTATCTTGTTGGCCTGTGGGCTGTGCTGCAGTACTTTGTTGCAAAGCTTCTGTCAAAAATTGTTACAAATTTTAATTATCCAAGTTGATTTAGTGGAACTCGCCCGAGTCTCGCTGATTATCTATATAGCTGAGTCAAATCCATGGATTATCAATCAGACTAGATCGATCCAGCTTTGTTTAGATTGACATTTTCCTCTAAAAACTTTTTATATTTTTCATGAACACATTTTTTAATTATCTTTTTATGTTTACATATATCAAAATTACTATAATACACTGTTTTTTCAAAAACTCCAAAAAATAACAATTCAAACAGATTTCTAGTCAAGACACGAAAATGAGTTTTTGACATTCTATTCTATTAAATGGCTTGCATGTGCCAGTGATGGGGGAATCAGAATATGAAACGTATCTGTCCCAACCTAAGTTTTTGACATTCTATTCTATGAAACTTCCGAGTAAGACAATATCACATAATTCAAGACCTATTAAAAGCTCTCGAATAACAAAAAATGCGAAAAAAAATCAAACTGAATCTCATTTAGACCATCAAGAAAGATGCTTGTCTGCACATGACAGCAAGTACTGATATATATGGATTTCTTGCTAGAGTATTGGCTATATTTCTCGCTAGAGTATTGGCTATATTTCTCTTAGATTGAAACCATGGAAATGGTATTCCCAAGATCCACTTATACACGAATCAAACAAATACAAACATAGCATTAACCATCAAAGTCATTAGTGAACTTAAGTAAATGTCCAATAAGTTGGACTTTGGAGTCAAAAAAATTTGTGCGTTTGGACTCTGAGCTCTTAGGTAGAAAATAAAAAGAAAAGAAAAAGATAATCCTGAAGTTTAGGAAGATGAATTAGTGACACAAATCGAGAGTTGATTTATAAAATGACACTGATCTGACTGACAAAAACTCTTATAGTGAAGAGAATACATAGTGTGTAGAATCAGAAAGGAGCCAGAGATATGACTAAAAAAGCTCAAAATGGTGAGGTAGTGAGTTGGTTTGACTTTGTCTTTCAATGATTTCATGTGTAATATAAGTTTCTTGATGGACAAAAGTTCTACTAACTAATCCAAGGTTGACTTCTTCAATGGATAATTTCTTGAGGGTTACGTATTTCTTGATGAGCAAACTTTATTAAGTAAACCATGTATCTGTTGATGAATATGTTATGGGATTAATAGAAATGCATGATATAAATAGAACTGGGTTAACTAAGGAACAGATATACAGACTCACAGACAGACTCAACAAGCATGGCTGCTTCTACAGCTCACACATTACTTCAAATCATCTTCACATTTGGTGTATTTATTGCATTTTCCAGTACTCCTGTCTTGTCTGAGCCCGTTTGTGTCTTGGGTTCCAGTGACAACCACCTGTTATCCTATCTAACTTTCCACGCGAGCCGAAAGTTTCAACAACTGAAGGGGGTTAGGAGTTATCTGAGGAGGATCAACAAGCCAGCAGTCAAGATAATTGAGGCAATTCTTGGTTTATATTTTTGGTTGTGTTTCTAGTTAAATTTTGCATCTTCTTGTTGGTTTTCCGGTTTACTGATTTAGTGTTGCTTTACTACTTAATATAGAGTCCTGATGGTGATCTAATAGATTGTGTCCCATCACATCTCCAACCAGCTTTTGATCTCCCTCAGCTGAAAGGACAGAAGCCACAGGTAGTTTGTTTAATAACAATTCCACCATCTTAAAGATAGATTTGCACATACCTAACAGTCAGCAGAGAAAATTGACCTATCCAGCGTTACCCTGATACACTAGACTGACAGGGATTTGATTCTTGAGAGTTTCTTTGGATAGTTTTCATTTGAGAGGCTGAAAAATGTCAATTTGTAAAATGCAGGATCCACCAGAGAGACCAAATGGCTATGACTCCGCGGATATATTGGCAGAGAGCTTTCAACTATGGACTGATTCTGGTGAATCATGCCCGGAAGGTACCGTGCCTATCAGAAGAACTACAGAGAAAGATGTCCGGAGAGCTGGTTCGCTGAGCAAATTTGGAAGAAAATCTTTCAATGCACAGCTAACTAAGGTTAGCAGTGATCATGAGGTGAGCGTATGAAAGAAAATAGGAAAGAAAGCATGGTTCAGTAGGTTGGTTAGAAACTAATTAAGGTCAGTTTCTCAGATTTATTTGGCAAGTGATTGGAAGTTAGGGGAAAACTGTTCCATCATCTCATACTTTCTTCTTCCTACAATTGCAGTAGAACGTCTATTTCTCCTGAAAAGAGATTATTTCATTTTCCCTATTTCTCCTATCTTCAAGGATTAACATCACAGAAATGAGAAATCTAACAAGAAAAATAACGTTTCTAAATAAAAAGTGTAATTCTTTGCAGAGTTTAATTTTACTTAGAAAGCTGATTGGAATTTGACTGACTCAAGTCTTGAATCAAATTGCTCCTAATTTATCTCCTAATTTATCTTGGCTTTGTCTAAGCTTCATAAGTCTTCCATCGCAGCATCAAAGTTCATAGGTTTGGATTTTGATCCGATTAACTTTTCTTTCTTTGCAACGCAGAATGCTTTTGCCTTTGCTGGTGGAGATCGCTACTATGGTGCAAAGGTCAATTTAAATGTCTGGAAAGCTAATGAGACAGACCTATACAACTTCAGTGTGTCGCAAGCCTGGATCCTTTCTGGCATATTTAGCTTACCTGTTGATGATACTGATATCATTGAAGCCGGCTGGGAGGTATAGTAACTGAACAACTCATCGTTTGTTTCTTATCTTCTGGGAATGGAAGTGTTCCTCAATGTGCTTGCTATTAAGTCTTCTGAGGTAGAAGAAGATATCTAAGGATCTTCCATGTTTGATTTTTTCAGATCAACCCAAAGTTATATGGAGATAAATTCCCTAGATTCTTCACGCATTGGACGGTACCTATCAAGGATATGTCCTAGATTCTTCACGAATTCATTTGTATGTGTTCAGCATGAAAGTTTGACTCCTAGCTAACTTCAATCTGCAGAATGATCTATATCTCACAAGGGGATGCTACAACTTACTGTGTTCAGGCTTTGTGCAAACTAGCAACAGAATTTCTTTAGGGGCAGCAATCTCTCCAAGATTATCTCAAGGTGGCAGACAACTTGATTTTGGAATAATGATCTGGATGGTAAGTTTTATGCTGCCTTGTGCAAACTTCAGAATTCAATTGAAAGGTCCAGAAACTTTTCCTTTCTCTCCCCACTCCTCCCCCCCCCCCCCCCCCGCCCCCGCGCCTCTTTCCTCAGATCAAACCAAATTCACACATTAACAGTATCCAGTTCAGCATTTCCTGCTCAATTGGTCAGACGAGGAAACTAATTGTTGACCATGAGATAAAAATTGTGTCGATTAACCAAATCATCATCAATTCATCCATTTTTATTTCTCCATAGTAACGATGCATTACTATATTTATGAACATAGGTTTGAAAGTACACCATATGCTGCATCTCCTAGCCCAAAAGAAATTTTTTTTAAAAAAAATGAAAAGAAATAGATAATAAATTAACAAATTCATATATAAGTAGTTTGAAACTGATCATATCTCAGCTCATTTAGTAGGAAAGTGGATTTGATAGGACGCTGTTTTCGCTTTGCAGGACATTAAGCATGGAAACTGGTGGCTTGAAGTCGGACCAGGTTTAGTTGTTGGATACTGGCCATCAACTCTGTTCACTCATCTTAAAAGCCATGTAGACATGGTGCAGTTTGGGGGAATGATAGTCAGAACCAAATCAGTGGGAATGAATTCATCAGCCCTCATGGGAACTGATGATCTTTCAGATGATGGAGTGAGCAAAGCATCATACTTTCGAAACTTGCAAGTTGTTGACTACTTCAATAGCTTGATTCCTTTATCTAATTTTCAACTCCTGACAATTGATGATATAAGTTGTTATGATATAAAAGCTGGAAGAAATGATGTTTGGGGAAATTACTTTCACTATGGTGGTCCTGGAGGGAACCCACAGTGCCATGGAGAGAAAAACAGCACATCTGCGTAGAGGTAGTCCGGTCTGCAACTGTTGTCAATCACCATTCCATTACTCTATTCAGGCAAGATCAGTTCATGTATAATTTCAATCAAAAATGTTTCTTGAAAACTTCTTATTTCCTGACCTTATCCTATATATTCTAGGCTTTACATGGTTTAGGCCCTGGTGTTCAATGGATTCAGGGCCTCTCCATAGTTGTTAGTGACAATTGCACGGTGCAATATAAACAATCAAAAATATTTCTTGAAGACTTCTCATTTCCTGATCTTATCCTATAAACTAGGCTTTACATGGTGGTATATGTCGAGTGTTTAATGGATTCAAGGCCTCTATACAGTTGTTAGTGACAATTGCACGGTACAATATAGACACTGATAAAACATAAACACTAAAACAACAAATATGGACACACAAACAATAAGTCATAACATGCACAAACACAACAAAAAAAAAAAAAAAAATTCACTTGTTCGCTACAATCCATACTATGATTGCAGAGAATTCGGATCCGTGTCTACCCCAAAATTTTCTGTAGTGGTCTTGATGTATATGCCTCTTTTCAATATTTTTCCTGTATACATGAAAAGTTTGTGTGCGTGCAGACTTGAACATTAACCTAGTTTGAGTTAGAGCAGAAATGAGATCACCAACATGTGCTCAACAATCCCTAGTGAAAATATTACCTTAAATTGAATGATTTTCATGACAAAGAAAACACTTTACTCAACACTTGGGGAAGAGTAAATTTCAATTTAGGAAGAAATTTGCATGTGCCAAGCTTGGGAAAGCTAAGTATGAAAGCACTCTAGCATAATCTTGATCATGCACCATCCAACTATTTTACAAAACATCACAGGCTAACTGCTTATTACACACAAAAAAACAGCGAACATGACAAACTGTTTCCCTGTTAGGCCATCAAGACAGATAGTTTTCTACCAAAGGACAATGATTTACTCTTACAGAGCCAACTAGGCCCAAGCATTCAACATATTGGAAAAATACAAGCTCATCTGACCAAGAACATGGGTTTTATCAAGAAACTAGTACTAATAGAATCTACGGATAAAGTATAAGTCTACAAATTATTCTCTTTTGCCACTAACAAGACTTCAATTCATGCCGTAATCAAGGTGTCATTTGCCCCACAACGAAATCGAGGCCATGTTCACCAACTATTAGATGCCATATGTTAAGGTTTTAAACAGGAGAAAATTTCAAAATTTGAAGACACAAGTCTTAAGCAATGAATATATGCCTGATGCAATCACAGTACTAAACAGTGAACAGAACTGTCAAATAGTGCAAAAAGAAAGTTCGGTATCCCATGGTTTCATTAAAGTGTCGTTCACGAGAATGAGAAAAGGATAGAAAAGCAAATAAGCATGGAAAAACAATCAAAGCATTATTTGCAAGGACAAGACCTAGGAAGGATGGAGCATAGGACTTGAATGATAGAGTCTTTTATTCTACACTGACAAATCTAGTATTAAGTTTCCAGATATGACCAAACAACGTTTCATGACACACTTTATCTAATTTGACCTCGATGAAGGACAAGATAGTCTTGTAAAAGTACAAGATTGGCTATTACAAGCATGGGAATCATATAGAAAGAACTGATAGCACTTGAAAATTTTAGATATAATAACCAAATACACGCTGCAGTGGATTGTTTCCGTAATGTTATTGCAGAAAAAGGATGCATATGCATTTCAAAAAGTTAGATGCTCGTGTCAGAACTTCCTATGAACCTGACATTTCCATGAGTTCTGTATCTGAACATATCTTAGTATCTTATCAGGTTAAAATCTATAGGCAGTGCCAAAACATCCGAAAAAAAAATATGAAAATCTTGAACTCCTACAAAAGAATGAGCAACATTTAAACATAATGAATAACTTTAATTCAATCCCTGCACATGAGTTGCTCCTCCAGGTTATATCTAGTTTTCCGGGAGGGTAGACTTTTACTGGCAACAAAACCAAGTTTTTCAAAAGCAAAGTCTATCAACTGAACAAGATCTTCAGAACTTCCAATACTAGGATTGGTGAAATCACAGAAGATTGCATCCATATCACTGCATAAACCCATCTTTTCTTCGTAAACAATTTCAAATGGGCCATGCATCATACCATAATTTTTTTTTAGAGTAGTGAACAGTTCCATAAAGGAATGATCTTCCAAAATTTTACTGGGCTTCAATGAGAAGGCATGATGTGTACATACTCCAACAGATTTCATCTTTAGAGCTATACTTTGTATAGATTGAAGATTGAAAACTATATGTTGAGCTATTTGAGATGACCAGAAGAGGGGATTTTTGCCGGATCTTCCAAGATGGTGAAACTGGAACAAGTTGGCAAAAGCAAAACGCATCATAAAGACCAAGAAATCACGAAAATTCATGCCTGCCACCAGGAAAAGAAAGAAAATTGCCATGTTAGATTTGTATCCTGAGAGCACCTATATAGAGTATATAAATGATTAATGATCAAAAAAATATGAAAATATCTAAAGAGGATTGAGCACCATTTGGGTGCTTTTGGATGCCCTGTTCTGAAGAAACGAATTTTGTCTAAAACACACATCTACAATAACCCTTGGCAAAACACTCAGAAAAACTCTAAAAACAACCAAAAAAATACACATAAACCCCCAAAAATTACCCAAAACACCCACACATCTAATACACCTTTCACCATCAATCACCACCCCACCTCCCATGTGAACCTTCCCCACCCCATCACCCCCAATCAGCCGGTTCCCCAACCCTTCCCTCCTACTCTTCCTGCCATCCCCTCCAACCCTTGATCTGGTCAAGCTGGACAAGATGTGGTCATGTGAAAGCGGGGGAGAAGACAGGGGAGAAGAAGAGGGGTAGTGGGAGCCAGGGAGGGAGCACAGGAGGAGGGAGGGAAGAATGGGGGAGGGGGTCACACGGGTAGTGGCTGGGAGTAGAGAGGGGGAAGACAGCTAGGGGGAAGGGCAGGATGGCAGGGTTGGTGGTGGAGGTTGGTGAGGAACAATAAAGTAATTTCGTAATTTCACTACCTTCTTAAAACATCTCAATAACATATTGAAAACATCCTAAAACATCACATCAGATGTTTTATGAATACACACATCTACAATTCAAGATTTACAAAAAGACCCCTAAAAAGACCTATACAAATCAACCCTTATAAGTTAACTTTAAAAAAAAACATGTCATTTTGATGCCAAAAAATGAATATCTAAACAAGAATTTCATTTAATTTTCCATCCTAGTTGCTGGCCATTATATATTGAATCAATGGTTCCAACCTTAGAAATAAAAGTCCAGGAACTTGATCTATCTGCTTGAACGACACAACGTCTCATAAAAGATCCATTACTGAGTCGTTATCATGAAAGATGGACCCAGTGTTTTACCAAAGCTTCACAATCTAAAAACCAAAATCACACATGTATAGTCCTTGGTAGTTATTCACAGCCCACATTCAGAGGTCAGATGCAATTCTAAAGCAAAACCTAGCCTATATAGACCAGCTCAGCATCTGACCATTCCATCCCATGAAAAGATTCATTTAGGCACCTTCCAACACAAGTTCCTAAACCTATGCATGTCAAAGTTTTAAAGTTAAGCAAGCTGCTAAACTTGTCTGCAGGAAAAGCAATCTAGCACTATGGAGCCACCCATCATTATCTTCTTAAACAACTGTTGGTCTAAGGCCAACAACCATTCATACATGATACCATCAGTCAAAGTGGACTATTGATCAACTACTACCCAATAAACTCAAGCTGGAGTCCAATAAGTGAAATGAACAATCAAAACATTGTAAAGTTCCTGAAAATTCATGGACATAATCTACTTGAAAGATCAAAGTATCTAGCCAAAGTTAAACAAACTATAAATGGATATTATTAAATGCTCCAAATGCTGCTACTGTCTATGTGCTGAAACAAACCTGTATTAGCTGCAAGATTCCTCTGACAAAGCCCCTCAAAATCATCGCAAATTTCCTTAATGTCTTCTATTAAATCCCTTGCTTGCTTATAGTCTGTCAAAAGTATATCCCACTGATAAAACATGAAACACATTATTCAGAAAGTCTACCTTCTCCACTTTAAAGATAAAGGACTTGTTCTAGGTACAAATAAAGTTTGCTTAAACTTACCACCCAAGAGAGGTTATAGGCATTGAACCAGTTGTGATTGATTGATATTGTATCTTCCTGAAAATTACAATGCAACCATGATGTTAATGTTATTCATACACTGAAAGCCAATAGCATATACAAATGTCAAAGTAAAAGAAAAAGAAATAGACACACTTTCTTGGCCAATTGTTCAGTAGTTTCTGACATTCCCAATAATTTTATACCTCCTGGGAAAGACATGAGAAATTCTTTTTTATCTTTTTTTTTTTTTTGGCTCAACATGCTCGGAGTCCTGTTTTCCTGCACTCTTTTCAATGATTGATTTTTGTAGAACAACTGGAACCCCTAAAAAGTCTATAAACAATAAATCATCTACAAGCAGAATGGGTTTTAGTATACATGCACTAAGACCACTTAGATTTTTAAGGACCCAAACCATTCCGCTTTAAATAGTTGAATGGTATAATAAGTTCACCCAAACTGCAACGTTACCACAAAAAACATGTCTTCTGTTTCATGAAAACAGATAGTTCTTGGTATCAGACCAGTATCAGCCTACTCACATGTGTTTACCTTCGTACCAAGTTTTAACTCTTAACCTCAAATAAAAAGAATAAACAGATAGTATTGATATAAAATTACAATGTGGATATACAGAAAATTTGCACCACTGGGACTCCAAAAAAATGCCTCTGTAATCTTAGATGAAAGGACAGCAATGGCAGTAATTGACCCATGCATACAACAAGACACAATGACATTGCTAATAGATACAAGTATCCAAACTTGTAGCAGATAAACACACAATCAGTTATGCAACTCCTCACACCTATTACAATTGCTCCCCAAAAGTGGCTGCAGAACTAAACTGGTAAGAATTTCACAGTAAATAGAATATGCACAACAGCTGGAATTTTGGCTTTTGACAACACAAGTGACCCATGGAATGATACCTGGTTATGAACTTGATGGTACCATCCACTAGGGACAAAGATTATCTCATTCTGTTCCTGAGTGCACTCCCACCAGATAGCCTGCATTTGGACATTCAACAAGATAAAGGAAAAATGAAAACTCAGAAAACTGAACCTTCATAGACAAAAGTTAAAGGAAACAACAATACATATAAAGCTCATAAACTACCTCTTTAAAACCGGGGAACTTTGTTTCACTAACATCCTCAAAGATATTATAAACAGCATTTGTCATGTACCTGGAAGAACAGAATAAACTTGTAAGTTATACCATAAGAGCCAAACATAAAAGAATTTCGTGGTGCATGCATCAGCAACAAAATTATTTATCATTTACCTCATTTTGTCAATTTAGAATTCAGAGTCTTTCTTCCTTTGGTAAATAAGTGTGAACAATAGCTGATGTTCATAGAAGAATTCCTTCCATTCCATTTCATTGGGCCCTTGACAGGGCACATGGAAGTCTACTCACCTACACTTTACTAGTTACTTATCAACATATACAAAAAATGACCTTCTATCAGACATCTCAGATTGGAAAGTCTTAGAAAATAAGCATACAATGAAATCACAAAAGAAGAGTAGCGCAGCTAATGATCCTTAACTTGTGTAGTGGACAACTACCAAAGAAAATATTTTGGCGTAAAAAGATGCGATGGAAGAAACTGCAACCACATAAATAGCAAAAAGAACCAACTTCAAAATTAATATCTGTTGGCAACAAGCATTAAATCTTATTAGATCCACCTTGAACATGAACATCTTCGTGGAACTCCTAGCAGGTGGTCTGGCAGTTGAAGAGATAAAGGTACCTTTTACAATATTTTCCTCAAGTAATTACGATGAATGATCCCTTCTTAGTGGGACTTTGATTACATGTAAGCTTGTATTCCATCTAAAATACTCTTTCTAGATGAGCTGCAGAGATTCTCTTCTAGAGAAGAGGCCAATGCAGCATCATCATTTGTAAGCTTAAGGATTCTTGTAATGCAACAGAGACTGGATACAAACCATATTTCCTCCTCCACCTATTCTTCTCTTCAAGAAGAGGGTATAAACTATAAGTGTTGAAATTCTCTTACAATGTTTATCAGCAAATTTTAGTAACAAGAAAAATGTATCTAGCAGTCCATGCAATTGCAAAAAGACAAAATGCTACCTGTCAAATACAAGATGATGTTGACTTGGTGAGAGAAAAAACCATTGCTTCTTGCCACAAATGTTGGCTGACCAACTATATGACCTGAAAACATCCGCATGAAGAGGAGTCCAGGTGCCTGGGGTTGAGAATAATAACTTATCATACTTGAGTTTCTATATGAACAAATGAAAACCAGAAGAAAGGCCAAGCTTTAAACCAAAAAAAGTGCAATCTTTGCCTTACAAGAAAGAGATCAAGACATCTAGTCTCCAACCTTTTGGTCCCATGTACACAAAACGATAATCAGAGCAACTTATTTCATTTTCCTTCTGGTAGCTATCAGGATCAGTATGCATATCATATTTGTCAAGATACATGTTCAGCCAATCATCACAGAAGAACAATGGAGTTCTATATGCACAATATTCCGGGTACTCCTGAAAACAAGGAACACTAATTCAGACAACAAATACACCACCAAAAGACACATGAATTCAATGAATGCAACAAAGTGGAGTTTCTACGTTGGAACGAGTTCTATTTAAATGACAACCATAGCTATCTCTCTGAGCCTATCCCGTCACAACTTCAGTCCACACAAATATTCGTAGTAGGCTTGAATCTCCAACTCACTCTACATAAATCAAAAACAAGCATAACTACAATATTGAACAGACTTTAGCAAACGCTCACAAGAGCTCTATCCAATAAAAGTCTGTCATTCATCTACCAACACACAGGGCTCCTGGTACTGGAAAAGAAACTCCTTTACTTCTTTTAATCAAACAAACAAAAATCAAGGAAGAGAAACGAGAGAAATCAAAAGGATACCTTAACAAAATGCCAATCTTTCAAGTACAGTAAAGACTTGTCATCAGAAACCTCATTACTAATACTCTCCCTGGAAGAACTAAGCTGAACCCATTTCTCGATAAACTCTGAAACAGACATTTCCAATCTCTTTTGCTCCATACATTCTCGAGCCCCACAATCTGCAACCTGCAAAAAAAAAAATCAAAATCAAAAATTTCAGTTGAAGAGTGAAGGAAACGAAATCCTGAACTTAAAATAAATGAAATACCTGGACTTTGGAATTCCCAAAATGAGTAGAGAAAAATTGGAGATTGGGTTTTCCATCTTCAAGAATCCAATCTTTACAGGCCCTCCAATCTTCCATCAATCCAGTGAGAATAACGGGTTGATTCTGAACTAGGTATTGTTGTACGAATTGGGTGTAACTCAAGTCTTTTCCATTCACTCTCTCCACTCTTCTTTCGATTTTCAGACCCATCTTTTCGTCTTCCCTTCTTTCCTTTCTGAGTTGTAAAATTCCCACTCCCTTCCCTCGTTTCGTTCTTCTGGTGGGCGCAAGGTTTCAGAGTTGGGGTGAATGCCCGAAAAAGACCTCAATTTCTTAGCCAAAAGACACTAATAATTTCCGACCATCTGTCAAGTACAACTATCACGTGTGTTTGGATTGAGTATCGTTTGAAATATTATTGGAAATAATTACTGTAATCATTTTTATAATATAATGTATATGAAATTAAAAAAATAATTAAAAATATAAAAAATGAATTAGAAATTATTGTGCGAAATATTATGTGCAATAATTCAGCATAAAGTCCTTGCTGCCTGAGGATGCACTGTAATTTTACCGCCAGTTATCCTAACAGACACAAATATACGGTCAAAGAAACATGATCCAAGAGTAGGGTTGCAAACGAATCAAACCGTTTGCGAACAGCTCGAATCTGAGCTCAAGTAGTCAACATCGAGCTCAAGTCGAGTTCGAACTGACTAAGACGAACTCGAATTCGAACTCGAGGTCAAAGATACTCAATTCGTGAGTTCACGAGCCAACTCGATTATATATTTATTTATTTATTATTTTAATAGTAAAATTACATATACATCCCTAATATTTTATTATTTATTAAGAAAAATTATAATTTTATTTATTTTTAAAAAATAAAATAATTATTTTTTAAAATTTTTGAAGTTTGAACTCAAGTTTGAGCTTTATATTGAAAGTTCGTCAAACTCGAACTCCAATTTCATAAAATTAAGTTGAGACTTGACTCGATTAGATAAAAACTCGACTTGTTTGCACCCTTGTCCAAGAGTCAGGTACATATATTATGAAATACATACACTAGCAATGGTTGGAATTTTGGTGCAATTATCCGATTATTGTATTTTGTATATATCGACTCAATTTGAAAATACAATCGCATCTATACATCAATTTGTGAACGAACTATAACAACCATCCCCAATTACATGTATTTTTACATACGTCGACTCAACTTGAAAATACAATCGCATCTATACATCAAGTTGCGGATGAAATATAACAACCATATCCAATTATATCTAATCCAACCATATATACCCAATTCTGTATAAAAAGGCACAACTCCATTAACCCATTCAGAGTCTCGTACATTTCAAACAATTAAAGCCCGCATTGAATTCATACACAATCTTTTTTTTTCTTTTGAATTCCTACACAATCAAATAGTTGGTCTCAAATACAAATTACTTTCCTAATTCCTTATGAGACTTTACCATTGAGACACTACTAATTTAATCATGGAAGGCTTATGGACTAAAATTTCACCTCTTACATGCTTAGGAATTATGAATGAAGAACTTAATGGAGACTTGGTCCATCTATCTAGCACATTTTGTGACATGCTGTCTCAATTCTCAAACCATATATGCTTTCTCCTATGAACATATAAAATTTGAATTTGGCTTTTCCCTTCACGTTCAAGAAAGAAAACAAATTGTAGTTGTTTGGCTGCATCCAAATCAGCCAGGACAGATAATTAGAAATACAATAACAATGGATTATCCACCACCACGAGTTCAAACGGGTGAACGGGTGAACAAAAAAAGGTCGAGGTAAATTGTCCACTAATTGTTCAAGCCACAAATTTACCTGTGAAGGACTTGCAATTTCTTTATCTGTTTCACGTAAGATAGCTGGTGCTAGCACCTGTAACACATTGATTACAAGTTGTAACAATGCTACTGCTATGAAGGATCATTCTTCTTATCCTCGTTTCATCCCTGATTTTTCTGCAGGTGCAACACTTATTCCACCACTTGATGAAGTGCTGCCTACTGTAAAGCCACAGATGGAGGATAGTGTTACAAAAAGATTTGTGTTTGATGCTCCTAGAATTGCTCACCTCAAAACAATAGCCAAAAGGGCAGATGTATTGCATCCTAGTCGTGTTGAAGCTGTTTTTGCACTGACCTGGAAATGTGCAATTCGGGCATCAGGACATCAGAAAAAGGCTATCTGCTGTAAGACAACTAATTAGTACCTCCAATCCATTGCCTGAACATACCATTGGAAACTTCGAAATGTCCGAATATGAAGGCAATGATATCATGGATCTTCAGGGATTAGTGGTTTTGATGAGAAAAGGTCTGAATGAATTTGTTAACAAGTTGCAAGATCATCATGATTAGGCTGCCATAGCCATTTTGCGGTCCAAAAAAAAAACATTAAACAAGTTGATCCAAGATGATAAAGATTATTACTCATCAATTAGTTGGTGCAAGTTTCCAGGATGGGTAGGTCCTATATTGCATCCAATCCACTGTACTAATGGATATGGATGATGGGCATGGAATAGAAGCCTGGATGAGCTTAAGGGAAAAAGACATGGCAGTGTTTGATAGGGACCAAGAATTGTTGGCCTTTGCCAAGGTTCAGGAACATGCATATATCTATCCAGCTTGCCATTCATCCCATCAACTCTTGAATTCCCTTTCGCACATAAAAAAGAATGGGGTTGGATTTTGCTGCTTTTTTTGGCTCTATTCCTTATTTTATTTTAAGACAAGTGCAGAAATACATTTGATGGGTGCATAGGCACATATGCCAAAATCTTAAGAAAATTTTCAAAGCACCACCACAAGTGAATGTAGATTATAGATTTATTGTAATTTGTAAAAATGAAAGTTAACAGAAAGTTATTTTAGAACGTAAATATGTGGTCAAAGCTTGAGGTGTATAAATGTAGCATGATGTAAATTTGAAAAAAAAAAGGAAAAAGAAAATATAGTTTTCATGATCTTCTAAATCTGAAAATGGATGAAATTGAAAAGAAGATAATTGATTTGTAATTGACTAATTATATGATAAAAGAATATTTGGATTCTATATTTTCCTAATGTGGAGAGTGCAAGCCTAGATTTTCGGTAGGGATGAATCACAAAAATAAAATAGAATTTTAAAAGACAATTAGGGTGCGTTTGATAAAACTGAAATCTGAAAACTGGTCTAAAATTTGAAATCTGAAGTTTGAATCCATTAAGTCATTAAATTATTAAGTATTAAACCTAATACATTTGAGTACATATCACATTCAATGATAAGTGAATAGCTTATTACTTAATTTTGGAAGTAAATTTTGTCTAGAAAATTCAGTACCATTTAATCAATTCAGATGCTCAATTTTTTATTATAAAAATTTCTGAATATGTTAAGATCTGAACTCATTAACTTTAAGTGTTGAATTGGGTTATCAAATAGGGCCTTAGTGCCTAATCTCATCGATAAACGAAAAGTAATTGAGAGACAATTTTCAACTTATATTTTGATAAAGAATAATTAAGAAAAAAATCTAATGGATAATTTGTCCAATTCATTGGGATACATAATTTTGGCCTCATTTTTTCATATATGGATACCATAATTAAAAGAAAGTATCTAAAAAATACGTGTCACTTGCTATTGAAAATGTGGGAAACAAAGAATGGCAATGAAAAGAAAGGAAAGTGTATATTCTACCACGATTTAATAAAACAAGGATTCTACATATATGATAAAGATCTATACCAAGGTAATCATAAAAATTTCATACTATGTTTGCTAAAATTGATGCACAGATCAATGATTGTCTAAGGCACTATGGATAGTATTATTAGTGCATATTATCAATTGCTTTTTTCCATTTTCTTTTTTTTCCCTTATGGACATGCTTTGTATTTGATTTTTGGAAAAGTTGTCACACGATGTTCTCAACTGTTTTTCCTTTTAGTTTTTTTACCTTTTTAAATCTTAAAAAAAAAAAGAAACAAAAACTCAAATACCGAAATTGTATGAGAGTTGTATTTATGATTTTGATTTTGAACTTTTCTAAAATTAGCTTTTGTTACTCTAATCTCTGAAACAGTTTGACATTGATTGATCTGTCTTCGGAGAAGCATAATTGATTAAATTGAGCAGAATCATATAAAAAAAAAAAAATCAAATCATCGTAGTGCATCTACAACATGTTACTAAAACGTACTCGTTGCAAAAGTCCAAATAATTTACGAATAGAATAGGTAATAGTGTTTAGTTATACATATTTATACTAATATAGTTAACTATCAATTATGGTTGCGAATTATTTATAAATAATTATTTATTTATACACTTTATTTTGGTGAATTTTTTAATTTCTATTATCAAAAATATAAAACCAATTCTTTTGAAAATGATACAAACTTACTCAAAATTTTAATAATATTTTCTCATTAGTTGTACACGTATTAGTGTATGCTCTGAACACTAGTACATATTATTAGTGTATGCTCCAAATTGAAGCAAAAAAAAAAATTTGAGGGCCATTATAAAGATTTGAAATTTTCAATTAAAGGACTCGTTTGACATACTTTTATATGGTCACTCCCCATTCAAAAGGAATTCATAAGCGAGTCGGTCAAATTTCATCACCACCCTCTCTGTATGTATATGCCACACCGACTTCAAAGAAGAGCAAGAAATCTCGAAGGTTTCTTGGGAACCTTCTTGGCTTAGAACATAGGAAAACACTGCCTCTAAGTTAATACCTCTGAGCAATGGCTGCTGATCCAAGTTCAACTTCTTCTGCTGTTCCAGGTCACGGAGACATGTGAGTTTCTGTTAATTTATAGCTTTCTTTATTGTGTTGTCATCTGAAGCTGAGTTTTTTTTTTGTGGTTTTTTGTTTACGTGTTTGCATGTAATTCTTGTGGTGCAATCCTTTTGTGTCTGTGGAAAACCACATATTAGTTTTTAGGTGAAATGTTTTTTTTTCCCCTTTTTGATACTGGAAAGATAGATGTTCGTTTGCAGTTGTTGTTTGATGTTTTTGAATTTGATTATGATGTTTCATGGTGTACAGAGGGAACCCTTTTGGTGGTATTGTTTCTGTTGTTAGATTCTGGCATGGTTTCTCCTCCAAACTTGAACCTTTTCTTTTGGGTTGGAAGTCTGGGTTTAACTTCTGGGATCAGGTTTTTCTTTAAGCGTTCTTTTCAGAAAAATTTTTAGAAAATTAGTGGTGTAGCAATTTTTTGGATAAGGGTGTACATGCAGATTGAAAAAAGTTGGTTGAAAAACGTGTGTTTCGAAGAATTGACTAAAATTTGTTTTGTTTTGGGTGACACCTATAAGGTTTGGTTTCTGGTTTTGAAATTAGAATGCAGAATATACAAACTTGAAATTAGAATGCAGAATATACAAACCAATTTATGTTAAAATTAGAATGCAGGATAAGTTAAACTAGCTTATAACAAGAGATACAGGGGAATAGTGCTCGCAAGCATGTTAAACGATCAGAGGATTTTTAGTCCCAAGTTAAATTTTTTATCTATTGGTGTCAATGTGCTGAGGACTGCTAAGTTTCTAATGTGATTTCTACACTTGTACTCTGCAAAAACGATGTTAAAAATCTCTGTCACCTCTTATATGCTCAAGCACATGTCTATGGTTGTACAAACATGCCAGATTGCTTAGTGAAAATAGTGTGTTTCTCTTTTGTATGTATCCATTTTGTTTTTGGCTTCTTTTTTTGGGTACATGTCTCATTTATTCTTTTTCCATGTCATGATGTATAAGCTTGATGATTTGTGCTTCAGCTTTGTTAAAGATGACATGAGTTTGTGGTTTCATACTCAAAAAACAATTGGTTTACAAAATTTAGGAAAAGTAATAAAAAGGATTACTCTACTGCAATTCTGGAGCGAAAGAAGTCCCCTAACAGACTTATTGTTGATGAGGCCACAAATGATGATAATTCAGTGGTTACGATGCATCCTTCCAAGATGGAAGAACTGCAACTCTTCCGAGGTGATACCATTTTGATTAAGGTAGATTCCTTCTTGGACACTTCTAGAAAAGGTTTGGAATAATTTGCTTTGATTTCAGCATTTACAAAATTATGTTTCTGAACAGGGAAAGAAGCGGAAAAACACAGTGTGCATTGTTCTTGTTGATGAACAATGTGAAGAAGAGAAAATCCGAATGAACAAAGTTGTTCGAGCTAATCTCAGGGTCCGTTTATCTGATGTTGTTTCAGTCCACCAGTGCCCTGATATCAAGTATGGAAAGCGTGTCCACATCCTTCCATTTGATGACTCAGTTGAGGGCCTCACGGGAAACCTGTTTGATGCGTATTTGAAGCGTAAGTCTATAGTTGCATTTGTGGTTGGAATTTTTCCATGATACCTCTAGAGGATAACTTAAACCTGATTCTATTTTTTTACGATAGGACTAAGTTTATAACATTACCTTTGTTTTTTATGCACCAGCATACTTTCTTGAAGCCTATAGACCTGTCAGGAAGGGTGATTGTTTCCAAGTTAGAGGCATGCGTAGTGTTGAATTTAAGGTGGTAGAGACAGATCCTAGTGAATATTGTGTTGTTGCACCTGATACAGAGATATTTTGCGAGGGAGAGCCTGTCAGGCGTGAAGATGAGGAGAAACTGGATGAAGTCGGATATGATGATGTTGGTGGGGTGAGGAAGCAAATGGCCCAGATCCGTGAGCTTGTAGAGCTTCCTCTGAGACACCCTAAGCTTTTTAAAGCGATTGGTGTTAAGCCACCAAAGGGTATTTTGCTTTATGGACCTGCGGGGTCTGGAAAAACGCTAATTGCAAGAGCTGTAGCTAATGAGACTGGTGCATTTTTCTTCTTGATCAACGGACCTGAAATAATGTCAAAATTGGCTGGTGAAAGTGAAAGTAACTTGAGAAAGGCCTTTGAGGAGGCTGAAAATAATGCGCCGTCCATCATATTCATTGATGAGATAGATTCCATTGCACCAAAAAGAGAGAAGACGCATGGTGAAGTCGAAAGGAGGATAGTTTCTCAACTTCTGGCCCTGATGGATGGCCTTAAGTCTCGATCTCATGTCATTGTCATGGGGGCAACCAACAGACCTAATAGCATTGATCCTGCACTGAGGAGGTTTGGTAGATTTGATAGAGAAATTGACATTGGTGTACCTGATGAAGTTGGAAGACTGGAAGTTTTACGAATCCATACGAAGAAAATGAAACTTTCTGAAGAT
Organism: Coffea eugenioides; assembly: GCF_003713205.1. NCBI lineage: Eukaryota > Viridiplantae > Streptophyta > Magnoliopsida > Gentianales > Rubiaceae > Coffea > Coffea eugenioides. The sequence continues at coordinate 12,315,131 of NC_040038.1, read as the reverse complement.
GTCAGACTTTATCCAGCTATTCATTCAGTGTTCTGTATGCAACTCCTTTTCTTTGAGCAATATCAGTAACTTTATTTTGTATTATTTGCAGGTTGACCTTGAAAGAGTTGCAAAAGATACACATGGATACGTAGGTGCTGATCTTGCTGCCCTGTGCACTGAGGCTGCTCTTCAGTGCATCAGGGAGAAAATGGATGTAATTGACCTGGAAGACGAGACAATTGATGCTGAGCTATTGAATTCAATGTCCGTTACCAACGACCACTTCCAAACTGCATTGGGAGCTTCAAATCCATCAGCCTTGCGTGAAACTGTAAGTGTTTCTTTTTTCCTTGTCAACCCCCTACTACTTTCTGTGCGTCAACTTATTGCATAGCACATATAGAGATAATAAGTTTATTCCTTATGACCTGCTTAATTATTTTTAATTAACTGCCTGGGATCGGTAAATTTTGGGATAGTTTTCTTGTTGTATAAACTTCTCTGCCTGTACCCAAGAATAATACAGATGCATTATGTTGATTTGGCAGGTTGTGGAGGTACCAAATGTCTCATGGGATGACATTGGTGGGTTGGACAATGTCAAGCAGGAGCTTCAGGAGGTATTTTGTTGTTCAAAAAAAATTGGGATCTATTATTCACATGTCTTAATCTTTTTGGATAAAAGATTAGTGTTCGGACTTATCTAAGCAAGGTTGTAAGCCATTCAAGACACAATTACCTGTAAAACATAGCAAGGGCTAAAAGTTGGCTTGGTGATTTCTCTGTGTTATTTTTTCCTCGTACAGACTGTTCAATATCCAGTGGAACATCCGGAGAAGTTTGAAAAGTTTGGCATGTCACCTTCTAAAGGCGTTCTATTTTATGGTCCTCCTGGTTGTGGCAAGACCTTGCTTGCTAAGGGCATTGCTAATGAATGTCAAGCCAATTTCGTTAGTGTCAAGGGTCCTGAGTTGCTGACCATGTGGTTTGGAGAAAGTGAGGCTAATGTACGTGAGATATTCGACAAGGCACGCCAGTCTGCTCCTTGTGTGCTTTTCTTCGATGAGCTTGATTCCATTGCTACTCAGGTATTGCCTCAATACTCAACTCTGATATCTATCAAACACAAGTTGGGGATTTTTTCATCTCTTATTCATATGATGTTTCATGGAACATTATCTTAATCCTTCGTCTACCTTTGACCTTTTCTCAGCGTGGCAGCCACATAGGAGATGCAGGTGGTGCTGCAGATAGAGTTCTGAACCAACTGCTGACTGAAATGGACGGCATGACAGCCAAGAAAACAGTTTTCATTATTGGAGCAACAAACAGGCCTGATATTATTGACCCTGCTTTGCTCAGACCCGGACGTTTGGATCAGTTGATCTATATCCCGCTTCCAGATGAAGCTTCACGTCTTCAGATATTTAAAGCATGTTTGAGGAAGTCTCCTGTTTCAAAGGATGTTAGTCTGTCAGCTCTTGCACGCCATACTCACGGATTCAGTGGTGCAGATATTACTGAAATTTGTCAGCGTGCTTGCAAATATGCTATCAGAGAAAATATTGAGAAGGTAAAGAGTCCCGATGACCTTTTGTTGAATTTCTGCTTATTTCTTTTGATTTTACAGACAACAAATTTATCTTCACCAACCTGTGAAAAAAAAATCAAATTTCCTTTATTGAGCTAGGACTTCTGAGCTTAATGACTAATGTTTCTTCATCTTCTGTTTTAACTTCTTTCACAAATCTATTAGGATCTTGAGAAGGAAAGAAAGAAGAGAGACAACCCTGAAGCCATGGAAGAAGACGACACAGATGAGGTCTCAGAGATTAAGCCTGCACACTTTGAGGAGTCGATGAAATTTGCCCGTAGAAGTGTCAGTGATGCAGACATCAGGAAGTACCAGAGCTTTGCACAGACATTGCAGCAGTCCCGCGGACTTGGTACTGAGTTTAAGTTTGCAGAACGACCTGCAGCAGCAACAGCTACTGGAGCTTCGGATCCATTCTCCAATGCCAATGCTGCTGATGATGATGACTTGTATAGCTGAGGCTTCTAATTTATTACAGCGGCTGTTCTGTTCCAACAGCCTTGAGTGGAATACTTGGCTTTCTTAGTTGTCTTCTGGTCTTTTAATCTGCTCTGTTGTTCTTTCCCTCTGTATAATGAGCTTTCATTGCTGGATTGTTTTCTCACATTTAGGCTGATGAATAATACCAGTAAGCTAAGTTTCTGAAATCTCAACTTATCCTTTATAAATAAACCTATTAGCAAATGTGGATTATTGCCCTCATCTGTAACTACATTTCTTCTTTGAATCAATTTGATTTCAAACCAAACGGCTAACCCTACAAAGGCCAAGTACGTAAAAGCTTACTTTAAATGGTTTAACCTTAGTGCAATCTTACTAAGCTTATAAATATTGCCTAGCTTAGATTTGGCAATTAACTGAAAGCCCAGTAAATCTAAAGCTATGACCAGAAAAATTTTGGACAGAAGCAATGTATGGTTAAAAATGAATAATTGGTCGAAAAATTTTCCCCCCAAACGGCAAAAATGCATTTCATTTCGCTGAACAGTGAAAAAACAAACAAGAGCAACTGCTCTTACAAGTCATTCGTAGCTGCTATACTCAGACAAGAGGGAAAGGACTCCTTCCACCAAGTTTCCTTACAAAGATTTGTGGCAAATTTTGCCAAGTTGTGTCTGACAATATTGTTAATCCTTCTAGTGAAGGAGGCTGCAAAGAGAGGAAAACGAAAGAGCTGCGCTATTGATTACTGATGAAGTGTTAGCTTTGGGTAAAATTTAAGGTTGAGATTTATCCGGTTTAACACTAAGTGACGGATTTAATTGACTTGTGTAGTAAATGTGGGGGTTGGGGCTATTGGACATAAATTAGATTGTAGTATTTTGAGTGATAGAATTATTGGAATTTATTTTGATTTAAAGTGGGGTGTTTGCTTGATTTTTGTGGTGGCGTTGCTTGGAAGAAAGCAATCATCATAGTTGAATTTTTTTCCCAAACTTTTATTTTTGGCAGAAAGAGTTTGTTGGCTTTGGTGTTGGAAGAAAGGCAATCGACAAAGCTCTTTTTATTTTTTATTTTTACCTTTTTGATAAAAAGGGTAGTTTAAGATATTTGAAAGAATTGGTAGCATATTGGGTCTATTTTTTTTTTTTTTTTGAAGCATAAATAGTGAAAATAAAGGAGGTGAGTACAATTTTTGAAACCTAAGAAGAGCTTCCTGAAATTGTTTACACCAAACCCTCTCGTGGGCTGGATATCAGATTGATAGGTATTTTGCACTTTATGATCCACAATCAAGTCTTCCCATAATCATGTGCGCGCGCGTGTGTGTGTGTTTGCATTTATTTTATTTCTTGTAATTATTTTGCTTTTTGGCAGGCTCAAACAAAATTTCCCATTTTGGCTGGAGTATCTAATGAAGCTGCTCTTACAGGACAGTCTAACTTTCAATTGCTACAATTTTCCCCTCTTTTCTTCTGCAAAAGAAGCTAGGAAATCATTGCTTTCCTAAAATTGTAGAATCTAAGGTACTATACCACGTGAACCCCTTCATTCATTCATGTGATGGGAGCCCTACAATTTCTGTGATCTTTATGGTGTACTTATGTCCCAAGTTGGGAATCTTTTCTGTATACTTTCTTAGCAACTGAACTAAAAATCCCTTCTTTTTGGTAATATTTTAGAACCCTAATTGCTCGATCTGAATCTAATCATGTGAGCATTACAGTACTATATATATATAGTTTATATTAACTCTTATATGTTAGGGTCACGTGCCTGGCTGCAACAAGTTTATTGTCAAACAAATACTATTATAGAGCCAAATTTTATGGATTGCATTTTCCGTCATTTTTTATGGAAAAATTACTGTAGCGATTTGATATATGTGAAGGAAAAAGGTGATAGGGAAATGTGATCACGGAAAATGATAATATTTTCCGACGAAAACAAGCAATCCAAACAAGGCCTTAGTTTTTAACTTCTTCCTATTTCCTTCACATGTATGAAAACACAAGCAATTTGATACCACAATCCATCCTTGCTTTGCTTCTACACTTGGGTTCCAGAGTACCTTAATGTCAATTTTTCATCAAGATTTTATGTGAACGCAAATGAGCGGAGCTGTAGTTTGCTGCATCAAATTAATTATCTGTAGTTAATATGAGGTAGGGATTAAAATCAAAGGTGAACATTAAAAATCAGACTAAATTAGTGTCTTCATTTCAATGAAAATTGAAAATGGTAGTTAGTGCATTTTGACACAATCATACTTTGTTCTCAATTTGGACAAATTTGTTAATATCCCTTCAACATGTTCTTCTTTCCTTGCTCTAGATAGCACTTCTAAAAGCACATCTGTGTATTTTAATTGTTTACAAAATTTTCATGTTTTCTCATCTCTCTTCATCCAAACTAAGCTTTAGAATGTAGGTCCCTGCCATCAAGAAGCTTGTGGTTGTGCTTTACTCTTCACTTAGCCATATAATTAAATTGGATAAAGCAAATGCACTATATCATTATCTTCCTATTATAGCCAACAGCCTAGCTCTTGGGCTGTTGGTACCACCAAAAAAAAGTCTTGGCGGGGTTCAGCTCTTATCCTCCTACCTTGCTATTTAATTGTGATTTTTTCTAATGGGATTCCGTTGGCTCCTTCTCTCATTAGACTAGATTAGAGTAGGTTATACAAACTTTATCGTTGTAACAAAAAAAAATATCTTCCTATTATAGAAATGCCGACTTGATGCTAATGTTTCATAAAGATAAAATCAACGTACATGTCTCAAGTCTCACTTGGGGTAACAAAAATAAGGCTCATATGTATTATTATGCCTACACAATAAACAATTATATGTAATTACCATTAACATACAAAAGCAATATGTTTTTTGAAACCAAGATGGCAAATTTTCAAAATAAAAACCCTTCATCTTTTCCTATTGGATATATACAATTCATTTACTTTTTTTTTGGGGGTAGAATATGACTTCCTGCATTTTGAAGCTTGGCAAAAATTTGTCGAATTTTCAAATTTAAGTATTGGGCTAGAGAAGACCTAATGACCAAAAAATTTACATGGTAATATAAAAATCGAAACAAATAATTCACAAGTTCAAAAATATATAGTATGAAAACACTTATTTTCCCTAATGATCGGATTTGTTGTTGTAACATAAGATAAGATCCTTGAAGGTTCTAATTATCATTCGACGACTATTTTTGTGGGAGCTCTCTCATTCTTCCAAAAGGAGAGAGAAAAATCATCCTCGAAAACCCTCTTTAACATTTTCTGTGTACAAGACAGATGCTTCTGTCCATCAACACATCCTCTCTGCTTTTCGTTGAAATGATAGAAAAGGGCCTCAATCCAAATAAACCAAACGAGAATTGAGATCAACCTATTTTTTCTGAAATACATGAATCCTAGCTAGACATGCACACATGAATGTTTTCCACTTTTCTCAGCGGATATGATCTCTACAAGATAATGATTAGTACTGGATAACCTATATGTTCACGTGCATAATCTCAAGGATTAAGTCTTTAACTAAACAGGTAGACGGTTGAATTGGATGGCAAAGCAAGAAGAATTGTAAGTAAAAGATCATGAATTCAAGACCTCCGCTTATCCAAAAAAAAAAAAAAAGTTTTTAACTAAATTTATATGAAAATCTTTTGCAATTCTTTTGTTAAAGTTTAATTCAAGCTCAATTGTTTGTGGCATTAATGGTGTTCCTGTATGAAACTCAACCCCAACATTAGTTAGCTATTGTCTTGTCATGTTTATTAAGACATGAAGGACTTAGATTAGATGTGAACATAGAAGATCCAATAATGAGGACAACAAAAGCAGATTCCCTAACTGAAAAGAAACATGTTAATAATTGCAATTTTGTTTCTTTCTGATGTTTGGTTTGATCTTTTAGTTTCATCAATAATAGAAGTTTGTTCAATTGAATCATACAACTCAAAGAACAGGAGAAAAGTTGAAAGCAAAAGCCCTCCAATAACATCCACATTCAAGAAATTAATATGCTGAAATTCACACGCACTTTCACAAATTTAGCCAGTTAGTTGACCCTCTAAATTATTGGAATTGCCAAAACTTTACCATGGAAACGTTCAATAGTACCAATATAATTTGTTTGTAAAGAAAAGGACAGAAACAAGAAATTTCCACTTGTGAAACATTTGCTATTTGATTTGACACCAAGATTGATAGCCCCGTCCACTAGGAACAATTAGAATAAATGCTAGGTGGCTATACATTCTGCTCATCTAATTGATCTCTTTGATCAAACTTAACAAAAATAGAAACTCTATTTCTTTTCAACTTTACATCAAATTATTAGATCAAGCATCATCAATCCTATTCTACACCTAATAAATTAGAAACTAAGCAGTAAAGAATTATTGGTTTCTTGAATTATAACTAGTTGATGAAGAAGAATAACCAAAGGAACAATTAGATGAGCCTTGTAGCTGCAACAACTGAGCTGGTGTAACTGATGAAGACGTAGTCGAAGAATTACACAAAGAAACTTCTCCAGGACTTCTACCAGATTTATTGGCCGGTTTCTGGACTTCGCCGGCAGCCGCCGCCGCCGAGGGATCATGATCTTGTCGGATTTCCTTCAATAGAGCCACTACATCTTTCATTGTTGGTCGATCTTCAGCTCGATTGCTGGTGCAAAGCAAGGCTATTCCCAGGGCTTGCAACATTTCTTGAATTTGTGTGTCTGGATGGCCTTGAAGCTTTTGATCAATGATGTCTACTGGATCTTTTTTGGATTTTAGATGGTCACGAACCCATTGGATTAGGTGTTGGTGTTCAGCTGGGAATGATGGGTCGACTGGCTTTTTACCAGTTATGATCTCTAGCAACACTACTCCATAGCTGAATACGTCGCTTTTCTCTGTGATTTTCAGCATGCAGCCATATTCTGCAATACATGAATAAAAATAGTTAATAAACTAAGACATATAACATATCCATAATCATTTGTTATCTCATTAGAAATAATAGTTTATTTATACAATTTGATACTTTATGACGTTTTACTATGTGATTGACAATTTATTGGGGAAGAGTCAAACAACTTGCTTCTTAAGGTTTATATTTGATATAATCTTGTATATTTCTACATTTCAGTTCTCATGCTATGATGCACAATTATTTTTAAATAAATGTTAGGCATGAAATAGAAATGAATAATTTCTTTTTTTTTTCTTATGAAGTTGCTTGAAAGAGAAATGATTAAATTACTTCTAAGGCCATGCAATAATCTCACAGAATTCAGCACAAATCAAATTTTTGCCCATATATTAATTTCCTTAAAGGCAATGACAAGACACAACCTAGTACACACTCTCAAACATCCAAAACCACACTACTGCAAGTGTGAGTTCTTTTTCTTATTTCTACTACCTTTTTCTTTTCTTGCAATTAATTAATCTGCTTAGAATTTAATTTTTATTACTACTTTTTTTTTTTGTTAGTATTTACTATATAACTAGAAGACATAAGAAAAGGCCAAATGAATTATCAATTATGGTGCTGCTGCAGTGTGGCCATCCATCCTGCCCTGCTCCTGCAATCTAGTGTGACTATTGGCTAATGTTTTAGGCCAACATATCAATCAGTCCTCTTATTGCTTAAGTTATTGTCATGCTTTGAAGACAACAACTTAGCGGTATGGCTATCAACTATTGCTGCCAAATATGTGTGGACAAAAACTCTTTGCCATTATGCTTTGAAGCTATCACATGACTTCACATGCTCAGCTCACAACACCCTATTTTTATCATCCAACTAATGATAGAATCAAGAATCAAGATAAAGATACAAATGTAGTTTTCAGGTTCCCAACAAGACCGTTGATTGCTCCTCTCACGTTTCTAACATTAAAGTTGTGCCCCCAATGCTAGGATTCATTGCTTAGACTTATCCCTTTTTTTTTTCAAGTCTTTCAAACTTTAACCAAGAAGGCATAAACATCTTCTTCCTTTTTTCTTTTTTACTTTCAACAAGCCTTATAAGGAATGTTGGAATAAAAAATATTACGCCTTCCAAGTCCTAATGTTTAATACCTACTTCACGTACAAATCTATCTAGTGCAATCCTCATTTTTAGCAAGAAATAACTCTTGTTGTATTAGTGTCACATAGTAAAGTACGTTGACGAGTAATAAAGTATACATAGTTCAGACTGATAAAATTACTAATTGATTACGTCGGAATTCAAAATAAATCTAGGTAATTTGCGAAATTGATACTCTGAAAAGTAAAGTAAAAAAGAGGGAGGAAATTAAATTTACCCGGAGCAAAGTAGCCGTAGGATCCAGCAAACTGAGGATGAGTTGAAAATGACCTATTTTCATCCTCAACAAGCCTAGCAAGGCCAAAATCTGCTAGACATGGCTCGTATCGATCCCCTAACAAAATATTGTGTGCCTTCACATCACGGTGGAGGATCGGGGGTCGACAGTCATGATGCAAGTAAGCTAATCCCTCAGCAACCCCTAATCCAATCTTGAAACGAGTCTCCCACTCGATCAACAATCCTCCTGCTCCGCTTGCACGACCGTCGTGTAACAATGTGCCTAATGTTCCATTAGGCAAATAATCATAGAACAAAAGCTTGGTCTTCCTATTAGCTGCCCAACCCAACAGTCTAACAATGTTCCTATGTCGAATTCGTGCCAAGGTTGCTATCTCCGATGAAAATGCCGATGCCGATAACTTGTCTGATGCTCGGAATCTCTTAACCGCCATTGATAGCCCTGATGGAAGGATTACCTGATATACAATTCCAGAATGGCCTCGACCAATAATGTTGCTGGGTACCAAGCTCTTAAGAACGTCCTTGATGGACAAGTCAAGTTTTTGGTACACCGTGACTTCCCACGGTGGGCCCATTTCAACATCGTCGCCGTCGCTGTCAACGTGGCACTCGTGGCCCAACAGGCCCCGCTTCTTGTTCCCTAGGATGATGAAAAGTGCAGCCAAGAGCAGCACACATGCGGTGCAAAGCAGCACCACCATGGCCACCCTTGCACCTTTGCTCCGCCTTGCTGCGCCACCCTTATCGGCGGAGCATTGGTTACCGGAGAAGCAAAGTTCTTGATTACCGGCTAAGACGCTGAGTGGGAGCTTTGAGAAGAAAGGAGTGTCTGGCACGCGGCCGGAGAAGTTGTTGTAGGAGATATTAAGCACCACCAGATTCTGGAGGTCGGCCAGAAAATGAAGGTCACCGGTGAGCTGGTTATGAGAAATATCCAGCACGCCAAGTTTATCTAATGCTGCAAATTCTGATGGAATGTTGCCGGAAAGACTATTCCAGCTCAAATTTAAAGCAATCTCCAGCGCTGGAATCTTGCCTAAACTAGCTGGAATCTCGCCGGAAAATCCATTGCTGCTTAAATCAAGTAACTGAAGCTTTAAACAAGAACCCAATTGGCTGGGAATTTTCCCAGAAAACTTATTTTTCCCAAGAACAAGTTTTGTGAGTGAATTCAAAGAGCCTAGACTCGGGCTCAAGAACCCCTCCAGAAGATTATTTGAAAAATCAACGAACTGGAGAGAAACTAGCCGAGTCAAATTCTCAGGCAAGTTCCCGCCAATTGAATTTGAATGTAAATCAAGAAATGTAAGATTCTGGCAGCCAGAGATCTCTGGGGGAATCAATCCAGTCAACCTGTTTGATCCCAGGTCAAGGAAATTCAAATTCTTCAACTTTCCAATGTCCGGAGGAATTGAACCTGTGAGTTGATTGTCACTCGCCCGAAATCGGATCAACGACCAGCATTTTCCGATCTCGGGAGGAATACTACTGGAGAGATTGTTGGATAAAAGGAGTAACTTGTTGAGATTCTGTAATTCAAAGATGCCTTTTGGAATAGTACCAGTCAATGAATTTTGTGACAAGTCAATGGCCTCAAGGTTGTGACATGAGGACAATGAAGATGGAATATCCCCATTCAAACGATTAGCCCAAAGAAATAATAAAGTTAGATTTGACAAGTTTCCAAATTCTGAGGGGATAGTACCTGTTATCTGATTGTTATCGAGCTCGATAAGGGTTAAAGCAGTACAGTTTCCGAGCTCTGATGGGATCTGGCCCGATATCTGGTTGACACTTAGCTGCAATTCTTGTAACAGGCTCAGATTCCCGAATGTCATTGGAATGCTGCCTGTTAAAGAATTCAACGAGGCATCAATGACGACCAATTGCTTGCAGTTTCCTAGCTCCGGAGGGATTGTACCGACTAAATTGTTCTGCCAGAGCAAAAGGTTCTGAAGATTCGGAAGATTTCCGAGCCTGGTCGGGATTGAGCCGGTGAGGGAGTTCTCGTAGAGGTAGATGCTTTGGAGAGCTGTGCAATCTCCGAGTTCTGGGGGGATTTGGCCAGATAAAAGGGAGGTGTAGATAGCAATGGTCTGGAGATTTTTCAAGAGGCCGAGGGAAGAAGGTAGAAATCCTGAAATGGAAGTCTCTGCCAAGCCTAGCATGACCAAATTGGTACAGTTTCCAATTTCCTCTGGGATTGAGCCTTGAAGATTCTTGTTACCACCAGCTCTGATCACTTCAAGTTTTTTTAAATTTCCAATACTCCTCGGAATTGTTCCACTGAGCTGATTGTCAAAGAGAGTCAGCGAAGTCAAGCTTGTCAGATTCCCAATTTCGTCGGGAATGGATCCTTCCAGCCTGTTTGAGTTCAGATGGAGTTCTTCAAGGTTGGGAAGATGGAAAATCTCACCTGGCAGTCCACCAGTCAATGCATTCTCACTCAGGACCAAGAGCCTTAATTCTTGAAGACTACCGATTTCTTTCGGAATTGAACCACTTAGATTAGTCCCAAATAAGACGAGCTTATTCAGGGACAACAATGAACTGAAATTATTCGGAACATTTCCAAATAAGTCCATGTTCTGCAAACTCACTTCTGTCACTTCCTTGTTGAAGTTGCATGTAATTCCAAACCATCCACATGGAGTTCCATCAGTTGAATCCCAGTTACTCAATGCCTGAAGGGGTCCATTTAAGCTTCTTTTCCAAGAAAGAAGTGCTTCGCCCTGTTGGTTAACGGCGAAAGCCTGTTTTGTAAGGTGAAAAACGGAGATGAAGAGGAAGAAGAGGAGCCATATATTACCAGGCATTAGAAACTATATGCTCCAAACTCCAATGTCAGGCAGCAAAGAAAGAAGGTTTGGTTTGAACCTAGGGAGGAACAATGTTGAGAGAACAACAACAACCAAATCATGTCTTGTAGGCTATGTTTTCAATTTAAATAGGTGGTTATTTAATATAATTAATAACAATAGTATATAAGAAAGACCCAGAATCTCCGGATCCAAGAACAGCTAGGCCGTTATATTTTATGCAGAGAAAGAGAGCTAGATGGAATTTTAGATGGGTGATTTTGGATTTGTTTTAAGGTGGTGGAGATGAGGTTGTTTGTGGGTGGGGGTGGAGATTGCAGATTGCTCAGAGCTTCTTTTTTATTGGTTAAGTTGCGGAAAGATTGCTCAGCAGTGACTAGTGACTTTGCCCATGAAATTGCTCAGCAGTGACCAGTGACTTTGCCCATGAATTCTTTATTGTGTACTTTTATCTCATCACATGCTACTGTTTGGCATTTGTATACATCCTGCGGTCATATATCTTGGATAGTTTCATCCCATCTTGGATTTATTCATAGCACGAAGCATCAGCAGTTTTGCATATATTGGACAGTCACGTCATTTTCAGCTGGTTAACACCTAGAAATCCAGTTGACTTGATCAATTTTGCCCACAGTTAGGAGGGCAGAGCATTTATAATACACACTCATAGCAAGATGTCATCAAAAACTGGGATATGCATCACCGAAAATTTGATTGGATAAATCTTTTAACTCAACTCGACCGATATATCGAGGGAAAAAAAAGAAGAAAAAGTTAGGAGCGGAAATAGTCCAATTTTCACCCGTATATGGTTGTTTTATGTGCTAACTTTTCTTTGTAAAACTTCCAAATTTTGGCAGTAGTTATATCCACCAAAGGAAAGAAAACATAGGAAGGGTACCGTCAATATGTGGAGGTAAAGTTGGATCTAATCTAGATCTAATGCCGAGCAGAATCTTTTGAAAAAATAGCAGTAAGTTCCAAACTTGATCCATAGAAAACGACCAGATCTATGACACAATTCGACTGATAAACCTTTGTAAAATAGCACTACTTAGCTTGAATGGAACAGCCATTGTATTGTCAGATCAGAGTGGAAACATTGTAGGAGCTTTATTGGTTAAAGGCATTTAATACAGGCCATAAGCATACAGATTTTGATCAGATTTTTTAATACTAGAGGCTAAAATCTGAATTGGACAGGTTTTGTAGTTGTTAAGATAGGAAATCTGTCTATTTCTGAGTGATTGGATATTGTCCAATTAATTGACTTCTTTGTATGAAAGCCACAAAATCAGAAAATCTTCATTAGTATGTCTAATACGTGGCCTAGTGTCCATGTACTAAGGTTTTTTTTCTAGTTGTACAACAAGGGCTCACATGATGTCGCGTGAGAATAGACTTTGTTGAGAATAATATCATTGGGATTTCTTCATGATAAGATTATATGTTTAGCCACATGTGTTGCTTCCCTGGTGACTGTAGCATGCATTCGTTGTAATTTTTTACTTAAATTATCTTACAAGGATGTCGATTAGGAATCTAAGCACACTAGGGGAGAAGAAGGGTTGCATGTGATGAGAGATAAAGAGAGGTGATGTTAGTTTAATAAGGTTCATTTTTAGACAGCTATTTTAGTATTAGACAATTTTGTAACCCTGTACTACATAAATTTGTATAACGGATGTCTAACGATCGCTCGTTTATTTAACGAGTGCCTAATGAACGTAAATGTGCAGTAATCAATGTTTACGATCACCCGTTAACCCAAAAAAAAAAAAAAAAACCCCATGCATGCTATGATTAGGAAATTACTTTTTTTTGGATGGCTTAAAGTGGATGAAATCAAGGGACAAGTACACGCTAATGAGAAGCAGAAAAGTTCCCAACTTGAATGCCATTTTCTGAGTTCTGGGCTTTAAACTTGACGTGGACACTAAGTTGTGTTGTGTTGCTAGTGGCAATCCTAGCTTCTATCATTGTTACCACTTAATGAGTTTCAGCACCCCAACCCCATGATCCCTTTCACAATTTTGTCATTCATGTACAAATTAAAGAAGTGCATAATTGGCACTGTCATTCTTCTTTATTTATCTAAGGCATGATGGTCTAGTGCAAAAAAAGTAATTATGGTTGAGGGAGGTTATGGGAGAGAACAGGTGCAGTCTGGCTAAGGTAGGTGGTACCTTAAACCAAAGGAGTACTCAAGTAATATCTAGGGTTCAGTCTGGTATCCTCATCATCAAAAAAAGAGGATTGGTGATGCCAAGTAACACAACAAAGGATATTGAAGTTCTTCTCACTTATTAATCCAAAGTTTGTGGCATATATAATTGTATGAGTATCGGATGGAAGACTTCTCATGTTAGCAAGGCAAAATTAATTCTGCATAATTAAGTCACCGATTGCAACATAAATATTTGCTAGAAAGTTGGAAGCAAGAAATCTTTATCTTGAAAAGTAAACTTTTGAAATGAATTACAGGTTTGTAAGGGGCAAGAACAGCAATTATTAGTTGACGGCATTAGGATAACTCTAATGATTGAATAATTTATTTCGTATGCTGATAGTGTGTACATTAATGGGTTTGAGTGTATACGCTTGCAAAGTTTATATTTCAAATTTAAATTTTATAAATGTATCATGTATCCAATGCCACTGATATATACATTAATAATATAAGAAAGATTAAACCATTATGATTTTCTATGCAAATACTCCATAGGTAAGAGCGTGATGCATTGGACTTGTGGCGTTGCGTGGTTGTAAACAAAACGATTCATATGATATCCAAATAAATTGGCTAGTGGCTATTTTCTAAAAAGGCATAATATAATTGGTCTATATATAGGTACTTGAAATATTTATTTCACTGAATGATAGCAGAAAGTTCCTTCATGAATGAAGTCTTTATATCTGTGTAGGTTATGAAAATTTTGGTGGATCATATCTCTAAGCATATGCCTATTGTACTTGAGGCATCAAACCAACACATTTTTGTTCTATTTCAATCTTCTTGGAGCACAAATTGTTATCTACTTTCAATTTGTTCCAATCAATATGATAACTAGTTTTAGGTTCATGATCCAGACAAGGTTTGGCAATTTGATACTGACATGATACGTCAAGTGAATGAGAAATTGGATTCAATCCATGACTAAAGCTTGGAACAAAGGGGCAGAAAAGAGATGCATGAAAGAGAGAATTTATATAGAGAAATTTGTTAGTTGTTGTGACTTTTTTTACTTTATCTTCTATACACTAATAGTGCCTACACTTTCACCATTAAATGCATGATACATAATCTAAGTTTGAATTTGAAATTCAAATTTTGCATATATATTATATATCCAACCGTGATAATATATATATTATCAGTATATATAGAATAACTCTATTTTAAAACATGTTCAATTTTGTAATACCTAATCAATTTTGATGGTTAATAGATGTCTAATGTCGAATATTCCAGATTTGTTCTATGGTTCTCTCTCTCTCTCTCTCTCTCTCTCTCTGAAATATATGAACTGAAACTTTTCAATTACATATTAAAAATAGCATAAAAATGATGAAACCAGAAATCGAAGAGGCCTTTCCAATTGATTATTAGATTTCTAATTCTGTTTTCCATGAAAAAGTGATAATATTGATAAATTATTCTTCTACTTTTCTTTAAAAGTTAGAAGGTTTGGTCTATATACTAATACATAGTATCTGTTTAGGGGCATTTTCAACAAATTATTGAATGTACATCACAGTCTTGGTGAATAGAATATTCAAAATTTTTTAAACTACTTACACGTAAATTCTTCAACTCTCCGAGCAAACAAGAAAAAAAAAATCTTCTTTTATGTACATTTTGTGCAATTAATTTCCCAAGCATGATATCCTAAGAAACTTCATCTCTTTGCCAACCAATGAAGCATAAGTGTAAAACCAACAGTAATACAAGAAAGAAAATTCAACTGGAAGCTTGTGCTTTCATGGTAGGTAGGTGCAGTTAAAATTTCTATAAATTCTAAGTCAAGGGTGATTAATTGCATTGCTTCTTACACAAAATATACTAAAACACTATTCACCTAACTTATCTGTAAAACCCAAAAAAAAAAAGAAAAAAGAAAGAAAAGTGACTTGTCACCCTAGAAAAGAAACAAATTGACAAGAAAGCATGTGTTTCGGGCTCTTCAAGTAATTGAGAGCTGATTGATCCTCATGACAAGTATTATGCTAATAGTATGCACATGCAAGTGCTATACCTAATCTTGATATTGATCAGAAGGAGAGTTTTCCTTATGTACCAATGATTACTCTAAAGTTCAATCTAAATATAAGCAGTGGTAGCTAGGTATCTAAGAATGCCACTAATCACTACCATTATGCATGGCATCACAACGTGTACCAAATCCAAGATTGAGGCCCTTCATTCCTAGAAATTAACAAGTCTTATGTTTTTTAAAGTATCATGACTAAAGATATAGCTACCTATATATCTAGTTTTCTTGTGTTTCACAAATATTAAGTCATTGACTTCAAATGGTTATATAGACTGTCGTTGAAATTAGTATTTCAAATGAAATTTTGTTCTAGAAAAATCTTACAAATTAGGCCAGGTTTTGGGACAATATATAGTTATCACGTAGAAACTCAAATTAATCATTTAATACTTAGAACGGAAAGGATGAAGAATTTGTTAGTTTTTGGTCAAAAAAAGTTGCGGGTCAAAATTTTAGTGGGATGATTTAATTAAAGAATCCTGCGAATAAAAAATTGGACTTCTTTTTGATGCATGGGTGCAATGGTGACAAATACTACAAGCTTTATATGTGGTTGGGATGAAGTTTAGAGGTTGGGAAAAAGCATAGCAACCCCAAGATTTCAGTAGGAAAGATGGAAAATGTGCTTTTAGACTAAACAGCTCCCATTTCTTTTGCTTTTAGGTTTTGGATGTGTGTAATTGACTTGTTCAACTACTGGGATGTTCTTATGAAGTGGAACATTTCTTATCAGTTCTCTTTTCTTGATTCCTCTAATCACTTTTGGAATACTTGGAATTGGTGATGAGGTGAAGAAATTTTATGAATATCAAATTTTTGTGTTTAGTTTTTGAGATACCAAGAAGGATATCTATTCCAAAATTAATTTGTGAAATGATCAGTTGCATTTAGACATTGGTCATCAGTCGGATATCATAATTGAAACTGAAATTGACAATCTTTCTACTCTTTTACTTAAATATTGTCAAAGAATATATGAGGGGAAATTTTTTTGTTTTTTCATATTTCTTTGACGCATTTTTTTAGACAAAGAATCCGTTTTTATCCTTTCCTTTTCTTCACCAAATCAAGTATCCAAGTGCTTCTCCCATTGAGAAGTTGAGAACAACATAAATCAGTCAAAGAAATCTGTCTTTAATTTGGAAATATAATAGTAGAAGAATAATGCTCTTTTGTTGTGATTTGTAGCTTTAGCTCTTCTTTTCCTTGCCAAATCTGTTTTAAAATGATTGAGTAAGAAACCTAAATGCAATATTATTTTACAGAATTCCACTTGTTACAGTGGCATCCATGATTCTTAGTGGAAGTGCTTTATTTTGATAAGATATAATGTTGAATAATTGGCTTTTGAATGCTTTTTCCCAGAAACTAAATCAGAGAAATTTGTTTATGAATGATGATTTTATCTTATTTTAGAACTTTGATTCTGGAAGCTGATTGTATCTTATGATAGCACTATCTGGGAAGTCAAAAGAGAAAAGAGAATGAAAGGAAGAAACGGTGTCATCCCTATATATATTTATGCCCAATAACAATAAGAGATAAATAAAAAGAAGAAAAAACTTAATAGGTGATGATGGTCCATGTCATTACGTGCGAGAACCTTTGTAACCCAAAAAGAATTCTGAGCTTCTAAAGAAAATTAATTTTTAGTCTACTTAGAAAAAATTTTGAAAATCACGACATTTCTAAATTATAGATACAAATATAGAAATCCTTAAAATAAATGAAGTGAGTCATTTTTTAGTTTATTTCTGTTGCTTAAATCGTACGTTGCTTAGTATAAATTTTTCTTTAAATTTTTATGGACTTCCTCTTAGTTCTCATCAGACACATAGAACTCAAATTTGTAACTTCTATAGTGACTTCTTTTCAGTATATACTGACTTCATTTTTTAAAAAATGCTACATTGTAGTATGTAGTAAATCACAACATACTCAACTTGGTTCTTCATATAAACATTTTCCACAAGTGTAAATTTACTACTGTAATTAGTTATAGTTTCTTGGCACCCTAATATCATTCACTCTACATATATAACTGAAGTATACTACCTTCAATTCCTGCGCTGTCCACACCATTCTTTTTGGTTGCCTGCGTTCATGTCATCAAACTCAACATGGTAAACCAATCAATATTCCATTAATTATTAGAAAACCAAAAAAATTTAAAAAAAAAAAACCCAACAAAAAAGAAAGAGAATACTGCACAAAGTGAAAGAAATTAATGGAGATCAAAGTTAGAAACTGATAAAAGCTTATATGATCAAAAACTCTTTTAACTTTTCTAATTTTTGGTCAATAATTGGAAGATCATTGCATGAATTGGCAAGGAAAGTTATTCGTTCAACATTGCTTTTGAGTAGTCCTTGACAGAACAAATAATAAATTCAAAAAAATCCCCATGCGAAAAGAGGAAAAGACCCCCTCCTTCAATGCAGATGTGTCAACTAATGTATAATTTGCAATTGACTAAATTTTCCATGCTTGTCCCTATGGGCTATGGCACCACAACCTGATGCTTCATATGTCTTAGCAATAGAGCGATGTCAATTTTTTTTTTTTTTTTTTGGCTTTTACTTCAGAAAATATACGATTTATTGTTTGAGAGCAATAAATATACAAAACTGAAAGTTTAAGGGTATGAAATTATTTACAAAAATTTTTTTACTTACATCATGAACACGTTTCTAAGATCCTATTTGATAATTTAATTTAGCACTTAAATTTAATGAATTCAGATCTTAACATATTCAGAGGCGTTTGATATCGAAAAATTAAACATCTTAATTAATTTAGTGATACTAAATTTTCTAGACAAAACTTACTCTAAAAAATAAGTGATAAACTATTCATTTATCACTTAATATGATATATACTAAAATATATCAGATTCAGTACTTAATAACTTAATAGCTTGATGGATTCAAAGTTCAGTTTTATCAAATGCACCCTAAGTCACATTTTTATACCTCATGATTATTTTTTATTTTACATATATTACACTATAAAAAGTACTACAGTATTATTTGAAATAACCTTCTATCCAAACACACTCTTTGATGTTTTGCCCTTAACTTTTCACTTGAATTAAAACCTATTTATATGTATACTATAAGCACAACATAAAAGGTATTCTTTTCTAGTGGGTTAGGTATCCTTTACTTTTTTTTTTCCGAAACGATATTAGAATTATATTGATCAACAACTAAACTTTACATTTGGGGCAAAGGCCCCTCATTTCTTTACAAAAGTGCTCAGCAGCACAGAGGATTGAACCATTCCTCATCATGAATAATGCCTAATGCATAGTCTCCAACTTTAATGCTAATATGATTATCCACTTTAGAAATTGCACAAAAAGAGCACATATGAAACAGAGCTTTCAGGCTAAGAATGTCATCAACTAGAGTATACAGTTTGATATTGGCAGCTCTTCCAGAACAGATTTGCTGAATGAGTTGCTTGTTGCAGCTCTGTATGATGACTTTCCTCCAGCCTTTGACTACTAATTTACTCATAGCTAGCTTGATGGCCTCAGCTTCGTCCAGTTGTGGACAATTGTAGCTTCTTTCATGCATTGCCCAAGCCGCTACCACCACATTTCCTTTTGTCATAGCAGTCACCCCTATTCCCACCTCGTTACTGTTCGGTTTCCTTAGGGCTGCAATCTTCACTTGGACCACCTCTGCATCCCCCACTTCTACTCTTTGAAACTGGTTTGCAGCTGTTTCTACTGTGCTCAACTGCTCTCTGTCTTTATACACTTCACAAAACTCTATCCACTCCTCTTGAGCTTTCTGAATTGTTTTCAGAGCATGCCTTTGGTTGTTGTTGAATTCCCACTCATTCCTGCTTTTCCATACTTGCCATAAGATATTAACCGTTAGACCCAGATGTTCATCACCAGCCTGTCTAGATCTGGCTTCTGCAATTTCATTCCACCAGTCCTTGAAACAGCCTTGTTTCTCCCTCGCCCCCTCCCATTGCACTGGAGCTATCTGCCATACTCGCTTAGCATGTCTGCAATTCAAGAGCGCATGGTCCACAGTTTCCACCCCCTCCCCACAGACTTTACAGATGGGATCTCCTTTTTTCGTTCTACTAAAGATTACTTCATTGACTGGGAGAGCATTGTTGATGCATTTCCACATGAAAGTCTTCAGTTTGTGCTTGATGTTTAATTTCCAAAGGCAAGACCACATCTGTTTTGATGAACTGTGTCGGCTAGTACCTGCCCCATCATAACCATTTCTTTCCTGGATTTCCTTTCCTTTCATAAGAACCTTGTAGCCCGTGTTCACTGTGTATTGCCCCGTTGGAGAATGTATCCAGAACTTGCTATCTTCCTTTCCTGCTAAGCTGATGGGAATGCTTAAGATCTTTTCTGCATCCCTGCCATTGAACGTTCGGAGCACTACCACTCTATTCCATCTCTTATGAGTGATTAAGTCCTGAACTTTCTGCACCTTGCATTCTGGAGGTTTAGTTGTTGAGGGTCTTCCCTCTTTGTTTCCTACTATCCACTTATCCTCCCAAATGTCAGTGCTAAGACCGTTTCCAATTTTCTTCCAGGTGCCTTCCTCCACCAGCTGCGTAGCTCCCTTTAGGCTCTGCCAGAACCAGGAAGCATTCTGAGGACACTTGCTCTTGAATATGGAACCAGTGGGATAGTATTTGGCTTTCAGGACCTTGGAGGCAAGCAGATTTGGGTTAACAAGCATTCTCCATATCTGTTTGCCTAGCAAAGCTCTGTTGAAGTTGACCAGATCCTTGAAACCAAGTCCTCCCTGATTCTTTGCTTGAGTAATTCTCTTCCATGAGCATAAATGCATCTTATCCTTTCCATCATGGTCTCCCCACCAGTACCTTGCCATCATTGCACTAAGTTCCTTACATAGTTTCAGAGGCAATTTGAAACAAGACATAGCATATGTAGGCATTGCTTGAGTCACTGCTTTTAACAGGACCTCCTTCCCTGCTTGGCTTAGTAACTTCTGCTTCCAGCTTCCCAAATTCTTTTTAAAATTGTCTCTGATGAAACCAAAGATTTGGTCCTTCGTTCTTGTTATCACCATTGGAAGACCCAGATACTTGCCTTGGTTGACCATTTGGATACTTCCCAATCTGCAGCATACTTCTAGTTTTTCGCTATGTTCCATGTTTTTGCTGAAAAAGACAGAAGATTTCTCTAGGTTGATCACCTGTCCCGAGCTCCTTTCATAGGCCTCCAGGATTCTCCTTAACTCCTCTGCATGCTTGGTGTCTGCCTTACAAAAAATTAACGAGTCATCTGCAAAAAATAAATGTGTTAGTCTAGGACCATTCCTGCTGATTTTGAGCCCAGTAATCTTCTTGTTCTCTTCAGCACTGTCCAGCAGGTTTGAGAATCCTTCTGAGCACAGGAGGAAGAGGTATGGAGAAAGGGGATCACCCTGTCTTATGCCTCTTTCTGGAACTACAAACTCTTTCACCTCACCATTTATATTGAAAGAATAACAGACAGATTCAACACATTTCATTATCCATCTAATCCATATACTGCTAAAGCCCATTTTTTGCATTATGTCTCTCAAAAAATTCCACTCCACTCTATCGTAAGCTTTCGACATGTCTAGCTTAACAGCCATGTATCCCTCCTTCCCATATCTTTTATTTTTCAGAAAATGCAAGTATTCATGGGCTATGATGACATTGTCTAGGATTTGTCTACCAGGAATGAAAGCAGATTGAGTTTTACTGATGCAGGAATTAAGCACCCCTTTTAGCCTATTAGCTAGTATTTTGGAAATCACTTTATAAAGAACGTTACACAAGCTAATAGGTCTGTAATGCTTCAGGTTTACAGGATCTCTAACTTTGGGTATCAGGGAGATTAGGGTATGATTCAGAGCTCTAGGCAAGGAATTGGAATGAAAAAAACTTTGAACAGCCAGGATAACATCATGTTTGACAATACCCCAGAATTTCTGGAAAAAAATGGGTGACATACCATCCATACCAGGTGCTGTATCAGGAGACATAGAGAAAAGAGCTGATCTGATTTCTTCTTCATTCACACCTCTAGTCAGTTGATCATTCATGCTTGCTGTAATGGTGAGTGGAATACCTCTAAGGATCTCCTCAGTACTACCATTCCCCTTGCTAGTGAACAGCTGTCTGTAGAAATCTGCAACTTCCTTGCCTAACTCCTGTTCATTCTCAGTCCAGGAACCATCCTCTTTCTGTAGATTCAGCATTCTATTTCTCCTCCTCCTTCCCTTCACATGCGCATGAAAGAATTTAGTGTTTTTATCCCCCTCCTTCATCCAGTTAATTCTTGCTTTCTGGAGCCAGAACAGTTCCTCCTCCTTGTACGCCACCTTCAGCTGATTCTTCAGGTCCACTAATTCTCTTCTGGTGTCCACATGCGTGTTATATTGAAGCTTTTCCAGCTGAGTTTTGAGCTGATCAATTTTCTTCTTGGCATTACAGTTGGAGTTGTTCTTCCACTTTAATAATTCAATCCTGCAATTTCTGATTTTGCACTTGATCCGGAACATTCTTGACCCCTCAAAATCTTGGTCCCATGCATTCCTGATCACATCCTGGACACCTTCTTTCTTTAACCATCTCCTGTCAAAGAAAAATCTTTTTTTCCTCTGCCTAGACTCTGGCTTTGTATCTATCATTAGCATACTATGATCTGACGCGAAGGTATCCACATGTGTGCATTTAACTTTGTCGAAAACTAAGGACCAGTCTACGCTACATAAGCCTCTATCCAGCCGCTCTCTTACCTCCCCTATCTCCTCCCAATTGTTGCTCCAGGTCCAGGGGTTCCCTTCAAAACCAATGTCCACCAGCTGGTTGTCATTTATGAACTTCTTGAAATCAGAGAAACTCTTCTCCTCCCTCAATCTACCCCCCCACTTCTCCTCATTTGAGAGGATATCATTGAAGTCTCCTGCTATAATCCATTTCCCTCCCCACAGCCTTTTCCTCTCCTGGATCACCTGCCATTGACTTTTTCTAATCAGATTATCGCAGCTTGCGTAAATTCCAATAAACCACCATGTTGTCTTAGTCTCAAAATCTTCCACCTGAGCTTCTATAGTGAAGGCAGTTTTGAGAATCTCTATGATTTTTACTTCATCTTTCCACATCAAAGACATGCCCCCCGACTTATTCATAGACTCAACTACACAGCTATTATCAAAGTTCAACTTCTCCCTTACTATATTCATGTACCTTTCTCTATTTTTCGTTTCACTCAAGAAGAGCATATTAGGGGAGAGGAGGTTGGAAACCTCCCTCAGATGGGGAATTGTCAAGGTGCTCCCAACACCTTGGCAATTCCACACCAGAACTTTCATTGGGGTTTGGGGGCCCAGAGTAGGCTGGTCCCCTCCTCCTCTTTTTCCTGGTCCATAGAACACACCTCCTCGCATCCTTTAATTCTCTTTCCCCCTATCTCCCTGCCTTCAGCATCTTCCATTTCCTCATCTCGTAACTGAAATTTCCTTTTTCCCTGACCTCCTGAGTCTTTGATATTGATACAGATCTCCTTTAGGGGAGTTCTTCTCTTCAAAGGGGATCTTAACTGTTTCTTCAATCTCCTATTGTGTCTTTTGACAGCTTCTTTCTGTTTGTCCTCAACCATGAGGTCCAGTAAGGTGATTTCACTTGTATTCTCCTCAATTATTCCCCCTGGACCCTGGTTCTCAATCCCTTTTCCTTCTTCCATCTTATCATCCTTTCCATCTATCAGTCCCTCTTGTTGAGTGGGTTCCTTCAGCTCCGTACTGGCATTGCCCTTCTTCTTGCTTGAGACCATGTTTATTCCCCTGGCCTCTGACGTCTCAGCCTCCATGTTCAGCTTATAGAGAGATGCAACAACCGTTACTTCCTTGCCCTGCCTGTTACCCATCACCTTAGGGGTTATAACTGGCTGATTAGTACCATAGTTGTCCTCTTTTCCTTGTTTGTTAACCTGTTCCTGCATCTCTAAAGCCTGACTTGGTGAGTCTACCTGAGTTGCAGATGGAGCATGACTGCTCAACCCAGGGTCCTGTTGTCTTTGATTCACTACTTCCACCCAGTTCTCATTGTGTAGCCGCCAGTGATGTTTGTCACTGGACCCTCTCTTAGCCAGAGGTTCTTTTGGAGGAGAAATTCTACCATTCCCAGCTCTCATCCACGTGCCATACTGATTTTCTAGATGACCTCTATCTATCAGGACCAGTCTCTTGCAATTTCTCTCGCTATGTCCCACGATTCCACAGTTATAACAGAAATCTGGACACCTCTCGTACTTAAAACTCACCCATTTTGTGGTCCCTTCCATCTTGACTATTGTCCCCCTCAGTAAGGGTTGAGAGATGTCCGCTACAACCCGTAGCTTAATGTGTCTTCCTTCTTTGCTACCTGTCTGGGGAATAATAACCTCATGAACTCGGTTGAACACAGCTCCAATTTTCCTTCCTACCTCCTTTGACATCCAATGGGCCGGCATGTTCCAAACTTGCACCCACAAAGGGGCCTCATTGAAGGCCTTTTCATCCTCTTCGATCCCTTCATACCACCTATTCAAAACTAGAAGCTGGCTATCCATCATCCATGGCCCTCCCTCTAGAATTCTTTCCCTTTCTTGCTCCCCATGAATGATAAACTGAAAGAAGTTAGGCCCTAGTTCCACAACTTTGAGGTCTCTAGGATAACCCCAAGCTGCTGTGGTAAAGCTTTTCACTCCCGTGTAGTTCACTATTTTTTCACCCTTAAACTTCCCAAAGAGGCTCGACTGGCATTCTGTCACCCCTAAGTTAACTTCCTCTCTGTCCAAACAGGCCCCTCCTAGCTCCTTACTCGAGAGCGCGAATTTTCCTAGGATCTCAGCCAGATCCTCAGCCATGGAGTCCCTAAGAGTTCCTTGGGTATTCCACCAACCAAGAGTAGCCGAGCACTATGTTACTGACTGGGGCTGTAAAAGAAAGCAGAAAAAGGCGAAACTACCGACGCCAAACAGAGACAGAAATAAAGAACGACGAAAAGCAGAAACGAAAAGCACAATGAAAGCTAAAAATAAGGCAAGTCGGATCCATACAGTTAAAACTAGAGAGTCTAAAGCTTACTCAACCCATAAGAAGAGACTCTTGAAACTG
Organism: Coffea eugenioides; assembly: GCF_003713205.1. NCBI lineage: Eukaryota > Viridiplantae > Streptophyta > Magnoliopsida > Gentianales > Rubiaceae > Coffea > Coffea eugenioides. Next base: position 12,290,535 of record NC_040038.1, on the reverse strand, counting down.
GTTCACACACCTGATCTTCGCTCTCATCTATATTTTTTTTTTTTTTTTTTTTTTTCCTCCCCTGCTGCCAGGTAGGAGACCCAGCCAAATTATCGCGCGTGTGTAAAGAAGATGTTGTTGCATGCATCAATGCTCCTTATGCGTAAATCCGACGACGAAAACTAGTTTAGGTTTGTGTTTGCTTCAGACATTGCAGTTTAGAGGTTTGGAGTTTTGGGATTTGAAGTTTGAAATTTTGAACAAGGTGTGATTTTTTCAGCGCTCCCACCAAAAGGGAGAGCAGCTCTCAATGAAGAGAGAGAGGCTCTCATAAGAGAGAGAATGATGTTCTCATCGCACTAGGTATCCTTTACATTCGTGCAAATAGTGATGTGTCTTCTCCCCGGGGTCTATGGTGGGTGTTTTAACACTTTTGCTTTCACTTACATTTTATTAAACCTAAAATTAGTAGAAGTTGCTTTCTATTGGTTACTAAGAATGTTCTTCCCTTCTTTCAAGGTAAATGTCCTATTACCTTTGCTTCTTTCGGCACTAAAGACCACACTAATTACTAGTATTAAAACAGCAAAAAGATGGTTTGTTACAAATTGTATACACCGTACATTATGCTTCTCTTTTGATACAAGCTTTTCTCTTAACCAAATTGTGCATATAAGTTCATGTTTTTGGATATCAATATCTCTTGCAAAATAGTAACATTTTTAGCTCTAATTTCTTGCAATTAATGCCACGAGAATAGTGGTGAAGAGAATCTGTCGGGCTATAAACTTGCATTTACATCAATTGACAATTGGCATGTGATTTATCTAACATTTATGCATTGCAACTTATCGTACACAAACTTAAGAACTTTTATCTACCCAAGTTTCCAACTCGATTTGCATTATACTATTTTGACTGCTATCACTAATTTCTTGCTGAAACTTTAATTTTAGACACTCTTGCACCCAGAGTTTTCAAAGCATCTGCAATCATCTTAGTTAACAACTAAGATGAGCTGAACACAAACTTGTGTACTTCAAGTTATTTTTTATTATTTTTCTACATTCAAGCTAAGAAAAAGAAATTTCTCCCAATTATCATGTTATGATTTTTCCAAAAACTAACGGCTCCGTTTGAATTCCTTGTTTTTGAGCCTGTTTTTAAAAAAAAACTGTTTTTCACATTCCAAATGCTACAGTAAATGTATATTTCAAAAACAACTCAAAAAACACATATCCAAACAATATATCAAAAACAACTCCAAATACATATTTACTATGTTTATTTCAATTAAATATACGATATATATATTATATTAATTTAAATATATTTATTCCATTATGTATAATATTATATATTATATCAATTGAAATAAATATTATATATTTATATAAATACATTTATTTATATATATATTTATATAAATTTATAAATATATTTATGCAATTTTGTTTTATAATATGTATATTTCAATTATGTATATTATATATAAATTATATTAATATTAATGTATATTATATATATTATATATTTGTAATATTATATATTTATATATTTATTTATACATTTTATAAATATTTTATTTTATATAAAATATATTTTTATATATTTATATAAATATTATATATTTAATAAATTATATATAATATAAATATGTAATTATACATTTATATAAATATTGTATATTATATACTATATATTTAATATATACATAATATATATTATATATATTATATATATTATACATTTATATAAATGTACATTTATACATAATATATATATTTATGTATATTTATAATATACATTTATATTATGTATTATGTATAATATAATACATTTATATTAATATACATAATATTAATTGTACATTTATACATAATATTAATACATTAATACATTTATATTAATTATATTAATACATTTATACATTTATTAATATATTCACATTATGTATTATATATAATATAATACATTTATAAATATTAATATAAATATATAAATATATTTATTTATAAATGTATTATAAATGCATAAATGTATATAAATATAAAAATTATAATTTATAAATTACAATTTATACATTTATATAATATTCATTTATAATTTATACATTTATAATAATATACATTTATACATTTATAAATATATTTATATTATGTATTATATATAATATAATACATTTATATATTTTTATGTAAATATATTTATTTATAAATATTTATAAATGTATTATAAATGCATAAATGTATATAAATATAAAAATATAAAAATATAAAATTTATAATTTATACATTTATATGATATTCATTTATAATTTATACATTTATAATAATATACAGTTATACATTTATAAATATATTTATATTATGTATTATATATAATATAATACATTTATATATTTATTTAAATATATAAATATATTTATTTATAAATGTATTATAAATGCATAAATGTATATAAATATAAAAATTATAAATTATAATAAACATTTATATAATATTCATTTATAATTTATACATTTATAAATATATTTATATTATGTATTATATATAATATAATGCATTTATATATTTTAATATAAATATATTTATTTATAAATAATTATAAATGTATAAATGTATATTATTATAAAAATATAAAAATTATAAATTATAAAAATATTAGAAAATATGTTTTAAAAATACATGTAAAAATAATCCATAAAACATCTACAGTAAAAGCTTTTCATATAGTTTTTGAAAAACAACTACAAAAACAACTAATCCAAACAGACTTGTATTTGAAAAACGAAATGCTACAGTGTTGTTTTTTAAAAACAACCTCAAAAACAGCTAATCCAAACGGACCCAACATTTATTTAGAATGTAACATTAATATTTTTCTCCTTTCTGAACCAACATATTTCTTTTCTTTATCTTCTTTAAAGAAAAAAAAAGTCTTTTCTCCCTTGAAAATTTTTAATTTTTCTATTAGTTACACTACCATCTACGAAGGAAAAAGAAATTGGAGCCATTGAATTTTGAATATCTACTATATCTCTAATTACATTTGCTCAATTTTCAACTTAAATATGAACTCATCTACTAGAAGAAAACTTATAGAGCATATCAAACTAAATTGCTGAATTAAATAAATGATGTCAAAGGATATAAAGGGAATGAGAGTATGGAAAAGACTGATTTTTAAGTGTAGATGTTCTATAAGATTATAATAGAGATAAAATTTTTGACGCCACGAATATATATGTTTCGGTGTTAGCATAATAGTATATTTCTTGAAAAATAAATTTTTTTTTGTTACTTTCCTATCATTGACTGTCAGACTCAAGATTTTTTTTGAATCATAAATCTGAAAACATGAAACACTCTGAGAATGCTCTTCTAACCACTAGATCAACCTCAGTAGAACTTGAAAAAAAAAAAAACTTGATCATACAAGAGTTTCTTTTGATTAATTATCCATAGTTATTGATTTTTTTTTAAACATAGCATGGTTTCTAGATCTAGTTCCAAAAGATAAACATTTCTTTTCTAATAGGAAAAGCAGAGCAAAAACAGAAAAAATCAAGGCAGGTTCCACGATTAGGGAAAGTTTTCTCCTGCATAGTTAGAACCATCAACAAGAGGCCCTAATGATAGACCTCGGCTCAACCTGCCAAATTTTGGGGCAGGGATTAGACAAGTCTAAGTCAGTAGTACATGGCTTTTAGGTGAGACTTTTACAGGCCCAAGATCCATCTAGCATCCTGCATATGACTGGAGAGTGGAGACCATGAGGACTTTAAATACAAGTTTTCAAAGTTTCACAGGGTTGAATGCGATTTTCAGAAAGTTAGGGACAACCACAATCCACAATGCCTATTCTGTTGTGTGATTTCTTTTTGTAACTTGCAACTTGAGGTTGGAAGACTTTAATCCAATCGAGCTTAGGTTACATAACAGATTGTTTGAAGTTGATTCCTAAACTAATTGTTGGCATTAAATGGAAATATTTGGATGAATTGGATCCAATTACTTGTCTCGAGTCAATTTAAGCAAATTCATCTCTTAAAAGAGATTTTAGCAACTATCATGTTTCCAATGAAAACTCTCAATTTTCATTGTCAAACTTCACTTGAAATTTCATTTGATAATTAATAGAATTTGCAAGCGACTTTTACACACAAAGAGGAACCTTAGCAAAGGACTTACATACACCATTAAACAAGGCAGAATAAAGCTCAATTAGGGAATTCATTCGATTTAGTAATAATCTTGAGTTCTCTTTTTTACTTTTGGCTCAATCTCTATTTTGACCTTCAAATTTAGATTTAACTGAGTGAATCACATAAATTTTTATCTCTATCTTTTGTTATTATTATTATTATTATTATTTTGTAGTCTAAATGTTTTGTTGACAAATTACCAAAAGTTAAATTCTAATGGTTGTCCCATTATATCCTTTGATGCTAAAGCTGTCCATGGAGTGATCTCTCTCTTTTTTTTTTTTTTCTTTTTAATCTTTCACCTCTCTCCACGCACTTCCTACCTCCAAATGTCGATTTGAATTCTGAATTAAACAATGTGGAGCCTTGGAGTGATCTTATACGTCTATATAAGTATTATAATTTTAACTTCCTTAACTCTTTTAACTTGATTTGATAAATATAAAATTTGATATTTACATACTAACAATTCAAGCTATTCAACCCCAATGCATTTAAGTCTATTCAAACAAAAAAAAAAAAAAGGCAAACAAACACTCAACATAAAAATTTATTATAATCAAACAAGTTTTTTTTTTCGGCATTGTATAATCAAGGGATAATTTTAGATACCTCCCCTGAGGTTTCTGACAATCTCACTCTCCTCCCTTGTGGTTTCAAAAATATCACAAACCTCCCCTGTCAAAATTTAGATTCCATTTCTTACATCATCATGGCAAAAAAGACTTAAATACCCTCACAAGTCAGCTAATATTTTGTGATTATCAGGACAAATACATTCTAACTCACGTAATTAATTTTTTCTATGTTATATTTAATCTCCTTTTTACATGTATACATAGTTAAATAACTAACACCTAACATGGTGTACATTTTTTTAACACCTAATCATTCCAAATTTATTCGTACCATTACACTACCTTTTATAGATATACACAGTCAAGTAACTAATATCTAATATAATGTATATATTTGTAAAATGATTGTACCTCATAGATCACCCCGTGTAGGGTGTTTATAGGCAAATTAGTATTAGTCATATAGATAAAATTACATACCCACTGCAGCTTGTAAGGAGATGCACAAGTGGGTCAAAGTATCAATAACCATTCCAAATGTATTCATATCATTGCACTATGCATATTACTGCGATGACTAATTGTAATATGCATGTGAACAAATAGCTGCATGTTCAACAATTTCTATGTATCGTACTTAGTCGATAACACGGTGTACATTATTTCAACCAGATTGTATATTCACTAAGTATTTATATACATGCTACTTATTGAAGTATTTTTTTTTTTCCAAAAGGGGAAAACTCCCCAACTTTTATTAATTGCAAACGCTAAAAATACGAAGGAGGGAAAAGTCCCAACCTTCAATACATGCCAGAGAACTAGGAGTACTATTCCTAAACATTAAAGTTGCGAATATATGGATAACCTATTGCATCCAAATTAATCAACGACCAAGCTCTACTTGGAAGTTGCTGATGAGATTGGAAAGTAACATATGGACTCTCCAAAGATAAAGCAGCTAAGTTGTCTGCCACGGCATTCGCCTCACGATAAATATGTGTAATGGTCCCCTTCACCTTGCATAGTAACAATCGAATTTGACTTAAGACGCTACACAACGGCCACTTACCAACAGATTGGCTAGTAACCAACCGTACCAACGCTAGTGAATCCACTTCCACCAAAATATCTGACAACCCTGTTCCAACACACCACTGTAGACCATTTAACAATGCTAAGCCCTCCGCATGTACCACCTCATATTCCCCGAATTCCTTATAAAAAGCACCAAGCATCTTCCCTTCAAAATCTCGTATCACTCCACTGCCTTTAGACAAACCATTTGACACACTTATTGAAGTAAACTACCTCTCTACTAAATATTTAATGCACTCTTATAAGCACTAATGGTTGATTTAATATGCAATTGGAACAAATAACCATCTAGTAAAAGCTTTTGATATAATATTATTGATGAATAACATATTGTATCTGAAATTATTCCTTTTTTCTAATTTATTTTTGGTTTTTATTAGTTTTCATTATTTCACTAATATAACTTGTACACTTACCTCAGGGGCATTCATGGAAACAAAATTCCCCCTCTTTCCCGAAAACATTTTTTTATGTTCACTTTTAACATCATGGGCTGATTTTGTTACAAAATCCTAAACCTCAGGGAGGTTTATGATTTTTTGAAACCACAAAAATTATCCCTATAATCAAACAAGTTTGAAGCGCAAAAATGTTTGGCATAATTAGGTTTGGTTACACTCCTAACTTAGGAGCTTGGTAACTAATTTGCAATTTACCTTTACATATTGCACCCTGAGCAATAACAATATTGAGCTGTAAGCCTCCAAAGTTTGCAAATTGTTTGTATTGGTCCCAATTTCCCAAATCAAATGATTTTCAAAAGACTAGTAATCCAAATGGCGGGCTAAAACAAAATCCCTACACTTTCTTCCTTACTTCACTCCTTTCAAATTCTCAAAAATCCCACATCCAAAATCCTATTTTACACTCCCAGAAAACCTCACAAAAAACAAACAAAGGTCTCATTTGTGGTATATACAACTCCCATAATTGAAAAACAGAGGGATGCAGAGCAGCAGAGGAGTGGAAGAAAGTGTACGGACCAGAATGGCAGAAGTGAGATTGGTTTGCGACAGAGAAATCCCAATTCAGCAACAGAGAATCGATTCATCCCATTTGTCCTTCACAAAATTTCTTCACTCTGCCAAGTCCAAAGAGCAAGAAACCCTTGAATTGCAAGGTCCGTCCTCGTTTTCTATTTTCTGTGAATTTTGAGTCTTTTTTTTCTGGGTTATGTTGAAAACCCAGATTTAATTTCGTGAAATAGAAGAAGGGTTTTCTTCAAAATGTGATCTTTTGGTTTGTGGTGCTTATTCTTAGTTTGTGGCTTGAAAATTTATTTATTTATTATTTTATGATTGTTGTTACAGAAAAGCTAAGGAAGCTAAAAGGTGAGTTGAGAGAGGCAGAAGATGGATTAGTGAAAGCTCTTGCAGGTAATTCACGTGTGTGAACCTCTATTAATTTATTGATGTACTCGCGAGTGCTAGTGATTTTTTAATGGTAGATAGAAGTTTTCAATAAGGTCAAGTGAGAAAAAAGATCCATTCGATCATTGCTTTGAGTTGAAAGGTGGAGTTTTTTTAAGTGGAAAACTAATGCTTAATTATGTATCTGTCATTGTTTAGGTTGGATTGGCCAGTAAGCACAAATATGAGAAGGGGAGAGCATTTCTTATTTTCCAATTTTTGTTTTGGGGGTGGGATGATAGCAAAAGATAATGATGCTAAACTTAGATTATGAAGGAGCTTGGTTGTTTCATTTGACTTTTGAAAACCATCTTATTGTGATTTGATCTGATCCCTTATGCATCTTGGATTATTAAAGGGATCAGAAAATTCTGATAGAAGAGTATGAGTTGGTAGTAAGATGTTGAAAGCTGCCATATTTTCTAATTTTCAACATGCCTCATGGAAGATACTAAATTAGCAGAACGGACTTTTGGAAGGAGGTGAGGCTGCCTTTAGATCAAATAGGTATAAGTGGCAAGATACGTATGCCTAAAGTAATGAATGGCATATTGTTGTTTGGCACTCAGAAAGATTAAGATGCTTAGAAGTTTAGGCATTAGCAGAGAGCTTGTTGCAGACTCTCTGGTTGCTCTTGAATGGTTGCAAGTCCTAAACTGTCACATACCAATCTCCATCTTTTTTGTTCAGTTTGATTAGCTAATTTCAATTGTTGACTTTTTCTGGCCTAACTGGAAATTCATGTATGTGATGGAACAGGTTAATGATGTTTTTTTTGTCCCTTTGCAGTAAAGACCCGAAAAGAGGCAAAACGGATGGCTACCATGGACTCAATATCTGCAACAAAAGCTAGACTTGAAGAACTTAAGGGTATTGTTGAAGATCAGAGAGCTAGGAAAGACGAATATGCAGCTATAATATCTCGACAAACTGATGGTAATTCTTTCATATAGATAAGTCTTGGCTTTGTTTCTCAGAATTGTAACACAATGTCATTTCTTAGTTTGTTGGCTTCTCAAATAAGTTTCACAAAGTAATGCCATTGTCAAATATCTTCCTTGTGCTGAATTGAAATAAAAGAGGATAATTATGTGTTTTGGCTATCAAAAGTGTCTGAGGGTCAATGAAAGGTGACTATGGACCTTGATGGTGAGTTGGAGAGAGGTGCAGTTTCTAGATATTGTTTTATTGTAGTTGTTTTAGGGAAAGGTACAGTATCTGTGGCATAGTTGCTTTTCTGTTTATATTCACATTGGTTGCTTAGTTTCTTTGGTTGTGTCTGGGTATTTTAACCTGCTTCCTTATTATGTAAACAAAAGAAAAGAAAAAGATCAAGGGAATGGAAGGGAAAGAAGGGTCTTTCTAGGACTTATATGTTGGCGTATCTCAAAAGACAGGTTGTATTTTCTCTTTACTTGCATCTGAGGAAATTTTGCTTTGTCTTGGGATGGAATTTACCACATAAGTGGTGAAATCTTGTAAAACAATAGGCATTACTATTTCCAGCTTCACCTGTGCTTACATTCTTTTCCCTCCTATTCTTTCATAGCTTTGACTGAGCTCGAGGAAACATGTACTAGGAACTGTGGACATATAGAAGAAACTGAAGAGGCTATCTCATGGTATAATAAGGTCCTTGGTTTTCATATTGAGTGTGGATATGGTATGTATGTTTTCCAACCAAAAAGAGGCTTACAGTTTATTTTTTTCTAAAGAATTTTCACTTCATGTTTTTATGGTAGATTTGAATTGTCTGAGTTACAGAGTTATGCTTTTCTTCCTCTTTATTTTCCTTTCCAGGAGTGAAGTTCATATTCACAAACATTGATGTGAAGAATCCTAGCCAGCATTATTCATTCACGATGCGCCATGAAAATGATGTATACAGTTGTAAGTAACATGTACTTTTAATTTCATTGTTTCTTGGGTCAATTACTCTGTTCACCAATATCATTAAACTGAAAAAGCTTTCATATAACATTTTTATGTTTTTATCTACAGTACTTGATTGTGACCCAGAAGTTAATGACACAAAAGAGCTGATCAATGAGTTAAATCAAAGCAATGGACTATTTAAATTTGTTAGAACTATGAGAGAGAAATTTCAAGAAGCTGCAACATGTGGTATGCTCCTTAGTCTTGGACATTTGCCATTATTATCGTATCCTGATGTCTGAGAAATTACAGAAGTTTGCCTTATAACTAATTCATGCATATGTGATGGGTTGTGGATGCTATGAAAATCCAGAGAAAATAAGTTTCTTAACATTGTATAGAATAGTTGGTGGTACTCTGCAACTATAAAATGTCAATGGTTCGCTATTACATCTGTTCATTCCATCATGGGAAGGTGACAAACGTTTCTGAGTATCTATATGATGACTTTACAGGATGTACTCCCCAAATTTCATCTTATCAGCAAGACCAGTCAACCATCTCAATGTCTGGTCCAGTTTCTTTAGTATCAACTGACAGTAGAAGTGAGTCTCCAGCCAAGAGAAAGGAGCTTCAACCTTTAGACTTTAATAGACACTCCAGGAGGGTCAATGCTAGTAAAGGTGGAAGGCAAGCAATTCTATCTCCTGGATCTGCTTCATCTCTTCGTCGTTCACCACGTTTTAAGGTATTTCATATGAACATGAAATGTCCTTTTGGATTTGGTTTTTTTCCTTTAATTTTTCATTTCTGTTTTTTCAACAACTCTGAGAGCGAACTCTCTCTCTCAGGCATAAATGCATATTCATATACTCAGGAAATAACTGGGAGAGTGAAATTGTTCTAGATTTATATTGTATTTTAAGTTCTTGGATGGAGATCTCAGGTCTAGATGTGAATGTTATGTGACCGAAGAACGAAAAATCCTAAGAGGGGAAACAGATTTTATGCTGATTTGTTCATTCACCACTGGGATACATGAGTTCGGGGTAGTTACCAATCAAGGGAGGAAAATTCTAAATTACAAGCTAATGCATTCAAGCTGGGAAGGAGGAAATGAATCTTTTGTGTTGAAAGGGATTTATGTTTGCGAAATTGTTTTATTTATAATTTAGCTTAATCGTGGACATGTTGAACTATGTTTAAAACATCACTTGAGTTTTTGAAGTGGACATTCATGCTTCCAAAATATCACTTGAGTTTTTGAAGTGGAAGTTCATGCTTCCAAAATATACCATAATCCCAAGGAGGCAAATGCTTGCTTGAAATTCCCAATGTATGTATTCCTTCATAGTGAAGGAAGTAGTGAATGCTGAGGGAAAACAAGAAAAGAATGAGTATTCTGATACATATACTTAGGGATGGCAACGGGGCGGGGGACCCCTCCCCCCCCCGCCCCGTTGCCTATTAGTTCCCCCCGTCCCCCGCCCCTCCCCCGCCTCCTGCTCCCCCGCCCCCGCCCCGCTTCCCCCGCGGGTGCCCCCGCGGGGTTAATAAAATTTTATTATATAATTTTATTATAATTAAATTTTAATAAATAATCAAGTACTAAAATATCAACACATCACCAAATTATTATTCATTGTAATTTTGCAATTGAAACTCATAAAAACAATCAAACAGAAGTTATTTGAATACAATCCAATATGATGAAATAAATATAACTAAAATAGTCAAGTTTTCACTTTTAGTACAAATGCAATCACTAATTCATTATTGTGTTTGTGGTTTTTTTTGAGAAAAAAGTGTTATTCTATTAAGTGTAATTAGAAATTTAGTATAAATATATTAGTAAATTTAGTATAACTAATTAATAAATTCTATTAGTAAACATGTAGAATTATTCATATAATTGATAATATCAATTATATTACATAAACTAATATACATTATATAATACATCTAACTAATAATATCATTATCATAAGTTTATAACTAATTAACTTACATGTTATATATAATTATATATATACTTTTTTTTGTTTTGCGGGGGGCGGGGCGGGGGATGGGGCGGGGGTATACTCCCCCGCCCCTCGCCCCGTTTCTAAGCGGGGGGAAAAAATTCCCCCCCGCCCCCGCCCCACCCCCCGCCCCATCCCCCGCCCCGAGAGCCCCCCGCGGGGCGGTTGCCCGCGGGCACCCGCCCCCATTGCCATCCCTACATATACTTGCATTTTTTGGCAAGGCCAAAATCATGCATTGGATTACCACATGTTTAGACCTAAGAGAATCAGAGTGGCATCTGAATCAGTTTGCTTGGATGTTTTGATGTTTGTTTTCTGAATTTTTGTCAAATTTGGACGGGGAATAGTTTCTCATTCAAGACATGTTGAAATTTTGGCAGGTAAAGAAATGAAAGAGAGGAGATTTAAGGGGCTATACATCGGCTTAAGATATTAACTGTGCATCTTATCTGGTCTCAAGCTTGTTTGCTGTAAAAAAGTTATCCCTCACAGTGTAAGCATGGAATGGAGTTAAAGTTTTGGTTGTCATATGTTGACAGTTTCACAGTGGGTTCTCAGTACCCACTTCATTTAGAATTGAAGGCATCTTCTTGCTGTAGACATTGACATATGATTTGTATTGTAGTAGCATGGTAGTAAGCGATGTCCAACAAACTGATGACTAAGTTGTTCATTCCCATGATTTTAGTTATTGACTTCTATAATTATAGCAACAATTCAACTGTTTTCTATGAAGTACAGAAGGTTCAAGTTCGTTTCTTCTGATGCTTCAGTGTTTGGACATGGAAACTTAAATTTACATTTGCCTTTTCAGTCAGATGTTCTATTGGCGCTTGTATAGTGATGATAAACTCAGCAGGTCCATAATGAATTACACCTTATATAACAATTCTTATTTTGTTGTCAATGGCTACCACATGTTATCTACGCATATTTACACAATGTATTCAGAAGATACCTGTTTAGAGATAGTTTTCCATAGCTGAGCTATTATGTGTAATTCTCTATGTCAGTTTGCTATTTTTATCTTTTTCGTGTCCCCATCAGAGTAATTATGACAATGGCTTTGTCTTTTGTCTGTTACACTTAGTCGTAGTCTCTTGTTTGCTAAATGATGCCTCAAGATGTAGGGTCATCTCACAGACTATAGTCACTCGATTCGACACTGATGTCCTGATGCAGAATTGAATATTCTCAATTTTTGGAACACAGTGAGGAAAATATTTACCAGATTGTCGCCCCAATTCCCAATTCCTGGGTTGAATTACCACATTGTTGACCCAGTTCCCAATTCCTCGGTTGAATTATGGAAAGTAGTTAAAGTATCGTTTCTGCTCTTTGGATCTGAGGTTATATGCTAGATGTGACATTTGCACCAGCTGCAGCAACATTGGAGCTGAAACTAAAGCTTAAGTTTTCAAAAACAGTTAAAATCAAGCACAATTCAGACATACAAACCTTCCTTATATGATCATGGAAAGTTGATGAATCTTGATATGCAACATGTGAATTGCCTAATTTGGTTGTATTCCATTGTGCTTAGTTTCAAACATCAGAGATTAAGCATAAAAGGTAATATGTGAAGAACCTTCCTTATCCTGATATAAAGCCCATTTACGAGATTACAACATTAATATACCTTACTAAATACCAAAATGAACAAGAGGTTCAAAGGCAATATAGATTGATGTATATTTGTGTGAGTCTCTGGCCAACTTTCCCTGGTACATAATATACGTGAACCACTTCCCTATCTGCATTCCGCTTGACCAGGTAAGCCTCTCAAAGTGGATACCTTTTTGTTTAGGCAAATCAATATTTGCTCATTTGTTGAACTCAGTGATTACCTTGATCGAGTTTGCTTCTGCTGATACTTGTCTGTAAAGTTATCGTATTTGGAGTACTTCATACGGTACTTCCTGTGGAAAGTGTGTTACCGTGCTGTATGTTGACGGCTTCTTTTTCTTCTTCTCGTTTATTGTCCTTTTTTTCCCTTAAAAGGAATGTCAAAGCACAAAGCCCTCCAACCCCCAAAACCCACCCCCCCCACCCCCTCCCCCGGGGGGGCGGCCCTTCTGAGGCCATTTTTGTTGCTAAGATTGCTAAAGATTGAAGTATCAACCTTGCCATTATATCAAAGTGTCTGAGGTGTTAGACAGACCTTCCTGTCAAGATTAAGTTCATGATCTCCTTTGATATTGGAATTGTGATTATTTGAGGCTAGGACTAGATGCAATACTTGTGTGGGTATATATGCTAGGGATATACATTGTATATGTACATATTTACATGACTAATATGTACTTATTTTCCTCAAGAAAAGAATAGAGGTTAGGCTAATGGTTGCTGTAATCGCCTGCTAATTAAAGATCTTGTCAATTTGCACAGCTCATGTGCTTCAGCTTCATCATTGGCTAGGTTTGAGCTGTGACTTTCATTGCAGTCTGAAAAGTATTTGCCACTCATGCCTTCTGTTTTTGGGCTAAGTGCCACATAACATGTTGTAGCTGCACCCTGAAATATCCATGTGGAAGAAAGAAAATGTTTTAATGAATTTTCCATCATGGAATCCTCTTCCTTAGGTAAAGGGACAGTCATGTATGGACAAACCTGTGCTATGGATTTTAGCAACTTTGATGCCACAAAATATAGAGATTCTGAAAGTTGTCAAAAACAAAAAGAAAAAAATGAGGAAGTGGCACAAGTTCTAGTTGTCTCAGTATGGGCAATGGGCTTGAGAGAAAAGGAAATGATGCAAAAAGAAAATGTGTCTGCAGTGAGGGAATGGTGATCCATGCCTGTGATAAAGCCTTTGTGATCCCTGATAATACCAGTCTTCACAATCCCTGGATGTACTGCATTGATGGTTACATTTGCTTTCCTTTCCTGCTAGATTCCAAGAAACATTACATTGAGGTGTAAAATATCATCACTAATGAGGACCCCCTACAACCAAGATAAACTTCTGAAACCATGAAGCTTTACCTTTGACTTGTCATTTTCCTCTTGAGTTTTTTTTTTTTTTTAATGTTAACTTCCTCTGAGTTTTGTTGTAACTCGTATCAGTTAGTTTAGAATTACATTTGATTTCCCCTCAACTGTTTAGTTTGACTAGTTTCATAAAACTTGAAAACACATGAATAGTGAAAGTTTGGATATATCCTGAAGGTACCTAAAGCAATTATGACAAAACTGAGAGAGTTTGGTACAAGTTAGATGTATATATACTTTTACCTTTAGCTGTCTTGCCAATTCCCTGGCATGCAAAATATTGGCCAACTTAGATTGCGCGTATGCACGGGTACCATTATAGCTGCATAAAGCAGAAGAAAAAAAGGTTAAGAGTCATGGAGGCTGAGAGAAAGGATGGATTTATGTATGATTGTTTTTGTCCATGTACTGTGTGTACATCCGTGTACTTGTGTGTGTATATGGGTATTTGTGATTATACTCATGTATAAATCTTTTTTCTAAATACATATATCCGTTTTACGTATATACATATATATATGTATACGTGTAGCGGAACTGTTGCATTTGTACGTATGTACATGTACATAGACATATACACGTAGAGCATGTAGAGTGTGTGTATGGATGTGTGTATACACTTGTATAGATACGTGTCACCTTTGGATAATTAATAATTAAGGTATCGTTTTATGTTAATCGATGAGATAATCGAGCAGAAAGGCAAATGATTTGACAACATTTAGGCACTAAAGAAAATTAAATAAAACAAAAGAAGAAAAGAGAATGAATGCTTTTATTGACACCAACCAGGTTTTCTAATTGTCAATGAAGAATTAGCTCATTATTAGCAGTCATGTCATTATCTTAATCTAATAATTTCCCTACTAGTAAACTGAATCTAGTCATATTTGAACATGAACTGATAATTTAAAATAATGATTCTGGAGTACCACCTACCATTGATGTCTCAATCTTAGATCTAAATTGCCCTCACTTGGTTGGTTTTCCGACATGATTAAGACTTGATGGTTGCATCAATTACATTAGCCAGTAATTAGTGGTGCATAACAACCATAACTGCTAAGAAGCTTCATATCCTCAAATGAATTAGGCAACATTTGATTTTTCTTCTCAGAAAGTCCTTCAATAGTAGTCAAATTTGACAATGCCAAAAACCAATCAGAACTTGCTAATTTTCTGCTTATTAGAAATGCCTAAGTTCATTTTTGGAGAGTTATTGATTTTGCACTTTTGGGCATTTATTTTTTTAGCTTTTCGGTATTACTCGGCTGTGCTAAAAGTACCCTTTTTAGCACTCAAGAATTTGCCATCTTTCTAATTTGCATGAATAGGAAAAAAACTATGCTAGATTTTCTTCTTTCAATTTCTTTTTTTTTTTTGAAAGAGCATGTGAAAATGAATCGAAAAATAGAAAATAAATTGGATATATGGGCTTACTCAAGAAATTGCTAAAGTTTACAGGATTACTAATCAAGATTTGATCACAAACTGATGACTCTAAGAGTGTGGAGTATATGTTTAAGAGAAGAAAGAAGAAAATGCATTTACTTGCGTGGGTTGAGCATGTGGTAGAAGGAGAAATCGTCTCTTTTCACCCAGTTGTGAATCACAGAAGAAACATTCACTATTCTTCCTTCAATGCCAGTTTCTGCAGCTGTCTCAACCATTCTCTCAAGCAGCATTTCTGTCAACAGAAAATGGCCTGCTAAACAGCAAAAGACGCCCCAAAAGGAAAAAAAAAAAGTGATTTACACAATTTTTGGTAATATGTTAATGAAATGATGCTTTATTCTTGTTTAATTGGAACCTTTTTACATTTTTTTTTCAACATAGAGAGTATCTCAGTTTTTGTCAGACTATCTCCCTGCACTTGTGCATTCCGCCTCCCAAGAATATTACAAGCGGTAGAGAGATGACTCGAATACGCGATCTTGGAACCTAATGAGGCTACCCGAGACCATCCAAGCCAACCCCAAAGCTAACCTTTTTACATTTTTACTTTGCAAGAAGTTTTGCAATGAGTGAATGAATAGTGTTTAGTGAGAAAAAAAAGGTAAAATGTATGTATCCAGTTTAAAAGGTCTCTGGCTTATGTCTAATACAGGAATTTTGAGATTGTATATTACCTAAGTAATTTGTGGCAAAGGTCATCTCAATTTTATCCTCAGAGAACTCCAAATTCTGTGAAAATTTCCCAGCATTGTTTCTGCAAAATAATTTCACTTTGACAATCAGTTTGATTTCTCTTTTTACCACAAAACTAGAAATAAAGACATCATGGAAAGCAAAAGTGAAAGAAAATATGTACTTTACATTAGGATATGAAGGGGCAATCCTAGAGACAGAAACTCAGTGCAAAATCTCTTGACGGATGCAAATGTACTGAGATCTATCTCCAATATGGTTATATCAGCCTCTGGACTCTCCTTTTGTATATTTTCCTTTACCAAAGCAGCCTTCTTTAAGTTCCTTGCTGGGATGATTATCCTTACTCCTCTCTTTGCCAGCACTCTTGCTGTTTCAGCACCTATGCCTGATGTTGCCCCTTCAATTATGTAGACAAAACAAAAAGAAATAAGGGGATTTGTCCATTGTTAATTAATTTGTAAAAGGATAATCTGATTAACAAATCTATTAAGCCTAGAATGGTGGGCAATTACAATGGAATAATTAATATACCTTAATGGAACTTTTGATATTAAAGGGGCATGATTAGTTTCTACCACTGGCCAGACAGTTGTGATAACAATCTTGCTAGCATGCACAAGTGAGGAAAAACTACTCATTCAAAATCAAAAGAGACAAAACCAAATCTTGCTTCAAACAAAAAGAGCAGATAATAGAATATTGAGTACTTTTCTGACCAAAGATTCAGAGAAGAATAGTACATAGGATCATCCATAATAAAACACATGTATGTTGGCTTGAGACTAGCTACAGCATATTGACTTGTGGAAAAGGAAGCAGAAAACACCTCAGCTTGAAGTTTCACTATTTGATGTTGCTGCCCAGAAAAAGTGAAAAAGTAATGACAGATCTTGTTTTCATTTGATTGAGCACTATACAAAGACTTTGTAATAAGAGCTGATGCTGAGATGGGCTATGAAAAACAACGTGAATGACGCAAGAATCCGCTGCAAAACCAAATTTAATTCATTGCTAGTTTCTTGAATTTGTTTGGAAAAAAGATGCAGAAAGAGAGTGCTCCAAACGATCCGGTTTTTTCGCAATCTTCACCTACCTAGGCATGAATCTGCAGATGGATTTACTGATATCGCAAAACAAGGATTCCGAGCAAATTCTTCCAAAGTACAAGAAAGAGATGTGAGAATGAAAAGGGAGAAGGAAGAAAAGGAGAGAAATGAATACTGAAGTACACAAGTACCAAAATGATTCCAAAAGCAAGAAGAAAGGCAACAAGAATCTTTCCCCCATGCCACCACCGAAAGAGAAGAAACAAAATCATCAGTCAAACACCAAAATATTCAACTTTCAATCCTTTGTTCCCAACATGGTAAACCACCTCAACAGATCAACAAAAACATCTGGAAAAGTTTGTTCAGAAATGCTTCTTCTTGAAGATCAAAGGAAGTTCAACTAAAAAATATGCAATTTTTATTGCATGTCAATGTAACAAAGAAACTTAATTCATTGCTCCTTAGCAGTTATCACCGAGGATGTATTGAATGCTGCTCATGTTAGAGACAAATCAGTACTTACCAGTGATTATTGCCGTAAGATGAGAAGAAGGAAGAAAAGTTGAAGAAGAAGAACAATCTCGAGTAACTTGCTCAGCTGTAGATTTTGAGCCATAGCCACTTGGGCCAGCAAGACCTGCCAAGTACTTGATAATAGCCTTCATGAGAGCACAGCTTAGAACCTTAAACTGCAAGACTGAAGCAATGGTGGAGAACCACGTATATATAAGGGACTCAGAGACTTTGTGGTACTCCATGCACACACACAACACACACTTCTTGTTGAGTCTTTGAGGAAGTCAGTGAAGTGAAGCCAAGCCAATTAGTATAGATCCAATTGGCTCTTGTCAGAAAGTCAGACATTTCTCATCAGCAATGAGATAAAATTTTAGTGGTCCAATATTGACTGTTCAGCTGAGAATTTCAGCAACTAATGTTGTGAGAAAGTCCACTAATAATACTAGCTACCATTAATAATTGTCTTTTATCTTTTGCTAATTATTATTGTCTGCCCTCATTAGATGTCTTTTGCCTTTTTTGTGGTCTAAGAAATTAATATGCTTTTTTTTTTCCCAATTAAAGGGTGCATTTGGGTATCTCACACTAATCTCTGGTTGCTTTGTCTAAAGTGTATTGCATGATATATTCAATGGTCACATTAGGTTTTCTTGCATCATTTTATATTACTCGTTATTACTTTTCTGTATCTTCACAGATTATCTACCTAATTATTCATTTAATTTTCCAACACATTGGGATAAGTAAACAGGACAAGAAGTAACGTATTCAACCGATCGTAAAGGTTGAGATTGCAGTTGCAACTACACTTGCGGGCTACAATGTGTAATTCAGGTTTGTACTTGTGATGTTTGTGCTAGGACAATGTAGACCACAAAATCCATATCCCTAATTCAGGATTGTACGTACAATCATAGGGTTACAATTCATGATCAAGATTGAGTCGACCTAATATAGCACTGTTTTTCTCTGGGTTTTTCATTTTAAAAATATTTTTTTATTTTTTATTTTATTTCTGAAGATCAAAATTGGACGTTTCAAATTGAGCTTACTTGATGTGATCCGATTGGGGCCATCAATTGTTTGGTGTGATTGCCACTGTAAATGCAGAAGTCTTGCATGTCGATAGATATCAAATACGGTTTGGGATATTTTACAGATTAATTAATCGTTTCACTAAGTTTACATTCTCATGAGTAAGTAACAAGTTGAAGGATTTACTTCCTATTTGACAAATGACATTTAATGAATTAGTATTAATGTAAACAAGAGATTTTGATATTAGTTAAGACCATGTTTGATAATTCAATTCAGCACTTAAGCTTAATAAATTTAAATCTTAACGTGTTTAGACGCGTTTGATAACCAAAAATTGAACATCTGAATTAATTAAATGACACTGAATTTCTTAATCAAAACTTACTCCCAAAATAAGTGATAAGTGATAAGTTATTCACTTATCACTGAATGTGATATACACTCAAATATATTAGATATAATACTTAACAATTCAATCACTTAATGGATTCAGATTTTAAATTTTAAATTTTAGTTTTCAGATTTCAATTTTATCAAACGCACCCTAAGTCTCCCCATCATCTAATAAAAATAGGATTAATCTTTCCTACACTGACAGTGTATACACTATCAGCGTTGGATGATTGACAACTATGCATAATTTGAATTTGAAATTCAACTTTTGCACACATGTCATGAATCTAACGATGATAGTGTATACACCGTCAATGTAGGAAAGATTTACTCATAAAAATATGGGGTAGATTGTTGTTAGAATTGTTAGTTTTTCTTCTGAAATCTGTGGTTTCAACGAGTTATCATGGCTAGAATTCCCTCGTATTTACCTTGTCCCTTTTCCATGTACTGTGAAAATTTTATTCTCCCTTCTTACCTCATCATAACCCAGTAAAATTATTGGGAAATGTAGCAAAACGAAATGTATGAATAAGACGAATAAGGGTAGATTGGTAGGGCAATGGCGTGGAGACAAGGAATAAGAAACAAAAAAAAAAAAATTTTGAATGGCCTTAAAGTCCAATGAACATATAGGATCTTTACTTGTTACTGTCTTGTACCACCCCGACATGCCGTCGGCCGCCTGCAGCCGCCGTCCTGCCGCCACACTTATACTAGTGAACATAATTTCATTCTCTACAGTGAATCCAGAAACAACAATAGTAGAATGCCAAACAAGGCTAGTGTCACAAGATTAAAGTTGAGAGATGGATTAATTAGTTTGTCTTATGCCTAATTTGGTTGGAAATAAATACCAAAGTTTCTTAAGCTACCTATATTATGGACATTCTTTAACATCTTAGGAGACAAAAGATAATAAATTAGAATTCTATATGTGTCTGTAATTCTTAAAATCATAACGGAATCAGTCATAACACCAAATTGTTTGAATAAGCATTTCTAACTTGTAGAAAAGTCACTATTGTTGTCACTTTTGTATTGAAGTTTATGGTTTTGAATGAGAATCGTGGCCGCAAATTCCCTCATAAGTAGTCATTTTCCCATCCATTTGCCTTTACATGTGAGAAATGCACTATTTTCTTGTCAAAAAAAGATTTTTTTAAAAAAAACGAGATGAAGATAAAAGACAAAGATGATAAATGAAAAGAAATTAATAGCTAAAAAAACTCGATATTTCCTGAGCTTTTAATTCAAGTACTGTATTTTCCACTAGTTTAATTTGATTATTTCATATTCCAATTTACAAACATGTATGAAAAGCACGAATTTGGTTATCAATTTTCCAAAAATTATCAGATGAGAGAAAAAAAAAAAAAAACCCCCAACAAGCAGTGATTTTAAGTATTGGCTTTTGAGGCATTAAATTTCAACAGCCAAAAGTGCAAAAGGGAAGGCAGAAATCATCCAACCAACTAAACCATAGTCTAAAGTGCAAAAAAGGGCAACAAAAACCACCCACCCAATTACTGCAGAACTGTATACTTATTTTACTCCATTAAATTGTCCATTTACCAAGGAAAAAAATAAGGAAAAAAAGCACTAATTAAAGTCCCTTTAATAAGTGAAAGTAAAGAACAGGAGTGCATAACACTCAACAGAAATGGGAATTCAAGTGTCTCTCACACGTGTTCATCTAAACAAACCATAATTAAAGGTAGCCTGTCAAAATCCCCCCTCAAGAAAAGGGAAAATTTTTTGAAGAATCAGCATATACAAATAATTGCCAGAAGAAAAATTACAAAATGGGCAAATAGTGAAATTGCTTTTTTGCGGACACAAAAGTGCTTTTGCTGCATGCTTTTGTTGCGTGCAACCGTGTAATTCTAGTGTCCTTTTCTACAATCCTTGAGGTCCCTTCCATCCCATTTTTTCACATTCTTTTTTGACATTGAAAAATGATGGCCTTTGTTGGAGGTTTGAAGGGCTGGAAAAGAACATTGAGGTTGACTCCTCAACAATGGAGTTGTGAACTGGCTGTGCAAATCGGACCCATTGGTTCCCTAATTGGTGTGCAACTTTCATTAACCTGCTCTAAGTTTTGTAACCACTTACTCTTATGGTTTCACATGTGATCTTCTTCTTCTTGTTTTTTTCTTGGTTGTTTTCATTCTTTTTTCTCAATGCATGTCCCATAAAGTTTGGGAAAGAGGGAATCAAACGAAAGTTGTTATTGATAAGACAGCATTTCTATGATAATTATTACTTTCATACACATAATTAATCTATATCTTGTCTACTTCGCAAGATTTTAGGATTGTTTTTCACCAATTAATGGATTTGGTTGGTGCACATTTCAGATTAACATAGAGAAATTTCACCATCATAAAAAACCAAAAAAAAAAAAAGATTATGATATATATTGTACTACTTGTTCATTAGGGTTTTGATAATATTATTGTGAATCTCATGCAACCAAAATTGTGCATCTCTTACAAGATCCTGCTTTTGATTTCACATGTTCGAGTATAGCATCTTTGAATACCTAATATGCAAAGCAAATAGTTCAAAGTCAAGCAAAACTTGGCAAAATGTATGGGAGAAAAAGGAGCAAACAAGACTAAAATCATAAGACAAAGAAAAAGCCTAAAGTTTATGCTGCCTCACTTTTTGGAAGTTCTTAGGAAATAGACAAATTTTGTATGCCAATTTAAAAGTCAGTGGAAAACATTCACATTGAAAGTCTAGAGTGAGGAATTAGCTTATGAGTTTGAAAAAAAAAATCATAACTCTACAAAATTTCCAGTAGCTTTCTTCATCAACTTTGACAATAGTCGATTTGCACTAATGCTCTAATTATATTCCATGGATGCCGACATGACAGCCCACATCAAAGGATTAAACATGAAGCTAAACAAGGTCTTTAGCATGATTATCGGTTTACCTAACCAATGTACCCAATGGTTGTCTAAATCATAAGAAATTAGGGACGTCATTAAGCAAGCTGAAGACGCAATGGAATTTAAAGATTAAATCAGTATCCGTTTGCATTTTCATGTTGAACTAATTGAGCTCGAAAGAGTTAGCACTTTGAATTAACTTGAATGTTTTCTTTTTTGTATTTATTTACAATAATATAACTCGGGCTGGTTATTGAAATATTTTTAACTTGGATGATTAGATGAGTGACTTCAATATTCTTATTGCAAGGACCTATTTGGTTTAATATTTTATGTCTAATACTCAATAAGTTAATGTGTAAGTCGTTAGAGTACAACAGCAGTTGCTATTTAGTCCCTTATGGCTTATATTTTGCGTGATGAATATAAATTGAAAAAAAAATCCACAAATTGAAAAGAAAATTTCTCCAAGGATGTCAAAAACCTCAGTGAATTGGTCAAAATTGGAAAGCCAAGGACTAAATTAGTTGTTTTTGTAAATTTAAGATATCAAATTGGTTGCATATGGAAGTATGATGGACTAAATTTCAATAGTTTGTTTGGATAGGAAATTATTTGACAATATTATTTAGAATAACACTATAAAATTTTTTTATGATGTGATATATGTGAGATGAAAATCTGATTGGGAATATGAAAAAGTCGTTGAAAATTGTATTTGTGATGCAAATAAAATATTGTTATTAAAAAAATTGTATCTAGCAAACCCTAATTTTTTTTAATATAAATTTTTCAACTTAAATTACTTAAATCTCAGTAGAAGCAATATAAGGTGCTAGCATACCATATATACGTGTCATTTGCTAACAACACACATTTGTGTATGCATGGACACAGTGTACATCAAATCAAAGTACATCCTCGTTTTGCGAATGGACGTACTCTTTTTGCATTGTTAACAGCAATATGAGAATGTTAAAGGATTGGAAAATGAACTGGCAAAGTGAAATTTGGTGAAAGCATTATAAGCGCAGAGGTGCTGAGGATTAGTCGGGCCCGTACGAATTGACTCGAACATCCTCTGTGTTGACAGAAAAAAAAGAAATTATAAGTGCAAACTGGCATTATTCCTTAACAACTTTGAATAAACTTATAGGATTTACCTCTTAAGCTCAACTTATACTGAAACTAATTAATCATAGACATGTTTGAAAATTGCTTATTCATTGTCTGACAACATAAAGCTAATGCCAGACATCAATATTTTGGTAACTACATTTTGCTCATTGTTCATTATGAACTTCCAATTAATAATGGTAACAACAATTAAAACCTCATTATCTTTGTCATGTCATGAAATAAGTATCATTCGATCAAACAAGAAAACCTTAATCGAGTTTAAAACTACTTGAACAATCCCCTAATCCCAAGTGGAAGGAATGAAAACCAGGTTCAAAAGTACACTATTACCAACTAACCATGAGGGGCCTAGGAAGCATGAGGGCCCTAGATTGTACAATTGTGTCCCCCTCTATGAGTGATTTTACTACCTGAATTGATGAATCCAACAAAAATTAAAACACCATTGTCGACAAAAGTTAAAAGGTCTTTTGCATCAATCAAATGCACCTATAATTAGCAATCTATGAAGATCAAGAAATGTTTTGCTTAGTGAAAAGCCTGAATTATTGCCATTACTAGTAGCCTCACGTGCTATGTACAATTAACCCTTAAACATTTGTCTCATGTAGGATTGTCCTCCAAGCCAATTACGGCAAAATTGTGGGATGCTGATTGTAGTTTTCATCTCACACAAATACCCCCCTACAAAGTCAATATTAAGATACTAAGTTTTCCCTTTTTTTTTTCTTTTCTAGTTAAATTTAAGACGGATTCTGAACCTTACAAGTACGAAGGGAAAAGGGAAAAGATTTAAGAGTCACACAAGGATTTTATGATCATTTAACTAATACGAAGTACTAAGTTGAACTGATTCCTTTATCAGCGTAAAATATAAAGCTTTGTCGAGAATGGATTGAAGCTTATCAAAACTGATACAAGAATAATAAACAGGGCAACTTGACTGGATTGCTTCTGACGTAGAATACAGATTGATTTATGCACTACTTTAATCTTTAATCCAATTTAATATTTTGTAAATTTACCAAATAGGAAAGATCCGCGCAAACAAAACCAAAAGCTAAAATAAAGCTTGCGTGGTCCTGCATTTGTCACCAAATTTTTGAATTATGTTTATGTGGTCCTGCATGTTGTTCTTTGATAGTATTCTAATTAATGGAAGGATGCTAGTAAAGTTTTCTTGTCTTCATGTTCTTGTGCATCTTATCTAGTAGCCAAAAAGAATAGTGAATTCATAATTTAACAATAAAAATCAGTGTAAACAAATGAGCAGAAGATGCTAGTGGGATTTCATGTAGACATAGACCTGATTGAGGACATACCACCTTGTGGCCAGCACTAGTTAAAAAACACAGAAACAAAAACTATTCTATCATGTGATAAAGAAATCACATTACAACCTATTGGAGATTGAATGGTGGGAAAGGAGACACTACTGATACTGCAATATGGGCAATTTCTTATCAAAAAATCAACATTATTATGTGTTTGCCAATTCAGTGGTGGACACAAACACACACCAAACGGGAATTTACACACAGAAGCATGATTCATGTTACTGAAGTTGGACGCTCCAAGGTCCTTATATGGAGCAAAAAGAATGGTTTAAGTCTGCAACCTGCTTGGCTCCTAAGTCCTACCTACTGCCTACTAACCTCAGGGGACAAACTTAAGATGGCCTAAACATGAATTGTTTCCTTGATTCAGAAGTAGTGGGCAATATCTTTTTTGACTTCTGCATGAAAATCGGATTTGCTAAATTTTCCTCGAATGGTTACAACACTTTCTTCTTTCTTTTAGTCAAATCAATAGGGGAAGCAATTAAATCTGACCATGGAAAGTGGAAACAGTTTTGGGCACTAGTTTTTCTTACAAGTTGTAGCACCTAGTTGTGTAAGCTAACTTATGCCTGCTGAACATATATCAAAGGGACAATGCGATATTACTACTTAAAACTTCCAAGGCTACCCTGCTCCATTGATTAACACTCTAGAATTTTATTTTATTTTTTTTTATTAAATGCACTAAACTACCTTAAACTTTACTCTAAGTTGGGCTTTACGGTCCTTAACTCGTTAAATAACTACTTTGCCCCTATTTATTGAGTTGAGGGTGGTAAAGTGCGACTAAACATAAAATTCACAAGGGTTTAGTGCTTTTAACCCTTTTTTTGGGTGTAAGATAATAAAACATCTATCAAAGGGGAATATGATATTATTGCTACTTACAACTTCCTAGACTACTTTGATCCACTGATTAGCACTCCATCTGAGGCTAATTTGGTTTAGGGCTTAGTCTTGATTGATTCTTTTATCTAATTATAGATTCTTATTTTGAATAATTAAATTTTGTAATGTTCTCGTTTACTTTTATGTTCGAATTATAGATTTTTTTAATAATCAAAATAGCTAAAATCTATAATCAATCAAGAGTAGCTTCTGCTAATTCTAATTTTTCTCTATAATCATTTTCATAATTAGATTTTACAAAATCTAAAGCAACAAAGAATTAATCTAGCTGTACATCTCAAATATTAACTTTAAATATAAAAAAGAAAATAAGTTTGTGCGATTTAGATTAGGCCACTTTAGTTGCAGTTGCAACCTAATCTAAGCCGCTAATTGCTTTGTAAAGTTTCAATTCCTTGACTTCCAAGATTTACCCGGTGGTTGTATATCACTTGTCCCCAGAGTCTAACTAAACTTCCCCGTCAACTAAAGTTGAAAAAAAAAAATTACATATGCTCCTAATTTTTTTTAAGACTCGTCAAAGAATGAAACAAATATCTAAGCATCGAAAATGAAAAACCATTACAAGAAAACATTATTTGTGATTAGGGTTATTTGAAACGAGTTATTAATTTTATATATAAATTATCCATAACAGAATTTCAAAATGCAAATTGATGATAATCGATAACGTTTAAGTGTGAAAAGAGTTTAAACAAATGCAAATTGGCTTGGGAGTCAAATTAAAGATTTCATGGTCACCTACTAATCTATATATATATATCATATTTGTTTCTCACTCTTACGTGGCATGTCTAATTGAAGAGAATCAACGAATTATGAGTCACTTGAGTCTACCCATATTAAATCCTAATTGGATTATATTATATGTTCAAAAATTATCTCTAATTTTAAAGCAACTTTAAAAAATAACTAATTTTATCTTAAAGATATTGTTTTAAAAAACAACTAATCTTATCTTAATGATTTTGCTTTCTATCAAATTATTACATATAGAACTATAGTAAAATCTTTTTCAAATCACAATTATTGAAATCTTACATATCCCAAATTACTTTTTTATTCACAATTATTGAAATCTTACATATCCCAAATTACTTTTATAATCACAATGATTGAAATCTTACATATCCCAAATTACTTTCTTTCAGCACCATATCATTGATTAGTATTCAAATTGTTCATCATTTCTTCCTTAATTTTGAATTAATTTAGTATAAAAAAGAGAATTAACTGTTACACCGATAAATTTACCAATATTGTTGGAAACTGAATATTTATTGATGAAGAAAAATGAATTGCTAGATTTTGTCTACTTAATTAAATATGAATATATAGTTCTAAATTTATGGTCATTACAAAAATTTAAATTATCTAAAAGAATATCTGTAAAAAAAGAATATCTACCAAATTCTTGATATGGGGTATATGATTTAATGTATACTATCATATTATAGTAAAAGTCTATAAACAAATATTTGAAAATTAGTAAATAATTGAATATTTAGAACACATCAGTTATTTGAAGTTAATATAGATGAACATGTAGGATTGTTGTTAATTTTTGTATTTTAAATTATTTATATTTGTATAAGTTTGCAATAAATAAAAAAAATAACCGTGCTAAGGCACGGGCAAAATTCTAGTATCCCTGAAGAGCCTATCTCAAATTACAGTATTTTTGCTAAAAATTTACTTTTGGGGTGATAAAAGTACTTTTGAAATGATTGGTGAGTATCATTCCATAAATTTAGGAGTAAACTTGTGATATCAAAAGCACTTTTAGCAAAATCTCTAAATTGGTACTTTTAGAATAACTTTGGTAGTTCAAAAAGTAAAACATAAACTTTGATCATTTTATCATAAATTCTAATTTGAATAAGAAGATAAATACATTCCAAAAATTCAAAATCATACATTATCTAACACAATAAGCACTTTCATGTATGCATTAAGCACTTAAGCGAGCGTTTTAATTGAAAGTTCTACAAGATAAGCTGTCACAAATGGGCACCCATAACATAAAGTTCTTCAGATACTTTTTGATAAGCTACCACAAATCTAAATAGAAACTAGGGGTGCGTTTGATAAAACTAAAATCTGAAATCTGAAATTTGAATCCATTAACTTATTGAATTGTTAAGTAGTATTAAATTTGACACATTTGACTGTATATCACATTCACTATTAAGTGAATAACTTATCATTTATTTTTGGGAGTAAGTTTTGCTTAGGAAATTCAGTACCACTTAATTAATTCAGATTTTTGGTTATCAAATGCATTCGAACATGTTAAAATCTGAATCCATTAAGTTTAAATTCTAAATTAGATTATCAAACAGGGCCTAAATTGGTCCTGGGATTAGGGGTGCAAACAAATCAAGTTTAATCGAGTAGCTCGCGAGCATGCTCGGCCCAAACTCAAGTGCGAACTCGCACTCAAGTTCCGAGTTTGAACTCAAGTTCAAGCAGCTCGAGCTACTTGACGAATTGAGTTCGAGTTTAATATATGAAGCTCGAAAGCTCATCGAACTTAATCAAGCTTCACATATATATGATTTTTTTATTTTTTGTACTTATTAGTATGAAATGTCTAATTTGTCCCTTGTTTAAAATTATATGAAATATGAATTTATATTTCTTAAACTCAATTAGGCTCGATTGGACTCAATAAAAATAAGTTCGAGTTTGAACTCGAGTAATGCAAAATAAAATCGAGATCGAGTAATACAAAAAAAAAAATCGACCTCAAGGTCGAGCTTAATTTTCAATAGCTCGATGAGCTCAAACTCGAGTTCGAGTCCAAGTTTATTAACTCGAGTAGAGATTGAATATTGCACTACTCGAACTCAACTCGACTCAATTACACCCCTAGATAGTAGGAGATCGAGTACTCTCAAGAATTCCTCTTAACAAATCATAATTTGCATATTTAAATCTTTTACCAAACCCTATTAGGTGCCCGTATGGGTTTTAACTCTCATTACCAAACTCTCTAGTTTCAGTTTTGGAATTACTCATTGGGTACCCTCTACCCGCTAATTTGAATAATTCAAAAAAAAAAAAGAATTAGTTTTCCTCAAACTAAAATCAGTACACATCATGTTAAGTCAACACACTATGTTAAATTTTAAACTTGGGTAGAGCCATAGAGAAATTCAACATTTTATGAAGGGTAAATTTAACAATCTTCTAAAGAAGATTTAAATAATTATCCCATATTTTCCAACAAAGAGTTATGTAAAATGCATGATGAATAATAGTCTATAAGACAAACATATGTGCCAACTAAATACAAACTAAAGAGAATAAACATATTTTATAGAGGTATTAATTCCTCAACATATATGTGTGTCTGTGTCTATGTCGGGTATTACTTTTTAGAATTCTCTCACTAAATCTACTGTATTATTGACAAGTATATATTTTATGTGTATTTAGTGTGTTTTATTATTTAGTTTTGGTGTGTTTTAGTCATGTTTTTAGCTAATTAACTAAGATTCTAGTGAAAATATGCATTTTGTGGTTTAAAGTGTGAAAATTGCATTTCTATGGATTTTTATGGGAAAACTTCATGTTTTTATAGGTTTAAGAATTCAATCATCAAATGGATTGTATTGAGAAGATAATTGGATGATTGATGATGATTTGAAGTGGTTTAAAGAGAATATGAAGTGCAAAAGAGGAAATGCAATCAAGAACAAAAGGAAGCAAGTTTCACAGCTTTGGCACCTTGTGATATTTTGGCAATATCTTGAGCTACAATGACTAGATTGAGGTGATTCTTAAACCAGTTTGAAACTAAGAGATAGATGTACATTTGGTATGAAGATAATCGAAGTCCAGTTCAGTTGTTTTCCTTGTCAAAAAGTTGAAATACAGAAGCACAAACTCTATTGTTGAAAGCTGAAATAGAGCTCTGATTAGTCTTTGGTATTTTGATAATATATCAGTTCACAGAGTTCCAAATTAGATAATTCTTGAGGCATTGGAAAGCTATCTCAAAGAGCTACAACTTTCATGTTTTGCACAAGAGTTAATTCGGCCTCTATCATTGAGAAAATAGTAGTTGAATTGGTACCAAGTGCATAGGAGGGAAAACACGACTACATGAATACGTGGCTTGAAGTCGCGTATTCCTCAATTTCACCTGCAACTTGCTCAGCAATTTGTGTTTTATTCACACAATCTTTTTGACCCATTTTCCTACAAGAATATCAGTGGAAACAGCTCAAGACAGCTACAAAAGAAGCTTTGCAACTCATTTCTAGCTTGTTTATGGGTTCAAAACATGATTTAACACTTTGTCTCTTGCAAGAAGTTCCTCTATATATAGAGGCCTTTTGATGGTATTTTTACAACTTTGGAAAGCTAGAGAAACTCACCAAAAATATAACTTTCACTAGAGTTTCCTTAGTTCATTAGTTAGAGTAGTATAGTATAGGTAGTGTAGTTTATCCTTCTTGTATTGGTAGTTAGATTTGGATGAAAATTGAGGAGCAAAGATGGAGAGGTTGATCTCATGTGACAATGGTGATATCTCTTCTACTACTTTTTCTCTTGTATTAGATTTCATGTTTAGCTATTATACGAGTTTGGAATTGTGTTTTTATATGTGTTTCTAAAGTTTATGCCTAGAGTATGGATGAACTTGCTATATCTTGTTAGTGATGTTTATTTGGTTATGTGATGATATTATTTTGAGCAAGTTATTTATCACTTTTGATTTTCTAATTATGATTAACCGGCCATTAATTGTGATTATCTAAATGTGTCAAGTTTGCAATGAGAATTGGAATTTAACACTACTTCAAAAAAGTGATAAACCTAAGGAGTACATTCACGAGAGTAGAGGTGCATCTATGTGGTTTTAGTG
This sequence comes from Coffea eugenioides, assembly GCF_003713205.1. Taxonomy (NCBI): domain Eukaryota; kingdom Viridiplantae; phylum Streptophyta; class Magnoliopsida; order Gentianales; family Rubiaceae; genus Coffea; species Coffea eugenioides. The sequence continues at coordinate 12,260,059 of NC_040038.1, read as the reverse complement.
ACTTGTTTCATGTAATTTCATAGAAGAAATGAACTTGTAGTTAATTCATAACCACGAGAGTAGATATGCTTTATCTACAAGTATAGTTGATTCACTACGAGAGTAGATTTCACATATATTAGGAAATTACGTCATAACTAGCCAAGAAAATAGCATTCATTTAACCAGTAACTTCACGTATAAAAGTAGCAAGGAATTTCATATCTTTAGGAGTTTTCTAATATTATTTTCATTAATTTTGTTGAGTGTGTCTTTGTATCCCACATCGAAATTCTTATAAAGAAATATCTCCTCTTAGTAGTTATACATATTGTAGATTTATGTGAGTTTAAGTGTGCTAAGAACACTAACCCAAGTGCCATGTGCACCAGTCCAAGAGAGTTTTGCGAGGCCCGCACCCTAGTCTGAGAGGAGTTTTGTTTGGCATCAAACCAAAAGAGCAAGTCATAGGCCTTTGGGTCATTAAGCATTTAGTGCTATTTAGACTCTTTTGTGTTTTCAGTTTTAGATGTCTTTTGGACCGGGAAATTATTTCTTAGGGTTTTGTACTCTCTCTTTTGTCTTCTCTTTCTGTCATAGTAAATCTGCTACCCCTTCGCCCGTGGACGTAGGTCAATTGGACTGAACCACGTAAATTTCGTGTTTCTCTGTTTGATTTATTTGTTTTGTTATTGTCATTATTGAATTGGTAAGAACCTATTATTCTCATTTGTTAATTTCCTCGGATCAGACCTAACAAATTTTATGTTTATGGTAGTCTAGATAATAAATGAGTTCGAAAATCATTGGTATTTGCAATCTTTCCTGTGGCATCGATATTTAATACCCCTATGCTCAATAAACAATTCGTATACTTGCGAAAATCGCGTGTGGGGTATTTAGGATTTATAAATGTAAAACTTGATTGTGGATATGCTAAATTGATATGTATACCCCGCGCACGTCAATTTTTTGGCGCCGTTGTCGGGGAAGATTTGTCAATATCGGTGTTAAGAACAACTTTATTAATTTAGACAATTTTTTTTATTTTTGGTATTTTTGTTGGGTCAAGTGTCTTGTTTGTTAAGTTTAGTGTCTTTTCGAGTCTTTGTTTATATTTTGTTTGTATGTTTAGAGTCATCTATTTTCTTTGACTAAACTTGTTTTTAAGTTACTTTGAAAGCATGTTTAAGGATTCAAGGAGAGTAGAAAATATGAGGAGACCATGCATGAGAGAAGGAAGATCGGCAATGAATGGTTATCATGTGCAAAACTCCTTGGATAGAGGTAACCAAGAAATTATCGAAGGTATGTCATTTGAAAACGGTTTAAGGTGTTTAAAGGCTAAACTTAATGTTATAAAGTTAAAAATTCAAATGAACACAATTATGAATATGCTTGAGCAAAAGAGGAGTGTTAATGTTTTTAATTCTAATCATATGATTTGTGACTTGTGTGGAGTTTATCATGCTACTAATACATATAAACAAATACAAAATCTGAATTATTATGATGAATTAGGGCATTGCAAACCTTGTTTTGATCTATGATTTTAATCGGGAGACTTCTTATGCTTATAGTTGGGATAATCAATGCACTTATAGTGATTTTTCATATTTTGATGATTACCAACCCGAATGTGTCCAATTTGAATGTAAACTATCTTGAGAATTGGCAATAGAAAGGTTAGTTAATGCACATTCACCTTTGGAATTAGAAAATGAACCATTAGTTAACGACTCTAAGCCATCTTGGGAGTTAGCTATAGAAAAGTTAGCAAATGCAACCTCTGACCGTTTTGATAGGGTTGAAGAAAGATTAGATGAATTAACTTCTCATTTTAGTAGAATACAAGAACAATTACCTGTTTTGTGTGAAATTATTTCCTCTAATGATATGCAAGTTGACCCTAGCATGAATAGTGGGAATGTTGCAAGTGAAAATGAATTATATTTTGATCAAAATGATGAATCTAATTTGAATTTCAATGAAAAGATATCCATTTCATATGATAATACCTTTGGAGCAAACCTTGAACCTCAAGAGGTGAGCCTTAATGACTCATTTTTCATTTCTCTTGAGGAATGCATTGAGAGTATAGGTTTTAAAGGTATTATTCCCCAAGAATGTCATGTGGACGTTCCTTTGGTGAGTTCTCAAGTGATATACATTCAAAGTAATATCTATGAATCACTTGAAATAGGCAAGTCACTTCCATCTCCCTTATCATTAGAATATATGATTTTTGCTATAAAGTCATCTTTTAATGATCCACCACGACCTAAAATGGTGGATTATTCATTAACAAAGTCGCCTTGAAAAAATGAGGTAAAATAGTCGAGCCAATGACTATAAACAAAAGCGCTTGTTGGGAAGCAATCCAATATTTTAGTACTTTATGTTAATTTTTTGTGATTTTATGTTTAAATTATGTGTATGAGTTATTTTGTTATTTTTCATTTGTAAGTATTGGAAATAGAAGCAAAATTGACCAAATGAGATGAAAAAAATGAAATTTGATCAAGGAACTCAACCCCTCGATTTGAGTAATTGTTATTTTTGATTCGTTAGAAAGGGTTAAAATGCATGTTTCAATCATTTTACATGTGCGTGCATTGAATATTTTGATAAAAAAAAATTGATCTAGAATGCATTTTGAGCATTTGGGGTAAAATTCAATTTTTTGGACAAAATTTTGGCAGAAAAACTTGCATTTTTTGAGCTTGCATTCCATTCTGCAACAACAAAGAAGAAAACGCGAGCTTCAAAACACGATTTCAAATCACGTTTTCAAGAGTCGCGTATTTGATTCCGCAACTTTTAAACTGAAAATGTGAATTACAAAAACGTGACTTCAAACTCGCATTTTTTGCAATCACGTTTTAGGGTTCCGTTTTAAAGAATTACAATGCAGGTTCCTTATTCATTCTTCTTCTTTTCCTCATGTATCTCCTTGTACCTTGAGTTGCTTATTGTGTATTTTATATAGGTACATCACCAAGACAAAGGTATAGGAGTTACGGATCGCCATTATATGTTTATTAGTGTCTTTGTTATGACTTTTGTTTCTCATTTCTTATTTTTAGGTTAATATTACTAATGGTTATCAAATGGAAGTCATGAAGCGTTGGAGATAAGTGGACAACGAATCGTGACACTTTATGATGCATCAATCACAACAATAGTAGAGTATTACTTTCTTTATTTTGATTTCCTTTTTTACACATTAAGAACAATGTGCATGTTAAGTGTGGGGGAGGGGGGAGTATATGTCATTATATATATTGTATGTGATTGACTTATTGGTTACACATATTGGACTTGTGTTAAATTTTAAAATTTTTTTAAAATCTTGTCCAAATTTGTAAAATTGCCCCAAAAAGTTTCCAATTTTTTCAAATTTATCCAAAGGATAATAAGTTCCATACCATTAGTAATTCAAATTTCTTCTACTTTTGAATTAAATATATATGGTTTGAAACCTTCTTTTCTCAATTAATTTCGAAATGACTATTATGTGTTTATAATTTGTGCATTTATAGGAAAGTATATCTTTTAAAGTAGAGATAATTATGCCTATAGTATGCATCTTTGATGAAATTTCTTCTCTTTACTTGATTTTACATAGTTAAGTGATAAATATGGTCAATAAGTGTAATACTCTTCTCATAATTATTCTTTTGTGGGAATGTTTATTAAAAAAAAGTAGAAAAAGAAAAAAAATAAAAAGAAGAAAAAAAAAGAGAGCAAAAAGAAAAAAAAAAGTCGATAAAAGTTATTCTACTCCAATGGTTCCTGTACTTAGTAACCGGGAGTCTTCATCTACAAATGTTGACTTTCGCATAAAACGGTACTTGAATTAAGAGTATGCAACGCAACTTGAGTATGTGAAGTGTTGAGTAATTGGCAATTTTCATCTAAAAATGTCGATTTTCATGTCAAAAGGCACTTTCACAACTTAAGTAATAGTTAATTATATGATATAAATAAATCCCTTTTTAAGTTAAATAAGATGATGGTCATGGGTTAGGAAGCATTTCATTGACCATATGAGTTACTTGCTTGTGAAATTGGGTAAGGATGAGAAATTGACTTGGACTTGTACAATTATGGTATAATTGGCTTTTTTTTACTTGATATTATGAGTACTTGAGTTTAGTTGAGTGATTGCATAATAGTCGTTTACCTTGTTTTTGAGAAAATGAAGTTGAATGGTGCACATATGTTTATTTTTAAAATTTTAAATCATTGCTGGTTTGTATTTCTAATTGCTTGAGAACAAGCAATTGTTCAAGTGCGGGGGTATTTGACAAGTATATATTTTAGATGTTTTGAGTATGTTTTATTATTTAGTTTTGGTGTGTTTTAGTCATGTTTTTAGCTAATTAACTAAGATTCTAGTAAAAATATGCATTTTGTGGTTCAAAGTGTAAAAATTGCATTTCTATGGATTTTTATGAGAAAATTTCATGTTTTTATAGGTTTAAGGTTTCAATCATCAAATTGAGTGTGTTGAGAAGATAATTAGATGATTGATGATTATTTGAAGTGGTTTAAAAAGAATATGAAGTGCAAAAGAGGAAATGCAATCAAGAACAAAAGGAAGCAAGTTTCACAGCTTTGGCATCTTGTGGTATTTTGGCAATATCTTGAGTTGTAATGACTATATTGAGGTGATTATTAAACCATTTTAAAACTAAGAGATAGATCTACATTTGGTATGAAGACATCGAAATCCAGTTCAGTTGTTTTCCTTGTCAAAAAGTCGAAATATAGAAGCACAAACTTTGTTGTTGAAAGCTGAAACAGTGCTCTAACCAATTTTTCGTATTTTGGTTATATATCGGTCCACAGAGCTCCAAATTGAATGATTCTTAAGACATTGGAAAGCTAACTCAAAGAACTACAACTTTTGTGCTTTTCACAAGAGCTAGTTCGGCCTCCATCATTGAGAAAATAGCAATTGAAGTAGTGCCAAGTGCGTAGAAGTGAAAACGCGACTACATGAATATGTGGTTTGAAGTTGCGTATTCCCTAGTCGCGTACTCCTCAATTTCGGCTGCAACTTGCTCAGTAACTTGTGTTTTGTTCACACAAACTTTTTGACCCATTTTCCTGCAATAATATCGATGGAAACAGCCCAAGACAGCTGCAAAAGAAGTTTTATAACTCATTTCTAACTTGTTTATGAGTTCAAGACATGATTTAACACTTTTTGCAAGAAGTTCCTCTATATATAGAAGCCTTTAGAGGGTATCTTTACAACTTTGGAAGGCTAGAGAAACTCACCAAAAATGTAGCTTTCACTAGAGTTTCCTTAATTCATTAGTTAGAGTAGTATAGTATAGGTAGTGTAGTTTATCCTTCTTGTATTGGTAGCTAGAGTTGGATGAAAATTGAGGAGCAAAGATGGAGAGGTTGATCTCATGTGACAATGGTGATATCTCTTCTACTACTTTTTCTCTTGTATTAGATTTCATGTTTAGTTATAATACAAGTTTGGAATTGTGTTTTTATATGTGTTTCTAAAGTTTATGCCTAGAGTATGGATGAACTTGCTATATCTTGTTAGTGATGTTTATTTGGTTATGTGATGATATTATTCTGAGCAAGTTATTTATCACTTTTGATTTTCTAATTATGATTAACCGGCCATTAATTGTGATTATCTAAATGTGTCAAGTTTGCAATGAAAATTGGAATTTAACACTAGTTTAAGGAAGTGATAAACCAAAGGAGTACATTCACGAGAGTAGAGGTACATCTATATGACTTTAGTGACTTGTTTCATGTAATTTCATAGAAGAAATGAACTTGTAGTTAATTCATAACAACGAGAGTAGATATGGTTTATCTATAAGTATAGTTGATTCACTATGAGAGTAGGTTTCACATATATTAGAAAATTACGCCATAACTAGCCAAGATAATAGCATTCACTTAACCAGTAACTTCACATGCAAGAGTAGTAAGGAATTCCATATCTCTAGGAGTTTTCTAGTGTTATTTTCATTAATTTTATGTTTATGGTAGTCTAGATAATAAAAGAGTTTGAAAACCACCGATAGTTACAATCTTCCCGGTGGGATCGATACCTAATACCCCTATACTCAATAAACGATTCGTATACTTGCGAAAATCGCGTGTGGGGTATTTAGAAGTTATAAATATAAAATTTGATTATGGATGAGCTAAATTGATATATATACCCAGCGCACGTCAATTATTTGTTAGTAATTCCTCATCAATAACAAATCGTAACATATTACCTATCAATCGTCTAATCGTATTAATTATCGGATCAAGTATTCATGGGTATTGGTTTTAACCTGCTCGCTGTTGTTCCCACTTGATACTTCTCTAATTAGATTTTAGAGGATTAGAGTTGTAGATTTAGATTATACTAGTCAAAAGAATATAGTTATGGTCAGTGATAGCAATTTGGTAATGATAGGAGGAAGGCGGCAAAAAAATAATTAGGGTCCCAATTGAAATGACAAGAACCAAAAATGATTATAAGAACTAGAAAACCAATCATTCCAAAACATGAAGTAATAGAATTCTATTCCATGCATCGTTTGTTCTTTCTAAGAGACATGCAATCAAGGTAACATTTAATAAGAGTTAGAGATAAGAGCTAGTCTGCCAAAACAAAATATCTCTAATCTGCGGAAACAAAATATCTCTAGTCCATGGTAAGAATCCTAATTAACTCCTCCGGTGGCTCTACATTTGGGCTGGGGGGTTTGGAAGCTCTGACTTGGACTTTGGCTTGGGCTTCTCTATTAGGCTGCTGTTTGGACCCTTTAACGTATCATCCTCTTTATGTCCATAGTAAGAGGGCTCGAACGGAACACCTCCAAGCTCAATTTGATGGTTACAAGCGTGAGAGTCGAGTCTTGATTTCTCAAGCAGATTCCCACATTGAGCGCTGATCATCCCTGGAAACAATCAAGTATCAAAATAATATGCTTTATCAGATGGGCAACGAATCGGATAACGTGCTAAAAATCAACAAGAACATGTATGCTTCGGTACTGACAGAACCATAAAGAGCAACTTACGATCCCAAAAAAGTCCCTCCCCTCTAATGTTTCCCACTGCAATTAAGAGTCCTCCAATTTAAGAATTCTGCTGCAATTAAAACTCCTCCAAAATATAGCATCCTCATTCAACTTTCTTGCATGCTCATTCCTTGTCTTTTCGTTAACGAAAACAAGAATTTATTATCTCTTTCAAATTTTTTATTGTATCGGTCTTAGCCCTTAACTTAATTTTACTATGGAACATGCCCGTCTACAAACATTTCGACGACAGCTAAATTTCAAACACGCAAGATTGCACAGGAGGAAACATTTGCTTAGAAAATAAAACGTACCCCTCAACAATTCCATACATCAGTTCGAAAAGTTTCAGCAACTATGCATTGACGAAAGGGAACTCCCACATTAAATTCGAAGGATAAAATTTCAACTACACCGATTAAAATGTCGTTCGCATCAAATTAGAAATTATGGTACTGTTTTTCTTTAAATATTGGTATTTCCACTGTAATTTCAAAAATTATTCCCAATAGTATAATATTTTCGATTGATTATTGTTGTTTCTGTCTTTCGTCTTTCAATAGAAGCGAAATATTACGTAATAGGTCATAATTCTAGACTCGTTTTCTCAAGATTTAACAACAACTCATTACAAATTATAGCAGTTGGCATAAAAATTTATTTTATGATCAGAACAATAGATGTTCATCACTATTTTTATGTCATCCTTTTTTTTGTGGCACAAGTATTGGGTTTTGTGCCTTCCCACTTAAACATACACTAATTTCTTTTATGCTCATTCAACTTTTTTTATGTGTTTGAGTTATTTTGTTATTTTTCATTTGTAAGTATTGGAAATAGAAGCAAAATTGACCAAATGAGATGAAAAAATGAAATTTGATCAAGGAACTCAACCCCTCGATTTGAGTAATTGTTATTTTTGATTCGTTAGAAAGGGTTAAAATGCATGTTTCAATCATTTTACATGTGCGTGCATTGTATATTTTGATAAAAAAAATTAATCTAGAATGCATTTTGAGCATTTGGGGTAAAATTCAAAATTTTGGACAAAATTTTTGCAGAAAAACTTGCATTTTTTGAGCTTGCATTCCATTCTGCAACAACAAAGAAGAAAACGCGAGCTTCAAAACACGATTTCAAATCACGTTTTCAAGAGTCGCGTATTTGATTCCGCAACTTTTAAACTGAAAATGCGAATTACAAAAACGTGACTTCAAACTCGCATTTTTTGCAATCACGTTTTAGGTTCCGTTTTAAAGAATTACAATGCAGGTTCCTTATTCATTCTTCTTCTTTTCCTCATGTATCTCCTTGTACCTTGAGTTGCTTATTGTGTATTTTATATAGGTACATCACCAAGACAAAGGTATAGGAGTTACGGATCGCCATTATATGTTTATTAGTGTCTTTGTTATGACTTTTGTTTCTCATTTCTTATTTTTAGGTTAATATTACTAATGGTTATCAAATGGAAGTCATGAAGCGTTGGAGATAAGTGGACAACGAATCGTGACACTTTATGATGCATCAATCACAACAATAGTAGAGTATTACTTTCTTTATTTTGATTTTCTTTTTTACACATTAAGAACAATGTGCATGATAAGTGTGGGGGAGGGGGGAGTATATGTCATTATATATATTGTATGTGATTGACTTATTGGTTACACATATTGGACTTGTGTTAAATTTTAAAATTTTTTTAAAATCTTGTCCAAATTTGTAAAATTGCCCCAAAAAGTTTCCAATTTTTTCAAATTTATCCAAAGGATAATAAGTTCCATACCATTAGTAATTCAAATTTCTTCTACTTTTGAATTAAATATATATGGTTTGAAACCTTCTTTTCTCAATTAATTTCGAAATGACTATTATGTGTTTATAATTTGTGCATTTATAGGAAAGTATATCTTTTAAAGTAGAGATAATTATGCCTATAGTATGCATCTTTGATGAAATTTCTTCTCTTTACTTGATTTTACATAGTTAAGTGATAAATATGGTCAATAAGTGTAATACTCTTCTCATAATTATTCTTTTGTGGGAATGTTTATTAAAAAAAAGTAGAAAAAGAAAAAAAATAAAAAGAAGAAAAAAAAAGAGAGCAAAAAGAAAAAAAAAAGTCGATAAAAGTTATTCTACTCCAATGGTTCCTGTACTTAGTAACCGGGAGTCTTCATCTACAAATGTTGACTTTCGCATAAAACGGTACTTGAATTAAGAGTATGCAACGCAACTTGAGTATGTGAAGTGTTGAGTAATTGGCAATTTTCATCTAAAAATGTCGATTTTCATGTCAAAAGGCACTTTCACAACTTAAGTAATAGTTAATTATATGATATAAATAAATCCCTTTTTAAGTTAAATAAGATGATGGTCATGGGTTAGGAAGCATTTCATTGACCATATGAGTTACTTGCTTGTGAAATTGGGTAAGGATGAGAAATTGACTTGGACTTGTACAATTATGGTATAATTGGCTTTTTTTTACTTGATATTATGAGTACTTGAGTTTAGTTGAGTGATTGCATAATAGTCGTTTACCTTGTTTTTGAGAAAATGAAGTTGAATGGTGCACATATGTTTATTTTTAAAATTTTAAATCATTGCTGGTTTGTATTTCTAATTGCTTGAGAACAAGCAATTGTTCAAGTGCGGGGGTATTTGACAAGTATATATTTTAGATGTTTTGAGTATGTTTTATTATTTAGTTTTGGTGTGTTTTAGTCATGTTTTTAGCTAATTAACTAAGATTCTAGTAAAAATATGCATTTTGTGGTTCAAAGTGTAAAAATTGCATTTCTATGGATTTTTATGAGAAAATTTCATGTTTTTATAGGTTTAAGGTTTCAATCATCAAATTGAGTGTGTTGAGAAGATAATTAGATGATTGATGATTATTTGAAGTGGTTTAAAAAGAATATGAAGTGCAAAAGAGGAAATGCAATCAAGAACAAAAGGAAGCAAGTTTCACAGCTTTGGCATCTTGTGGTATTTTGGCAATATCTTGAGTTGTAATGACTATATTGAGGTGATTATTAAACCATTTTAAACTAAGAGATAGATCTACATTTGGTATGAAGACATCGAAATCCAGTTCAGTTGTTTTCCTTGTCAAAAAGTCGAAATATAGAAGCACAAACTTTGTTGTTGAAAGCTGAAACAGAGCTCTAACCAGTTTTTCGTATTTTGGTTATATATCGGTCCACAGAGCTCCAAATTGAATGATTCTTAAGACATTGGAAAGCTAACTCAAAGAACTACAACTTTTGTGCTTTTCACAAGAGCTAGTTCGGCCTCCATCATTGAGAAAATAGCAATTGAAGTAGTGCCAAGTGCGTAGAAGTGAAAACGCGACTACATGAATATGTGGTTTGAAGTCGCGTATTCCCTAGTCGCGTACTCCCCAATTTCGGCTGTAACTTGCTCAGCAACTTGTGTTTTGTTCACACAAACTTTTTGACCCATTTTCCTGCAATAATATCGATGGAAACAGCCTAAGACAGCTGCAAAAGAAGTTTTATACTCATTTCTAACTTGTTTATGAGTTCAAGACATGATTTAACACTTTTTGCAAGAAGTTCCTCTATATATAGAAGCTTTTAGAGCGTATCTTTACAACTTTGGAAGGCTAGAGAAACTCATCAAAAATGTAGCTTTCACTAGAGTTTCCTTAGTTCATTAGTTAGAGTAATATAGTATAGGTAGTGTAGTTTAGCCTTCTAGTATTGGTAGTTAGAGTTGGATGAAAATTGAGGAGCAAAGATGGAGAGGTTGATCTCATGTGACAATGGTGATATCTCTTCTACTACTTTTTCTCTTGTATTAGATTTCATGTTTAGTTATAATACAAGTTTGGAATTGTGTTTTTATATGTGTTTCTAAAGTTTATGCCTAGAGTATGGATGAACTTGCTATATCTTGTTAGTGATGTTTATTTGGTTATGTGATGATATTATTTTGAGCAAATTATTTATCACTTTTGATTTTCTAATTATGATTAACTGGCCATTAATTGTGATTATCTAAATGTGTCAAGTTTGCAATGAGAATTGGAATTTAACACTACTTCAAAAAAGTGATAAACCTAAAGAGTACATTCACGAAGTAGAGGTGCATCTATGTGGCTTTAGTGACTTGTTTCATGTAATTTCATAGAAGAAATGAACTTGTAGTTAATTCATAACCACGAGAGTAGATATGGTTTATCTACAAGTATAGTTGATTCACTATGAGAGTAGGTTTCACATATATTAGAAAATTACGCCATAACTAGCCAAGATAATAGCATTCACTTAACCAGTAACTTCACATGTAAGAGTAGTAAGGAATTCCATATCTCTAGGAGTTTTCTAGTGTTATTTTCATTAATTTTATGTTTATGGTAGTCTAGATAATAAAAGAGTTTGAAAACCACCGATAGTTACAATCTTCCCGGTGGGATCGATACCTAATACCCCTATACTCAATAAACGATTCGTATACTTGCGAAAATCGCGTGTGGGGTATTTAGAAGTTATAAATGTAAAATTTGATTATGGATGAGCTAAATTGATATATATACCCAGCGCACGTCAATTATTTGTTAGTAATTCCTCATCAATATCAAATCGTAACATATTACCTATCAATCGTCTAATCGTATTAATTATCGGATCAAGTATTCATGGGTATTGGTTTTAACCTGCTCGCTGTTGTTCCCACTTGATACTTCTCTAATTAGATTTTAGAGGATTAGAGTTGTAGATTTAGATTATACTAGTCAAAAGAATATAGTTATGGTCAGTGATAGCAATTTGGTAATGATAGGAGGAAGGCGGCAAAAAAATAATTAGGGTCCCAATTGAAATGACAAGAACCAAAAATGATTATAAGAACTAGAAAACCAATCATTCCAAAACATGAAGTAATAGAATTCTATTCCATGCATCATTTGTTCTTTCTAAGAGACATGCAATCAAGGTAACATTTAATAAGAGTTAGAGATAAGAGCTAGTCTGCCAAAACAAAATATCTCTAGTCTGCGGAAACAAAATATCTCTAGTCTATGGTAAGAATCCTAATTAACTCCTCCGGTGGCTCTACATTTGGGCTGGGGGGTTTGGAAGCTCGGACCTGGACTTTGGCTTGGGCTTCTCCATTGGGCTGCTGCTTGGACCCTTTAACGTATCATCCTCTTTATGTCCATAGTAAGAGGGCTCGAACGGAACACCTCCAAGTTCAATTTGATGGTTACAAGCGTGAGAGTCGAGTCTTGATTTCTCAAGCAGATTCCCACATTGAGCGCTGATCATCCCTGGAAACAATCAAGTACCAAAATAATATGCTTTATCAGATGGGCAACGAATCGGATAACGTGCTAAAAATCAACAAGAACATGTATGCTTCGGTACTGACAGAACCATAAAGAGCAACTTACGATCCCAAAAAAGTCCCTCCCCTCTAATGTTTCCCACTGCAATTAAGAGTCCTCCAATTTAAGAATTCTGCTGCAATTAAAACTCCTCCAAAATATAGCATCCTCATTCAACTTTCTTGCATGCTAATTCCTTGTCTTTTGGTTAACGAAAACAAGAATTTATTATCTCTTTCAAATTTTTTATTGTATCGGTCTTAGCCCTTAACTTAATTTTACTATGGAACATGCCCGTCTACAAACATTTCGACGACAGCTAAATTTCAAACACGCAAGATTGCGCAGGAGGAAACATTTGCTTAGAAAATAAAACGTACCCCTCAACAATTCCATACATCAGTTCGAAAAGTTTCAGCAACTATGCATTGACGAAAGGGAACTCCCACATTAAATTCGAAGGACAAAATTTCAACTACACCGATTAAAATGTCGTTCGCATCAAATTAGAAATTATGGTACTGTTTTTCTTTAAATATTGGTATTTCCACTGTAATTTCAAAAATTATTCCCAATAGTATAATATTTTCGATTGATTATTGTTATTTTTGTCTTTCGTCTTTCAATAGAAGCGAAATATTACGTAATAGGTCATAGTTCTAGACTCGTTTTCTCATGATTTAACAACAACTCATTACAAATTATAGCAGTTGGCATAAAAATTTATTTTATGATCAGAACAATAGATGTTCATCACTATTTTTATGTCATCCTTTTTTTTGTGGCACAAGTATTGGGTTTTGTGCCTTTCCCCTTAAACATACGCTAATTTATTTTTATGCTCATTCAACTTTTTTTATGTGTTTGAGTTATTTTGTTATTTTTCATTTGTAAGTATTGGAAATAGAAGCAAAATTGACCAAATGAGATGAAAAAAATGAAATTTGATCAAGGAACTCAACCCCTCGATTTGAGTAATTGTTATTTTTGATTCGTTAGAAAGGGTTAAAATGCATGTTTCAATCATTTTACATGTGCGTGCATTGAATATTTTGATAAAAAATTGATCTAGAATGCATTTTGAGCATTTGGGGTAAAATTCAAATTTTTGGACAAAATTTTTGCAGAAAAACTTGCATTTTTTGAGCTTGCATTCCATTCTGCAACAACAAAGAAGAAAACGCGAGCTTCAAAACACGATTTCAAATCACGTTTTCAAGAGTCGCGTATTTGATTCCGCAACTTTTAAACTGAAAATGCGAATTACAAAAACGTGACTTCAAACTCGCATTTTTTGCAATCACGTTTTAGGGTTCCGTTTTAAAGAATTACAATGCAGGTTCCTTATTCATTCTTCTTCTTTTTCTCATGTATCTCCTTGTACCTTGAGTTGCTTATTGTGTATTTTATATAGGTACATCACCAAGACAAAGGTATAGGAGTTACGGATCGCCATTATATGTTTATTAGTGTCTTTGTTATGACTTTTGTTTCTCATTTCTTATTTTTAGGTTAATATTACTAATGGTTATCAAATGGAAGTCATGAAGCGTTGGAGATAAGTGGACAACGAATCGTGACACTTTATGATGCATCAATCACAACAATAGTAGAGTATTACTTTCTTTATTTTGATTTTCTTTTTTACACATTAAGAACAATGTGCATGTTAAGTGTGGGGGAGGGGGGAGTATATGTGATTATATATATTGTATGTGTAACGACCCCATTTTCCCCAAAGGCGAACCAGAGGGGTCAACGGGCCGTCTGCCCAGCTCTCGCCGGGACTCAGTCGATCACTACAGTCCTCAAACAAATACAGGATAAAATCTCAAATATATATCAAATATTCTAATATTTACATATCAAAAGCGAAGCGTCCACGCTTCCACTGCGCCACTCTGATCCTTGATCACAATTATTATACAGGAGGAAGTCCAAATCTTGACTATTACACATCCAATCAATTCTAAACGTTCAATACAATCCCATTATGAATGATTACACAAAAGGAAATACAAATTCAATCCATCAATTGAGATAATCCATGAATAAACACTACAAGCCCTTCCTTCGCCTTGAGTCCTGTGGAGGGGAATAAAACATTTTGGGGTGAGCTAGAAGCTCAGCGAGTAACCAATAAAATCAGTTATCAAATCAGGTTCACAATCATTCATTTCAATAATGCCATGCTTCAATAATCAATGCACTTTCATTTCTCTCGTGAGCCAGTGAAATCATGGTACTTAGACGGCCAACGCTCCACACAATCATTTATCATTGAACATTTAACATTAAACAGTGAGAATGAGCCCATTGGTGCTCTACAGGAACATTAAACGGTGGAGGAGACGTCGGGGTCCAGCACACGAATTCCAAGTACTCATTTGAGCCAAAACATGTCAAGAACTTATATGCCGGCACACAGGATATGCAATCAAAGAAACGATGCAAGAAACATTTTAAAGTACCGTTGGAAAGAGTTTAAGGTCACTCACCTCCACGGCTCACAATCCTTGTCCAATATAAACAATTTCATCATTCAAGTCCAACTAAGCATAATCATTTAAACTCAGAAAAATACCCAATAAATCAGAAATTCATCAATATTTCCTTAAACCCATAAAATACTCCACAATATAACACACATGGCCACCACAAATCATTAATTCACCAATACTAGAACAAAAGGAACTTGTATATCCAACTTACCTCAAATTCAAGAGAGTAATCAAACCAAAGCTTCCCCTTCAAAACCAATCCATCAAAAGCTTTAATCCACCATAGCAAACCCTTGTGTGAAATATTGTCCAAAACCATTGGTTAAAACTCAAGATTGAGTAAGAAATCAAAGCTAGAAAATTGAAGAGTTTTTTCTTTCTCTCAAGGCCTCGGTTGAGCAGGAACAAAAAATGGAAGAAAAGACAACAAAAACCAGATATTTATGAAGGAAACAGCCGGTCAAACCTTCTGACCGGCTGTGACACGTCACAATCCGGCCGGAATCTGGCCGGATTTCCGGCCGGATTCTTGGCCGGATTCAAGGCCGAGGCTGATCAAAATTTTTTCAAAACTGCAAGGCAATCCGGCCAGCTATCCGGCCAGAAACTGGCCGGATTCTCGGCCGGATTTGACCCCTGCATTTTTCCGAAAATTTTCTTTTTCCTTTCCGAGTTGAAAACCTTTGCTACTCCGCTCGAACAACAACGCTATGTATCAAATAAAAACCCTCCGTCATACGGGGCGTCACAGTATGTGATTGACTTATTGGTTACACATATTGGACTTGTGTTAAATTTTAAAATTTTTTTAAAATCTTGTCCAAATTTGTAAAATTGCCCCAAAAAGTTTTCAATTTTTTCAAATTTATCCGAAGGATAATAAGTTCCATACTATTAGTAATTCAAATTTCTTCTACTTTTGAATTAAATATATATGGCTTGAAACCTTCTTTTCTCAATTAATTTCGAAATGACTATTATGTGTTTATAATTTGTGCACTTATAGGAAAGTATATCTTTTAAAGTAGAGATAATTATGCCTATAGTATGCATCTTTGATGAAATTTCTTCTCTTTACTTGATTTTACATAGCTAAGTGATAAATATGGTCAATAAGTGTAACACTCTTCTCATGATTATTCTTTTGTGGGAATGTTTATTAAAAAAAAGTAGAAAAAGAAAAAAAAATAAAAAGAAGAAAAAAAAAGAGAGCAAAAAGAAAAAAAAAGTCGATAAAAGTTATTCTACTCCAATGGTTCCTGTACTTAGTAACCGGGAGTTTTCATCTACAAATGTTGACTTTCGCATAAAACGGTACTTGAATTAAGAGTATGCAACGCAACTTGAGTAAGTGAAGTGTTGAGTAATTGGCAATTTTCAACTAAAAATGTCGATTTTCATGTCAAAAGGCACTTTCACAACTTAAGTAATAATTAATTATATGATATAAATAAATCCCTTTTTAAGTTAAATAAGAAGATGGTCATGGGCTAGGAAGCATTTCATTGACCATATGAGTTACTTGCTTGTGAAATTGGGTAAGGATGAGAAATTGACTTGGACTTGTACAATTATGGTATAATTGGCTTTTTTTTACTTGATATTATGAGTACTTGAGTTTAGTTGAGTGATTGCATAATAGTCGTTTACCTTGTTTTTGAGAAAATGAAGTTGAATGGTGCACATATGTTTATTTTTAAAATTTTGAATCATTGCTGGTTCTTATTTTGGTTACATATCGGTCCACAGAGCTCCAAATTGAATGATTCTTAAGACATTGGAAAGCTAACTCAAAGAACTACAACTTTTGTGCTTTTCACAAGAGCTAGTTCGGCCTCCATCATTGAGAAAATAGCAATTGAAGTAGTGCCAAGTGCGTAGAAGTGAAAACGCGACTACATGAATATGTGGTTTGAAGTCGCGTACTCCCCAATTTCGGCTGTAACTTGCTCAGCAACTTGTGTTTTGTTCACACAAACTTTTTGACCCATTTTCCTGCAAAAATATCGATGGAAACAGCCTAAGACAGCTGCAAAAGAAGTTTTATACTCATTTCTAACTTGTTTATGAGTTCAAGACATGATTTAACACTTTTTGCAAGAAGTTCCTCTATATATAGAAGCTTTTAGAGGGTATCTTTACAACTTTGGAAGGCTAGAGAAACTCATCAAAAATGTAGCTTTCACTAGAGTTTCCTTAGTTCATTAGTTAGAGTAGTATAGTATAGGTAGTGTAGTTTAGCCTTCTTGTATTGGTAGTTAGAGTTGCATGAAAATTGAGGAGCAAAGATGGAGAGGTTGATCTCATGTGACAATGGTGATATCTCTTCTACTACTTTTTCTCTTGTATTAGATTTCATGTTTAGTTATAATACAAGTTTGGAATTGTGTTTTTATATGTGTTTCTAAAGTTTATGCCTAGAGTATGGATGAACTTTGTGAGGACCCGAAATTTTTTTATTTTATTTTATCGAATATTAGTAGTTTGTTTAAATATTTATTTACTCATTTTTCTCCAAATTATTTATTTCGATCATTTAAAATCCATTTATATGGAACGACGCCTCTTTTATATTTTTAAAAGCGTTTTGTTGGAAAAATTATTTTCTTAGAAGCTTGTTTAGTGAAAAAGTGAAAATGTGTCTGAAAACTTTAGCCAATTAGGAGTACAATAAGCTCAAAAATTTAAGACATATACAATGGTCCTAAAATAGGCAATTTTAGGTTTAAATATTGAAGTGATAGTTAGTGGTAAGATCGTTATAAGAATTTCTCAAAGGTTTCAATTTTTATTGCGCCTAAATTAGAAATACGTGTTTCACGTGCGCGCTTAATTGAGGGACTTTGGACAATTATTTTGGGACAATTAAAAATGAATAATATTTATATAAATGTAAGTGTCCTAGAGGTTTAGTGCACTAGTGCAACAAACGTGAGAGAAATCGAACACAAAACGCGCGCGTAGGGCACTAGTTGCAATTAAAATTTTACGTACTTAAAATATTAGACGTCAAGCGTCTTTTGTACGCAAAGGCATCCGAATCACATTTCATTTCTGCTACTGCAATGGACGGATAGCACAGCCGCAGCTCTTCACCATTTCCTTCTACAAATCTCACAAAAATCACAACCAAACCTCCATAGATTCAACCAAAACTTCACATACACTTAGCTCTACACTTGGACAACACATTAAGCTGAAAAGGGGAGGACCTTTCACGGTTTCTTCAGGCTTCAAAAGGACCGAATCTCTGTCTTAAACATCAACTAAGAGTAAGTCTTAATCTAGCCTTCTAACTTTGATTTTTGGAAGTCTAGTATATCTTTTAGCTCTTGATCTCTTATGGATTGTTGTGGATGTTGGAAAATTGTTAAATGTGGGCTCTATGAACTCCCACTTTGGGTTGATGGCTGTGATGATGTTTGATGATGGTTTTATTGCTGAATTAGAGCTTAAGGAAGTAGATTAAAGGTGCATTGTTGCCAGAAACGTTATTGAACTCTTGAAGCAAAAAGTTCCCATTTTACCCCTGCTCTGTTCGGTCACTTTAATGCAGAAATTTGAGGATTTAATGGCTTGATTGTGTTGTTTATATGTTGTAGTAGTTGTGTAAAAATTTTCATTGAAAAATACTGAGTTTTGGTGGGTCAAACGAATTTATTTCAAAAACTAGTAATCTGGAAAACGGTTTCGTCGTAACCCAGACCAGTGTTTGTATTTCGTCCATAACTCCGTACTCCGACGTCGAAATCAAGTGCCATTAGCGGAATTTGAAACTAGACGTTCCCATGTTTCCAACGGTGTATAATGCACATTCTGGTTTCATGTGTGTGAGCCACACCATTCATCTGAAGTCGGCTGTCCTGTTTCTCCGTTCTGCCGAAATGATTTGATGATGCTGCAACTTTAGGCTTAATTTCGAGCTAGTTGCATGCTGAAACTTGAAACTATTTCTTCTGTGAAATTTTAGCCCTGTGAATGTATTTTCTAACACTATCAACCATTCCCAATTCTGAATTAAATTGAGGGAGTTATGATCAAAATACGGCGACTGCCTCGTTTTTGAAACCTTAGATTTGGACAGATTGCCTTAAGGATTTTTCCAAACTTTGGTTGATTGGTTAACCACCTTTCCGAAGGTATTTTTCCACGAAATTTGATAGAGAGATACCCTTCATATAGGAGTATTATACTGCAAAATTTGGTATCAATCCAAGTCCGTTTCGACACTTAACTAAAGGTCCAAAGTCGGAACCAAATCTGGAAATTTGTTAACAGTCTTGAAATTTACCCAACTTTGAGCTACCATATCTTGGTGCTCGAAACTCCGATTCTCGATCCGCTTGTTCTGCCCTAAACCTTACTTACACCTCTAATTGAGCTACAAATTTCAAGGGCTGGTTTGCAATGAGTGAATTCTTCTGAATTTTCAAAGTTAGCGAAAAACCAACCCCGGCTCAATCCTGGGTGATTTGGAACAGCAACTTTAAGCTCATTTTTGAACACCTTCCACTTAGATTCATGGAAAAGTGTCTTCTAAGAACTTTTAGTACTTTGGAAGAGGTTTCCAACGGTACCAATTTTTCCAATTTTCGACATGTGAAATCTGAGATACGATTTTTTTTTCAAAATATCGTATCAAAACTGAAATTTTCTGAATTTCAAGGAAATGGAGTTTTTCAAGTATTCCTTATTCCTTCGATAATACTTGAACGTTTATGCTTGATTTCCAAGATAACAAAACTCGATTACTCTTGTACATTAAGAAACTCCACTTGAACCTCGATTTACTAGTAATTGAGGTTCATTTTCATGAAATTTTCCCAGATTGTACTAGTGCACAATCTTCCTTGATAATTGGGATGTGTGAATGATAATTCACTATTAAATGCTCAGGCGCTCAAGAGGACCTTCCAGAGGATCTCACGGGAGACGCCTAAACCATCATTTGAACTCGCTACTTGAATCACTGTGAGTGTCAAGTGCATGAACTTGTTGTTAAGTGGTTATCTGTTTCTTATCCGTTATGTAAATTTGAAATTTTGAGACGAGGGTGTACTTTATCGCACTCGTTCTCTTTCAAATGAAATTATATTCGAATTTTGCTATGTGAATTCGTATCCAACTTGTACATGGTAATGTGGATGTGATTTGTACTTGTGATTCGTATATGTGATCCGTATTTGTGATTCCTATTTGGAATCGTCGATTTGAGCGTTGCTCATCGACTTATATTCGTATTCGTATTCATATTCGGGGGACGCCCAAAACTCGTTGGCTAACTTTGCGAATCGAGCCAGCATGGGCTTGGTCGATAAGCTTAGCAAACCATGAGATATTCGTAGAGCATGATCTATTGGAGAGATCTTGCTCGGCATTACTCGTGCAGTATTGCCATGATATACTCGAGTATTATCAAAAACTTTGATGAGCGGGCCCGGTAAGGGGGTGTAACGGTGACGGGATTAGAAGAAAAGTGGTGTATCTACGGATTTGATACTTATGTGGTTGACGGAGTGTCAACGTGAGATGTGATCAAGACTTCGACTCGACTACGTGAAATTTAGCTCCTGAGAGCTACAGTATCCTTGAATTGTTTCTGTTTATTTTTCCTATTCGAAATGTGAATTATTCGAATTTGATAGCCTTACCTACAATGTAATTGTTGTTGCTACTTGGATTATGTGTTTGCATGTGTGTTTTCTTGGCCTCACTGAGTATTGGCTCATCCTATTAGTTTGTTTTCCTTAACAGGTTGGATTGGAAGATTTTGGTAAAGCCGACTAGATTATACTTTTGATTGGAATCGGAGCTGTAAATGTGTAGTCGACTTTTAATGGTTGCATTTTGGAACTTGATGTATCTTTTGTGAACATGATGTAAGATTTAAATATTTAGTTAAGGAAGCGACTTTTCTTTATTTTGACTCATAGTATTTGGTATGTATCGTTAAGTTCGATTTGATTTGTCTTGAGTCCTGGCGAGAGCTGGGCAGGCATCCCGCGGATACCCTTGGGTTCGCCCTTGGGAGAAGTGGGGGGCGTCACAAACTTGCTATATCTTGTTAGTGATGTTTATTTGGTTATGTGATGATATTATTTTGAGCAAGTTATTTATCACTTTTGATTTTCTAATTATGATTAACTGGCCATTAATTGTGATTATCTAAATGTGTCAAGTTTGCAATGAGAATTGGAATTTAATACTACTTCAAAAAAGTGATAAACCTAAGGAGTACATTCACGAGAGTAGAGGTGCATCTATGTGGCTTTAGTGACTTGTTTCATGTAATTTCATAGAAGAAATGAACTTGTAGTTAATTCATAACCACGAGAGTAGATATGGTTTATCTACAAGTATAGTTGATTCACTATGAGAGTAGGTTTCACATATATTAGAAAATTACGCCATAACTAGCCAAGATAATAGCATTCACTTAACGAGTAACTTCACATGTAAGAGTAGTAAGGAATTTCATATCTCTAGGAGTTTTCTAGTGTTATTTTCATTAATTTTATGTTTATGGTAGTCTAGATAATAAAAGAGTTTGAAAACCACCGATAGTTACAATCTTCCCGGTGGGATCGATACCTAATACCCCTATACTCAATAAACGATTCGTATACTTGCGAAAATCGCGTGTGGAGTATTTAGAAGTTATAAATGTAAAATTTAATTATGGATGAGCTAAATTGATATATAGACCCAGCGCACGTCAATTATTTGTTAGTAATTCCTCATCAATATCAAATCCTAATATATTACCTATCAATCGTCTAATCGTATTAATTATCGGATCAAGTATTCATGGGTATTGGTTTTAACCTGCTCGCTGTTGTTCCCACTTGATACTTCTCTAATTAGATTTTAGAGGATTATAGTTGTAGATTTAGATTATACTAGTCAAAAGAATATAGTTATGGTCAGTGATAGCAATTTGGTAATGATAGGAGGAAGGCGGCAAAAAAATAATTAGGGTCCCAATTGAAATGACAAGAACCAAAAATGATTATAAGAACTAGAAAACCAATAAAAGAATTAGAACAAGAGATCATAATATCAATCAAAGACAAAAAATGAATTTAAACAAAAGAAAAGGGGTTTGTATAGCACCTCCACCTAGTAGAATTTATGTGATTTAGACATATTTTCATATAATCAAATACTTGAAATAAATTTAGAAAGCTACTATAAATTTAGACATATACTAGGCAAGAACTTAACTATAAGGCAAGGTGATACATTTGATATTTCAAAGGTATTGTTACAACTTTTCCTTTTGTATATTAGCAAATTATGATTCCCTACTTAAATTCATAGATATAGTGAATACGTTGTTAAGTGAAATACCAAGACAATTCATTATATGAATTATTATACATGGTATACATTTGATCCCAAGCACAATTAATCTTTGTTTTCTATCATTTCTCAAAATAAATCTTAAAAGATACTTTTAATATACCAACATGGGCAAGATATTTTCCTAGGAAACCATAAAAAAAGCCAATATTGGAAGACATATATATTATGATTGGTGCAGAACTACATGAGACTCTTGAAATAGGTAACAAAAAATGACTTGGCTATCATAATTAGGCATATCATTGGGTAGGGTTTGGATTGGTTTTCTTTAATCCAAATCCAAACCAATTAAATTTTGTTAAATCCAAACCCAGAACCTTATGAGTCTAAAAAAGTAAATCCAAATCCGAATCTCATAGGTTTGGATATCCATTAGATATCCGTGGGTATTTTTCTATACATATAGTGAAGAACTAAAGTAAAAATATTTTTAAAATATATAGAGCTCAAAAATAATATAAATACCATTCAATTTTTGTTTTCAAATAATAAAATTAACAATCAAGAAATTGAATGCAATATCAGGCTGGATTAGGTTGTGTTTTCTTAAATTAAGAGTGTATCCATTAACCTAACAGCCATGAAGTTTTACTATATTCAATCTAAAGGTCATTCTAGATAGGTTCTAATTTGGATATGGGTTTAAGCATGGATCATAGAAAATCAAACCTTATCCAAACACATGACTCTATTATAGGATTTGGGTTTGGGTTTGATAAATTAAACTTAAATTCTACCTAAGTACGTTGAGCTGGGGTTGGATTTGGATAAGACCCGACCTCTTGTAAATCTTTAAATTCCAACAAATTGTGAAAATTGTGTTTGCATTCAAGTCAAGATTAAAGCTTCCGCAATTGATAAAGCGTCCAAATTTCCAATTTCAAGTAAGCATATCATATTTCTTTTTATGTTATTTCATCTATTAAATTCTTTTAATTAGTTTTATATCCTAGATCATGGTTCTGGTATCAGAGCCATACCTATAATTATTATTTGTTTTGAATTAGTTCCTATCTATTAATGTTTATAATATGCATATATGTTATTGTTTATAAGGCATCATATGTAATTATCTACTCTAGTGTTGGTAAGATCTTGAATCTTATAAGTCGGTTGGTAAACCTATGAGATATTAGAGTGTTCCATGCATAGGTTCGATTGTTCCCATTAGAATAGAATAAGATTATATGAGTCTTAGACGATAAGGTGGCGTTTGGTTCGTATGTTGGAATTGGATTCGGAATCGGAATCATTCATCCTAGATTTGGACTGGAATCAATCATTACAATACATTTGTTTGTTTCAATGCCAGGAATGTATATCATTACTATAGTTGATGTTTGGTTTGTTGGTTCTTTGTAAATGGGATATAAGAAATTTTCACTAATTAAATATATTAGTATAAATATTATATATATAATTAAATATAAATATACAAATGTTATAATATAAATATATAATTATAATTATATAATATATACATATATTAATTATACTAACATTTTATATAAATATAATAAATATTACATATTAAATATAGTTATTATTATATATTATTATATTTAAAATAATAAATATAAATATAATTATATAATTTATTAATATTATATACATACATATTATAATTATATGCACATATAATATAAATTTATAAATATACATATATATTATAAATATATTATTATATAATATTAATAAATTTATAATATATATTATGTAAATATAATTATATAAATATAATTATATTTAACTAAATAATTATAATATATAATTATATAATATAATAATATCATTATTATAATTTTGTAACTAATTAAAATAAATATTATATATATAATTAATTATAATTATACAAATGTTATAATATAAATATATAATTATAATTATAATTATATATAATATATAAATATTAATTATACTAATATTTTATATAAATATAATGTATATTACATATTAAATATAGTTATTATTATATATTATTATATTATTACTATAATATATTATTATATTATATAATAATAATATATTATTATATTATTATAATAATATTATTATAATATATATTATATAATTATAATTATATTTAACTAAATAATTATAATATATATTTATATAATATACTAATATTATAATAAAATATATTATATATATGTATATATTATAATACAAATATAAATATATAATATATATAAATATTAATTATACTAAATATTATGTAATTATAAGATTTGGAAATCACACTTGGGTTTTGGACAAAACCCACCAACTTACTAAGGAATGGTGGAATGCTAAATTTTTAGACATAATTTCAAATTTTCAATTTCGATAATAGTGAACCAAACATGAATTATGGGGTTTATTCCAATTCCCCATTCGGACCCTTTTACCAAACGCCACCTAAAAGATGGCTGCATTTTTTTAGACATTTAAGGATAGGTTCTAACTCAAAACATTCAAATATAGTACAAAATAATGAATATCACATGCTGATAAACAATTCAGACTGGACAATTTCAGAAGCAAAAATAGAAAATATATATAGAATAGGAAATTTGGATTTTAAAACGGCATTATCAGTCAAAACTCATGAAGAAACAATATCATTTCAAGAAGAATTTCAAACAATACCATTAATAAATCCCGCTACAATTCAAAAATATTTGACTAAAGGATATAGACATCTTAATTTTGGATTAATTCAAATAGCGGTAAAACCATTAGTTCATCTAGAAGTTGATGCTCCAATCTATTTGGCATTAAGAGATAAAAGACTAAAAAAATATAAGACTTTATTATTAGCAATGATTCAAACAAATGTATGTAATGGACCAATATATTTTAA
The DNA here is from genome assembly GCF_003713205.1 of Coffea eugenioides. NCBI lineage: Eukaryota > Viridiplantae > Streptophyta > Magnoliopsida > Gentianales > Rubiaceae > Coffea > Coffea eugenioides. Next base: position 12,234,955 of record NC_040038.1, on the reverse strand, counting down.
TTGTGCTCCTAGATTTTCAATAGATATGACTCACCTACATATTTTGAATTCTATGGTATTAATATTTAGAAGGAGATGAATTTGAAAAACATAGTAAAAATTTTGCTATAATTTAGAGAATGTATTGTAGATCATTATTATCACAATTAAACTCAAAATTTATAATGACTCCCACATTAAAAGATGAAACTGTAATACTTCAAGTAGAAGCAGATAGACCAACAATATATACACCTAAAAGATTAAAATGGAACGAAATTACAGTACCAACTGAATTTCAAATACAAAATCCTCAAGTCCCAAGGAATTTAGAAAGAACAGAAGCAAATCAAATAATAGAAGAACCAGATGGGAGAGTGTTTATAAAATTCAATTCATTCAGAGAAAGACCTTCGACCTCCTCAAATTATTCATGGATACCAACTAGGCAATCCTGTTCCGATTTTTCTGAATTAGTAACTCCTATTGAAAATAGTTCAACATTTAGGTTTAAAATGCCAGTGCCAGAGGTAATACATCAAAATCAGTTTGAGCATTCACCAACACATTCACAAATGAAAGGAGAAATAAATGTCATAAATGCTAAATTTAAAATTAATTACAAATACTTACAAGAAGATTTTGATGACGAAAAAAATGAAAACAAAAGAATTCGGTTTGCACAATTATCACCTTTATGTAGAAAAAAAATTAAAAAGGAATGGAAGAATGAATTAAAACAAAGACAGTTTGATTTTCCTTTTTTCACTTGGTTGTCATTTTATACTTCAAAAATAGGATTAAATGAGATGTATGATACACCTCAGGTCATAATCTCCATTGCTAAGCAATTGAATAGTAAGAAAGAATGTAAATAAGATAGAGATGCACAAGTTTCATGAGTCCGGAAGCCATAATTTAGAGTACTAGAAAGAATTTTTAAGTATTAGGGCTCCACTGCGGCGCTCGTCGCAGCAGCATGGCGGCCAAGGGACCGTCGGGGCAGCCTCCGCCAGGCGGAGCGCCGCGGTCCTTTGCAGTAGTGGTCTCATCAACCCCGACAGAATCCATGGCGTTGGGGGAGGTTTCCTCTTTCAGGGGAGAACCTGCCTTGCGCCTTTCCCGTCAAGATATTGACACACTTTCACAGCCTTTCCAGAATGCTTTGGTGGGTCGGTTTCCCTTCAGCAGACCGCCAATGGAAATCATCCGAAAATTTATCACCTCCATCGGCTTAAAGGGAGAATGCGCAGTGGGTCTTTTGGATTCCAAGCACGTCCTCATCCGGCCGTCGTTGGAAGAAGACTACACACGACTGTTTGCTCGCCGGCTATGGTACGTCCAGAACTCCCCCATGTCACTCTCGAAGTGGTCGTTGGAGTTTAAAGCAGATCACGAACTGGCGATAGCTCCGGTGTGGGTTTCTTTCCCAGAACTCCCAATCCCTTTCTTTCAGAAGAACCAGCTTCTGCGCCTTGCTGCGACTCTAGGCCGCCCTCTTCGGGTAGATGCAGCAACCATTGATCTGCGCCGTCCGTCGGTGGCTCGGGTTATGGTGGAAGTAAATGTGGCGGCGCCGCCGGCGAAGCGGGTTTGGATAGGAGATGAACAATTTGGCTTCTGGCAGGCAGTGGAATGGGAGAACGTCCCTGCGTATTGCCCATACTGCAGTAATTTTGGGCATGAAGAGGCGGGCTGTTTTACGAAGAACCCAGCTTTGCATCGGGCGAAGGATGCTCAGAAAGCAGTTCCGAAGCTGGTGCGGGCGTATGTGCCGAAGGTTACCGGAGAAGTCCCATCTGATCAGGTTCCAGCACAGGACCGACCAACAGCGGACAGCGAGGCTGCTGTGACACTGGAGATCGGTCGCTTGCTTGACGGCCAGGTGACGGAACAGCAGCAGGTGTGGGCGGCAGGTGCAGACAGGATGCGGCAAGAGCATGCTGCAGCAACAACGGTGGATGCGGGCACGGTGCTGGATGACCCTACTCTAACTCTGGAGGTGCAGCGACCTGGGAGCGTTGCCTTAGAGGAAGCTCTGGAAAGCGTGCAGGAAGAGGGCGAGCTGCGGGTTGAGCATACGTCGGCAGGGACTGTCCCATCGCCTGGGGGGCAGCAGGTGATGGATGGTGGATACTCTCCAGCAGCGCCCCCCTCGCCCCAACCCCAGCAACCTGGGTTGTCTGTCGCTGCGTTAGTAGAGGAGACCATTGTTTCTACCGCAGGTGAAATCATTCATAAGTTGGCTGATCAAGTGTTTAGGGAAACCGAAGAGATGCGTTCGTTAAAGCCCCAAGATACGAACCAACTTGAGGAGGGGGAATTCACTGATTCGGAGTCTGGGGATGGCCTTTCACCGGCAAATGGAACATTCACAGAGGCTGCATTCTCTTCGCAGCAACGTAAGCAAATTATGTCTAATGTGGGAAACGATGCACTTGAGAAGGTAAACAAAAGTCATGATTCACATAATGAGGTATTAGGTGGAGACACACCCCTTGTGGGTACAATTACAAGAGCAGAAACGGAAAAGTTCAGGTCTGAAAATGTGCCACAGTTTAAAGATGTGTTCGAAGAGTTTCAATGGGAAAAATTACATGGTAAGATTCCTCTCGTTCAGCTAAAACCTTTTCTTCATTCAAGTACAAAATGCACTGATAACAAACATGAAGAGGGAAAGGATGATTCACATTGTGATAAAGACAATTATCACGACCAGGAACTAGTTCACGAGCAATTTACCCAAGTGATGTCAAGGAAAACGAGGAAGCAGCTCTCAAAACAAGGTAAAACAATGCAAACACGTCAAGATGGTAAACCAAAGTTCCATGTTCACTCACAATCCCACAAATGTGGGGCACCCTCGTGTGGATGATTTCGTTCTATTGCTCTGTTATATGTTTTAATCATTTTTTCATATGGTTGATCAAAAAAAAAAAAAAAAAAAAAAAAAAAAAAAAAAAAAAGTTTCATGAGTCCAAATAATTAAATTATTTGAATCAAGGAACGATTTATTAAAAAAAAAAAAAAAAAAAAAAAAAAAAAAAAAATGATACACCTCAAATAAATGTACAAACTAATTTTTATAGAAAATGGAATTTAAAAGATAATCAAACAGTTACAACCATTCATGCCCTATTACAGGAAATAAAAATAAATATTACTAAAGGAGATATAATAGCTTCACCTTTAAAAAAAAAAGAGAAATAGAATCAAGTAGTAATAGAAATGTAAGTCTAGAAGACATTAAAAAACTATATCAACAAAACAATTATACAAACCAAACACTTGATACTATAGCTCAACACATAGAAGTATTAAGTACTAAGGTAGATAGCATTCCAAAACCTTCAACTAGATTTCCAAATGATATATCAACACCCCATTTTCAACCTAGAAGTCTTCCAAGAAATAGTGAACAAGAGTTAGTACAAAATGTAAGTTCAACCAGCAATGTACTTAATAGAATATCTTAATCATTACAATCTTTAACTAATACACCAAGAATTAATACAATAGATAGTAGAATTACTAATGAACAATTAACATCAGAAGAATATGAATCCTCAGAAGAATATTCGAAAGAAGAAATAGAAGTAATAACTCCAATAGAGCAACAATTTAAGGAAGAAAAAGATAATCAAATAAATAGAATAAGAAGAAGAAAAAATTATAGAAAAGATTGGAAAATAATAGATACACGAAATTATTACCCTGGACCAACTCCTCCAGATATTTAATATGAAGAATGATCAAAATTTCGTACTACAAAATATGATGGAGATTCAATATATGAATGAAATATAGATGGAAAAACAGAATATGAAATATTAAACACATTCCAAGAATTGGGAATGGCTAGATTAGCTTATAAATTAAAAAATATTCAAGAAAGAAATGTAGGAACTTTATTAGTATCAGGATTCACAGGACAATTAAAGAATTTGTGGGATAATGCCCTAGGTTTTCAAGACAAATTTGCAATCTTTGATCATACAATAGAAGTAGAAGACACTAAAGGAAATATTCAAGCCCAATCAGATGCAGCAAAATTTTTAATAGTAACATTAGCCATGTATTTTTTAGGAAATCCAAAAGAAGAATTAAATGCTAATAAAGGATTCTTAAAAATTTAAGATGTCCAACTCTATCAGATTTTAGATGGTATAAAAATATGTTTCTAACTAATGTGTTAAGAAGACCAGATTATAATGCTTCATTTTGGAAAGAAAGATTTATAACTGGATTACCAAATTTATTTTCCCAACAAATTATGAATAATTTACAAAAAGAAATGCGAACTGATGTAATTTCATTTGAAAATATTTCTTTTGGACAATTATTTGCTTTTGTCAAAAAAGAAGGATTAGATTTGTGTTCTGAATTAAAACTTCAAATAAAATATGGATCAGAGAGAAAATAAATAGCATCATTTTGTGAAACCTATGGTATTAAAAGAATAAAATCCCTATCATCAAGCAATAAAAAGAAAGACAAAAGAAGTAAAAAATTTAGAAAAAAATTAATAATGAACACTATTATGATAAAAGAAATATATGAGAAAATTTAGAAAAAATAAAATAGTATGTTGGAAATGAGGAAAAATAGGCCATAAAGCAGATAAATCTAAACTGAAAGAAAAAATAAATGAAATATGTACAGAAGAAGATAAAATAAAAAATAAGTTAATAGCATTATTAATAAATGAAAAAGAACAAAATACAGAAGATGACTATTATAATGATTTATCTAGTTCAGAAGAACAACAAGGTTGCAATTGTTCAAATTTCTCAAAATATATAAATGTCATTACAAAAAAGGAAGATAAAGAATTTTTACTAGATATTATAGAAAAAATAGATGACCCTAAAACTAAAAAAGAATATTTAGAAAGACTAAAAGATCTAATTTTACAGGAAGACAAAATGTCAAAAATAATTGAACCTTTTAGTATTTCAAAATTAATAGATAAATATCCAAATATGAACAATATAAGAAAAAAAAACTACTAAAGATCTTCAAATAGAAATCAATAATCTAAAAACACAAGTAAAACAATTACAAAATGAAATATTAGAATTAAAAACAAAGATTTAGAAATTGAAGCAAGAATAATATCATTAATAAAGCATGAACCTATAGATAACCCTCCACATCAAAAACAAATGAAATAATTATTTCTAAAAATCCATTAGATGAAAAACAATATTTGAATATAATTGAGAAAATAACATTTCAAAAATAGTATGCATTAGTGACAGTAATGATAGAAGACTTTAAAGAGACATTGTAGCTTTATTAGATAGTGGAGCATATCAGAGTTGTATAAAAGAAAGATTAATCCCGACAAAGTATTGTGAAAAAACAAATGAAGAATTAAGAACTGCAAATGGAGAAAAATTACAAGTAAAATATAAATTTACTGGAGGATCAATATGTAATAATAATTATTGTATAAGACATAATTTTATTATAGTAAAAAATATTCACATAGATATAAATTTAGGAACACCCTTTTTTATCCAAATATGTCCTTTTGCTGTAAATAGTAAAGGAGTTCACACAAATATTATGGAAAAACTGTAACTTTTAAATTTCTAACACCAATAACACAAAAAGAATTACTAGTATTACAATCCTCTTATATTTATAAAACAATAAATACTGTTCAACATGTTAAACAACAAATAAATTACATTAAAGAAGAAAAATCATATTTAAAAATAGAAGAACAATTAAAAGAAACAACTGTGCAAAAAAGAATTTTAGAATTAGAAGAAATAATAAAAAAGAGAAGTATGTGTAGAAATACCAAATGCATTCTGGGAAGAAAAAAGCATATAATCAGCTTACCCAGTGAAAAAGATTTTAATATCCCAACAAAAGCCAGACCAATACAGATGAATTCCGAATTATTAGAATTATGTAAAAAAGAGATAAAAACATTCTTAAACAAAGGATTAATAACCCCATCAAAATCACCATGGATTTGTGCTGCATTCTGTGTTATGAATCAAGTAGAAAAAGAAAGAGAAGTACCACGATTAGTAATAAATTACAAACCATTAAATAAAATTTTACAATGGATTGGATATCCAATTCCAAATAAAAAGGATTTATTAAATAGGTTATTTAATGCTAAAATATTTTCAAAGTTTGATTTAAAATCTAGATATTGGCAAATAATGATAGCAGCAGAAGATAGATATAAAACAGCATTCACTAAAAAGTGGGTACAAAATTGATGATTTTGAGAAGATGAAGCCTAAGTTGATTCAGGCTGTGAACGATATGTTGGGTTATGACATTCTAGAGCTCCTGAGAAACTTTAGGAATCCTTACGAGTAAAGTTGTGGGCAATTAAATTTTACTTCAAGAAGCCTTGAAGTGTAAAACTTGCCGCTGCTTAGCGTCATAGCACATATCTGCAAAATCGAACCAGTCATGTTATACTATTTCTATCTTAGATTCTAGCGTCATATTATAAGTGCATATTTGGTAAGAAGTTGTAATTGAAATGCCAGTTTGAAATACTAATAAACAAGTACTAGCTTTGTTAAAAAAAAAAAAAACAACATTCACTACACCATTTGAACATTATGAATGGAAGGTAATGCCTTTTGCTTTAAAAAATGCCCCTTAAAAATTTCAAAATATAATGAATGATATATTTAACCTATATAGCTCATTTAGCATAGTTTATATAGACGATGTATTACTATTTTCAGATTCATTAGAAAAACATTTTAAGCATTTAAATATTTTCTTAAAAATTATAAAGAAAAATGGATCGGTAGTTTCAACACCAAAATTAAAGTTATTTTAGACACAAATAAGATTTTTAGGACACGAAATTAATAAAGGAACAATAAAATCTATAAATAGAGCATTAGAATTTGCAAATAAATTTTCAGATGAAATTAAAGATAAAAATCAATTACAAAGATTTCTAAAATGTTTGAATTATATTGCTGATTTTTCCCAAAACTTAGGCAAGAATGTTCAATAGTATTGGATAAACAAAAGATAAATCCTCAAACTTGGTCAGAAGCTCATACTCAAAAGGTTAGATATCTTAAAGAAAAAATCCATTCATTATCATGTTTATGCCTTCCGCATCCTAAAACATTCATGATAGTTGAAACTGATGCATCAGAATTAGGATATGGAGAAATATTAAAACAAAGGATAGAAAATTCAAAGAAGAATTAGTTAGATATCACTCTGGAACTTGGTCAGGACCATAAAAGAATTATTCCACAATTAAAAAAGAAATTTTATCCGTAGTACTCTGCATATCAAATTTTCAAGACGATTTATATAACAAAAGATTTTTACTTAGAATAGATTGCAAATCAGCAAAAGAGATTTTGCAAAAAGATGTAAAAAATATAGTTTCAAAAGAGATTTTTTCTAGATGGCAAGCTATTTTGTCAGTTTTTTATTTTGAAATAGAATTTATAAAAGGAGAAAATAATTCTCTTCCTGATTTTTTAACAAGAGAATTTTTATAGGGCAATGAATCAAAAGGATAGACTCACTCATGACCAGTTTATAAAAATGATTCGAAAACATCATTATTCAAAACAACTGGCTTAAAAAGAAACCTTATTAACTTCCAAATGATTCATAATTTCATAAACTGAACAACACAAGGAAGAATTCAACCTTATCATTTCCATAGACATCCAATAGTATATTTGAAGTCTTCAAAAGCTATTCTTTCTCTCAAAGAACAATATTTTTTAATGAGAAGAAAGATTAATGGCCTTATTATGATGAAGTACTGGCTTACTCAAAGCGGTCAAGATAGCTCTCATTACAAAGGATGGATTAAAAAGGAGAAAGAAAAAATGAGGAGTGTTATCTGTTAACATTGCAGGAAACATGGATTCCAAAGCAGGAGGTTCAAAACCAAGAATTCCAAAGGATTATGAAATGTCCATCACCCAAATTCCTACAACTCCCAATAGATTCCAATCACTTCAAGATTTTCCAGTTTTAAGTTATATTCACGCAACCAAAAATCCAACCACTTCAAAAACAAATCCAAGTTCCTCGAAACCTTCCTCATCAAAAAAATCCAATGAAAATTCTAGTTATTTTGTCAAACCTTTCATTCAACATATCACCCTGACTAGATTTCAAGAAGTACCACCATGCAATGTACTTACAACTCTTACTCAAAGATTTTTTTCCTTCAAAATGTTTTTGGCAGCCAGATGATTCAGCAAAAAATTTAGACTATTATGAATTAATCCTTACAAACACCTAGTCTGTAGAAATTTATCCGATTTCGGATAAAGAAAAATCTAAAATAATCAATCATTCTAAATGTCTGATAAAAAAGGTTTGTTCACGCAATGAATGGACTTCTTTATACTCAAAAAAGTTATTTTCATTCATATTCATTCCAGATGGATTCATATACCAAGATTATAATATGGCTTGGTACCGTGCATTCTTATTTAGACCATTCAATCATTCCTGGTTCTTTGCTTTCAAAGAAAGTTGCAGCAGAGAATTTCCAATTTGGTTCCATCATTGGTGGAATTGGTTTGGACCGCAAAAAGAGATTTTACCTCCAAGAGCATTAATGGGATTCCAGACATATTTCAAAAAGGCCACAGGAGAAATTTATTCAAGGCCTATAATGTTCCATATTGAATTCAAAGTCCCATGGATTTTTTGTTGGAGTTTTAAAATTCATCAAGAACTAGAAAAACCACTTCCAATGTTATTAGTACGAGAATTCAAAATTAAATGGTGGGCTGGATTCAATTTAGACCTCTGTGACCAAGAAAATGTTATTAAATTTTTAGAAACAAGAGAAAAATTAAAATGTTTAGTTCAGTTCATCAAGTTTCAAAAGAAAGCAGTCCAAGCACGCCTCAAAAGAAGGACCAGATATCAAAATCAGAAGTGACAGCAAATGAATTTTTACTCAAAAAGATGATGCAGAATCCCAAGATATTACAAGAATACATGAGCTTTTTACAAAATCAACAAAAGAAGGCGAATGAGTCAGCAGGATCCTCATCAGATTCCACTTTTGATCATTTGGTAGGTCATGTGCAGAAGATCCAAATGACATTTAAAAGCTGTCTGTCAATTATAAAAGGAGATAAGAAGAAATCTCTAAAGAGCTAATCAAATGAAGATAAGAGTGTTGGCATGAAGATTCAAGTGCTTTCGAAATGCAAGAGTTGGTGAAATGAAATTCAAATGTAATATTATGATAGTTATAAATAGATCCTCAAAATAAGTTAGAGGGCATCGAGCTTTATTAAATAGTTTCTATCATACTTGCCCTAAAACTAGAACCATGACCCAAGGTATAAAACTAATTAAAAGAATTTAATAGATGAAATAACATAAAAAGAAATATGATATTCTTGCGTGAAATTGGAAATTTGGAAGCTTTATCAATTGCGGATGCTTTAATCTTGACTTGAATGCAAACACAATTTTCACAATTTGTTGGAATTTAGATTTACAAGAGAGGAAATTTTTAGAGAAGGGCAGGTTTCAGAGCAAGTATGATAGAAACTATCTGATAAAGCTCGATACCCTCTAACTTATTTTGAGGATCTATTTATAACTATCATAATATTACATTTGAATTTCATTTTAGCAACTCTTGCATTTCGAATGCATTTGAATCTTCATGTTAAATTATGATGTTTTATTAATAAAATTTCTAGAAAAGTATTCAGTTGGGGATTGAATAGTAATTTTGGAGCGTGAAGTGGTATGATCAATATTCTACTAACCATATTTTAAATTTTACAAAGGATAATAAGATTTTATGACAAGTAAGTGTTTCAACCCAATTAGAATAACAAATGGAAAGAGAATAACTGAATTTCTCTGACTGAAAAGGAAAATTGAAGACATGGTCAAAACCAAATTAGTAAACAAGCAGTACAATAAAACTGAAAGACTATAGGTGACGGGGTTTTTGATATACGTACAAGTTAAAAAATCCGAAAGACACCCGTTTCACTGCAAGTATACAGGTTAACTAGTAGTTTAGGGTATTTATCGGGTCGATCCCGCGAAGAAAATTGAACAATTATCGATACTACTAAAGCTTCTCTATTATTTAGACTATCAATGAATTATAAGAAATGAAACCTACTGAACTTATGCAAAATAACAAATGAAAGCTCCTTAGGTTATGGTATCCCTAATTACTTATGCAAATGCTATATTTGGATCATTGAATACTACTATCTAGGCTAGTTATGGTGTAATTTCCTTATGCATATGAATCCTACTTTCGTAGTGAATCAATTGTACTCATAACTAATACATACCTATTCTCACGGTTATGAAATTAGTTACAAGTTTATTTCTTCAATGAAATTACATGAAATTAATCACCAAAACCACATAGGTGCACCTCTACTCTCGTGAGTGTACTCCCTATGTTTAGCACTTCTTGAACTAGTGTTAAATTTCAATTTTCATTGCAAAAACAACACCTTAGATAATCACAATTAATGGTACCAAATTAATCATGATTTAAAGAGCTAAAGTGCTAAATAACTTACTCAAATAATAGCTTCAAATAACCAAATAATGAACACTAACAATTATAAAAAGTTCAACCAAACCCACGGCATATACTTTAACGACACATAAAATCCAAAACTTGCATATTAACCATACTTAAGAATCCAATACAAAAGATAAAGAATTGGAGAAGAGATAACCCTTGTCACTTGAGTTTCAACTCCTCCTTCTTCATCTCCATCTTCATCCTAATCTAGCCAATATACAAGAGTGAATGAGCTATACTACTCTATACTAAACTAATCTAACACTCAGAAAATGGAAGAGCTACATTTCTGCAGACTCCAAGTTTTCTTCCGTATGTCTCTCTTCTCTGGTTCCTCTCTATAAAGACTCTTGAAAAGTTCCTCCTCTTCACCGTTTTTTTCCTTCACCTTGATTCTCAAATCTTCAATTTGTTACGAAAGTCAAAAACAATGGCTTTTTGACTTGGAACTTTGGCTATACCTTTTCCTTATGTCTTCTGAAGCATGTGTAGCCGAATTCCCTTATCAAGAATAGCTGGAAAGTAGTATGAACATAAGAGAAATGACTGAGTAAATTACAGAATTTCGGCTACAAAACGCGACTTGACAAAACGCGCTATCAAGCCGCGTTTTCTCAACTCACGTTTTCAACTCTGAAATTGGCCTCACTTCAACTGTGATTTTCTCTATGATGAAGGCCGAACTAGCTTTTGTACAAAACACAAAAGTTGTAGCCCTTTGAATTATCTTTACAATGCTTCAAGAATCATCTAAATTGGAGCTTTGTAGACTAAAATATGATTGAAATACTATCACCTAGTCAAACCCCTATTTCAGTCTCGTCCATAGAATGCAGCTTCTGTATTTCGACTTTTTGTCCATAAAAACAGCAAAATTGGATTTCAATGTCTTCATACCAAATATAGATCTATCTCTTAGCTTCAAAATGATATAAAGATCACCTCAATCTGATATGTGTAGCTCCAGATATAGTTGAAATATGAAAATGTGTCAGAGTTGTTTTCACTTGCATTTCTTCAATTCACTTCATTTCTTCTTTATCACTTAAATTCATCACCAATTATCCACTTTTCACCTCAGTTGACATGCTTTGGTGATTGAATCATTAATCCTGCATAAAAATGAAGTTTTTACCATTAAAATCAATAGAAATGCAATGTTAGCCACTTTAACTTAAAATGTAGATTTTTACCAAAATCTTAGTTATTTTAGTTATAAAACTAAATAATCAAACCAAAATTAACTAATAAAATGCACTTAAAAATACTTAAAATAAACCCTTATCAATAGGCTACCAACCAACATGTGCAATTGAAGTTACATAAAGTATGAGGGGAATTATTTTATAGGCTAGCAAATGCTAGAAGTCTCCTAAGACCATATGGGAAATTTCTTTTAACTTTCCTGAGTTTCTGGAGTATCCACCTCTGGAGTATAACCGATAAACCTGAATAATCCTTAAAATGCCATAAAATTCCTACTTTGTAAAGCATATTAATTTACTCGCTGCTGTTCCCACTTGATACTTCTCTAACTAGATTTCAAGGGATTAGAGTTGCAAATTTAGATTATACTAGTCAAAATAATACAGTTCTGGTCAGTGACAGCAAGTAGGTAATGATAGAAGGAAGGCGGTACAAAATAATTAGGGTCCCAATTGAAATGACAAGAACAAAGAATGATTATAAGAACTAGAAAACCAATAAAAGAATTAGAACAAGAGATCATAATATCAATCAAAGACAAAAAATGAATTTAAACAAAAGAAAAGAGGTTTGTATAAAACCTCCACATAGTAGAATTTATGTGATTTAGACACATTTTCATATAATCAAATACTTGAAATAAATTTAGAAAGCTACTATAAATTTAGACATATATTAGGCAAGAACTTAACTATAAGGCAAGGTGACACATTTGATATTTCAAAGGTATTGTTACAACTTTTCCTTTCATATATTAGCAAATTATGATTCCCTACTTAAATTCATAGATATAATGATTATGTTGTTAAGTGAAATACCAAGACAATTCATTAGATGAATTATTATACATAGCATACATTTGATTCCAGACACAATTAATCTTTGTTTTCTATCATTTCTCATAATAAATCTTAAAAGATACTTTTAATATACCAATATGGGCAAGATATTTTACTAGGAAACAATCTAAAAAGCCAATATTGGAAGACATATATATCATGATTGGTGTAGATCTACATGAGACTCTTAAAATAGTTAACAAAACAATGACTTGGCTATCATAATTAGGCATATCATTGGGTAAGGTTTGGATTGGATCTCTTTAATCTAGATCCAAACCAATTAAATTTAGTTAGACCCAAACCCAAAACCTTATGAGTCTGAAAAAGTAAATCCAAATCCGAACCTCATAGGTTTGGATATCCATTAGATATCCGTGAGTATTTTTCTATACACATAGTGAAGAATTAAAGTAAAAATATTTTTAAAATATATAGAGCTCAAAAATAATATAAGTACCATTCAATTTTTGTTTTCAAATAATAAAATTAACATTCAAGAAATTGCATGCAATATTAGGCTGGATTAGGTTGTGTTTTCTTAAATTAAGAGTGTATCCTTTAACCTAACAGTCATGAAGTTTTACTATATTCAATCTAAAGGTCATTCTAGATAGGTTCTAATTTGGATATGGATATAGGTTCTAAAAGTCTGCATATATACTTAACTAAGTTAAAATCTTATTTCTTTTCCACTCGATCAATTGTTGCCTCTTGCGCCACTCTCTCTTTATCTCAGCATTTCCTACTTGTTTAGGTCAGCTTAAACTTAAAAAAAGTTTAAGTTTTCATTTCAAAATTAAGGATAGAAAATTTGGTTGAAACCTTCTTTAATTCTATACTCTATTTTTCAGGATTTTCATTTTTTTCTATACTCTATACTCTATTTTTCATTTTAGTTTGGATTAGGTAGTGTTTTCTTAAATTAAGAGTGTATCCTTTAACCTAACAGTCATGATGTTTTACTATATTCAATCTAAAGGTCATTCTAGATAGATTCTAATTTGGATATGGGTTTAGGCATGGATCATAAAAAAATCAGACCTTATCCTAACCCATAGCTCTATTATAGGGTTTGGGTTTGGGTTTGATAAATTAAACTTAAATCCTAACTATGTATATTGAGCAGAGGTTGGATTTGGATAAGACTCGACCTATTGACATGCTTAATCATAATTATTTGAGTTTTACTACTTAACTTAATCATACTTTTAAACTTTTACTAATTAAAATTGGTATTATGCAAAATTTTACTCTTGTATAAATCATCATATGCACCTAAAAATTACTAAGGCTAAAAAATTTTTGACAAGAAAACTAAACTTTGAAAATAAAATTAAAAAACTTGATTGGTTATCTTTCCATTATACATATAAAGCGATTTGAAGCGTCAAAAGTTTTTTGTCTTATAGATTGAATCGTTAAAACCAATGTATTTGAGAAGAAACAAGTCGCGGTGGCTTTTCAATTCATATAACTAGACCAGATGGTTCATTCACGTAGTGGTTCAATCAAATTCTAAGTCTGTATATATACTTAATTAGGTTAAAATCTTATTTCTTTTCCACTTAGTCAATTGTTGCCTCTTGTGCCGCTCTCTCTTTATCTCAGCATTTCCTACTTGTTTAGGTTAGTTTAAACTTTAAAAAAGTTTAATTTTTCATTAAAAAATTAATGATAGAAGATTTGGTTGAAATCTTCTTTAATTCTATACTCTATTTTGCAGGATTTTCATTTTCATAGACTATTTATTTCGAGATCACAGGTTGTGATTACGTTTTTCTTCGATCAGCCAGGCGTTGTCTTTCAATAACGAAGAAGTTTAGGTAATCCAATCTTGCTCTTGATTTGTAGTTTAATTTGCAAGATTTGCCTATTCGGGTTTGATCAGCCAAGCGTTGTCTTTGAACAATGAAGAAGTTTAGTAATCCAATCTTACTCTTGATTTGTAGTTTTAAATGATTTTTTAGTTTGATTTCTATTTAATTTGCAAGATTTGCCCATTTGCCTATAGGAAAATGCATATAAAAGCAATCTACAAGTAAGATAGACAAAAATCTAACTTTGATTTAGTTTATTATATTTTGATTTATTAGATCTATCATCCTGTCTATTTTTAGTTAGAGAGATTTTTTTTAAATGTTAGACAACTATTAGTTAGGTGTAATATGTTAGATATTTATGAATCTAATAAGAAATTTGAAAACATTTATTTGGTAAAAATTATTAAAATTTTGTTTTTTAAATTTGTGATCAAAAGAATTCCATCAAATAAATTATTTAACTATATGATTTGCTATGTAATTTTCAATCTTTGAATAGATCACAGGTATACACAACACGTGCACGCACGCACACATGCATACTTACTTATGTAATAACGTTTGTATGCATTTTTACAGATATATAAGTGTGTAAATCTTATTTGTATATAAACACATGTATGTTTGAAAATTTTGTAAATACAATTTATAGATCAATTATATATTCTTAATTGATTTATTATAAGTGCCAGTTTTCATGTTAACTCGATTAGGTTGAAAAATTAAGAAATAAAAAGGAGTTTTTTCCCTATATTTTATCAAGAGTAATGAATAGGCAAACGTCATTATTATTATTATTGTTATTATTTTAAATTGAGGTATTCTTTAAACTTTGTATTAATTTTTATGTGAAGAATTTCTCTTAAAACTATTTATTTAACTAACTTTGGTCTAATAATTTTTGTTATTTATTAAATATTGAATAAATATAAGGAAATGAGCTTATTCCCTTTTTCATGAGAGTAATTGTTTATTTAATATTAAAAAAACTTTAAATTTGAGAATATAATCATATGCATGTCTTGTGTTTCAAATTAATATAATAATATCTCTCATAAAACTTATGAAGCTATTGAATTTTCAAGTGATGCCTATCCTATATTTCCAAATTTTGCAAAATTAAAATTTGATTCATTGATACTTGTTACAATTGATACAGACAAACATTATTTTTGGCTCCATGACACAAATATGTTTGGAATCTCCAAAAAAAAAAACAAAAAATGGTGCAAGAACCCTGGAAAAACAAAAGAAGAAAAACAAACCTAGACCCACTTCCTTGGTTAACCAAAAGTAAGGGACTGCATGTCAAATTCCCCAAGAATTTCCCCACAGGGATATTTATAGAATATCACAAAACCAAAAGTTATTTATGTGTGGGTGACAAGAGGTGCAAACGAGTTGAATTTAATCGAGTAACTCGTAAACTTGTTCGGTCAAAACTTAAGTTTGAACTCACATTGACCAAGTTCGAACTCGAGTTCGAGTAGCTCGAGCTACTTGACGAGTTGGGTTTGAGTTTAATATGTGAAATTCGAAAGTTCGTCGAGCTTAATCGAGCTCAATTAAGCTTCACATATATATGTTTTTTTTATTGTTTTTATTTATCAATATGAAATGTCTATTTTGTCCCTTATTTAAAATTATATAAAGTATAAATTTATATTTCTTAAACTCGATTTGCCTTGATTGGGCTAGATAATCATGAGCTCAAGTTCGAGTTCAAGTAATGCAAAATAAAATTGAACTCGAGTTCGAACTTAACTTTCAAGAATTCAATGAGCTTGAGCTAGAGTTTGAGTCTAAATTTTTTAACTCGAGTCAAGCTCGAGTAGAGTCGTGCTCACTACTCAATTTCGATTCGATTCGATTACACCCTATCTGGGATAGTTTAAACAAGTTTTATGTACCACTGAATTAATTAATAAAACAACCGCGGGATTTTGGGTATGAACTGTTATTCAATTAGGGCCCACTCATTTTCATTGGGCAGCTTCGCAGCGTTTCAAGGTGTAACCCAAATTAGCAACTCAATCGAGGGCAGCCCAACCAGACTCCCATAAACAGTGACACAGGAAACTTCTAATTGGTAAGTTGCAAGAGAACTCAATAACCATCATCGCAGCAGATTCTACCACCACCCGATAAATAAAGCTGTGTTACAGTGCAACGCTCCCTACTGTACCTTCGTCTTCAACCTCTTCCCTAGGGTTTAACGTTCAAAATTTCTGCAACTCAATCGAAAATGACGTCTCCCAACCACCTCGATGACGTAAGAATTCCTCTGTTTATTTAGTTTTTTTTGGCCTTTCCGCATCAATTTCTTTTTTCTTGTCTTAAATTAATATAAGAACAAAATGCAGGACGATGATTTTGGTGGTGATTTTTCCTCAAAGCGTTCAGGTATTAATTTCTGGTCATTTTTATGAGCAAATGGATATTTTTATTGTTATTTAAGATGTTGTGAATGTGATTCAGGGGCTAAGAGAAGCTTCACGGATCTCGACGATGATGAAGATGATTTTTTTGGCTCCAAGAAGGTAGATTTTCCTTATTTACTAGTCTGAGTTTTCGATTTGTTAAGTCAATTATGTATCCTTACAAAGTTCCAAAAAAAAAAAAAGAAAAAGTTTCCATTTTGTTATTTTAAAGAAGAAAATTTGGATTGTGTAATATTTTCAAGTAAAAAATGCTACTTGGAAAATCATGTATGCTTTGAATTTTTATCTAGTTGTACTTTTGAATTAACAATGTGAGTGTAACGACATTGCTCTCCTGATGCATTGCAATTTTTTGAAATCTCGAGGAAAATGTTTATTTGTACCTAAGATTTGGTAATTTGGTTAATTGGATTTGTCTTCAAATCTTTCTGAGGACTACAATGACGGTAGTTTTGTCTTTATAAGTAAATTTAAGGAAGACTTATTTATAATATTGGTGTAAGACATACTTATTCGTTGCCACAACATTATCTGGTGCCCAATCTTTTCAATTTTTTGTGGGGAGAATATTGGCGTTTTTTTAACTCCATGCCATCATGATAAAGTGATATTAAATTCGTGGTAGCTAAAGAACTAGTGCAATTGGATATTCTTTAGCAAGTAACAAGCTAAAGTTTGTTGGGAAGGTGAAGCTAAGCATGTCAAAGATTGCTTATTGTGTTGTATTGGGCTTTAATGGAGTTTGAATTTGAATATGCAGTTTTCCTTTCTATGTTGTTTTGGCTTTTGGCTTTTGTTAGACTTGATTGAATGTAACCTTTTATTTATTAAGCCAATATGGATTATGTTTTGGATATGGTTCCAGTTAATTGTATATGGTATATATTGATGTTGTCAACGTAATTTGAATTAGGAATGTAAATGTCATCAACTCAAGAATTTGAGTGACAAAATTATAGCCACAGGTGTGGCATTTCATGTAATTGTTTTTCCTTGTTCAGTTATCTTCTTTTGTTTGGTTTAAAGAGTTACCTGCAGTGAAGGCATTTATAGTACTTTCTGTGGTTACTTTATCACATTTTGGTAAAGTATTTCTTGGTATTCCTCCTTTTTGTTGTTCAATTCTTTTTCCCCTGCATATATAAATCTAGTTGAGTGTATATTTTGAAGTAAGCTTGCTAGATGTAACTCGCTAGAAATGTACCTTCCTTTAGTATCCAACCCCTTTTGGAATTCTTTCTGCCAGGCAATGTTTTAGCGTAGTGTATGTAGTTCTTCATGAAGCTTGAGCTTTGTAATCTTACTTTTCACACATCTTTAAAGTTTTTAGATAGTGATTGATTAGTATTTTTTTGAGACATAGGGTAAATTGAAAGCAGAAGAAACTGCACCAGGTGTTGCAACGGGAATGATCTTGTCTCTTCGCGAAAGGTGTGGATTTGATGTCATTTTAAATTTTACCTTCTGAAATTAGCCTATGTAGTTAATATATCTACTCTAAAGTTTTCGTTATCAACTTTGACTTGGACTTTTGAAATTCTTCTTATCCTCTTTGTTCTTTTACTTTTGCAGCTTGCAGAATTGTAAGGATGCTCTTGCAATGTGCCAGGTAATTATCGAATTTGTCTTAGGATTATGCATTTGTTTATTTTTTTCAACAGGCCATCAACTTGAATATAACAAGTCAAACCTTTTGAAACATCTTAATAGTTTTGTTTATGAATTATATATTAGCATTTCCTAGGTAATGGTATCCTTAGTTACACTTGCAATGTTACATTTTACTTTCACTTTCATTGCTTATTGTTTGGGCGTATGATAATACAAGGTACAAAAAGCTTATGGTTTGTCAGCTATAAAGGATGATTTTTGGTGCACAACCTGGTCACTCTTGGCCTTTTTTATTTTTAGGATTGTAATAATATTGCATTTTTTGGTCCTCTATCAACTGTGACTGCTGTTAGCAGTGCAAATGTGTTTGGCAGCCAAATTTTACTTTCTTCTCGTGATAATACATTCAATTGTACAAGATATGCGTTCATCAGGTTTATATGCATGATCCTAATCTATGCATGATCCTAATCTGTGCATTCAGAAACATTCTTGTATTTGCACATGCATATCATCAGGTATGTATATGTCTATGTTTGACTCAGCTTGAATATGAAAATGTATCTTATTGGTAAAGAGGACAGAGATCTGGGTTTGATTGACATTTTGAGGATCTTTTTATTGAAATTTTCTAATATACGCCCTGTTGTAGGTTGTCGTTGCTTACCTTTAAAGTGGCATTGTTTTGGAATTTCAACGATGTTTGGTACTTTGCTTTGATAGACCTTTTGTTCTTTTTTGAAAATTTCCCCTTTTCTCTTTTTTTTTTTTTACCAGGGGGGGGGGGGTGTTGAGTTAATGGTACACAAATGTTTTGTTGGATACTCCTTAAACTAAAGCTTGAATTTCAAATGCTGCTTCTTAGCTCTTGCAAATTCTTAATGGTTTTCCATTCCATGCCATAAATTCAATGAAGCACGTACGGACTGCACACTAGGAAATGACTTTATTCTCAATTTATGATCGGTGGAGCTAATTTGAGTTGTAAAACCCAGTTATCAAGCTGAAGCTTGATTTTGGGCATGAGGCTAGCATTTTTTTTTTTTCAGTTCAAATTGGTTCATTTGAAAATATGGTATTAGGCTTCACTTTACTCTGTTTACCTGCTAGTAATATTTTCCCAAAAAGAAAAATAAAGCAAGTAATTTGTGTTTTGAGTTGAAATAGCATATTTTCTGCAGTTTTATTAAGCAGATCTAATTTGGTTCTTCAGTAACTTCAATGTAATGATAGTATTGGGTGTTTGATTAAGCTCAGTGTAACTCACCAGTACCAGGGTAAAGGATCTTTAAGCTTCTCTGCTTGACTCAAGATACTATTTGAGTTGCTGGAGCTTGACAGGGGGTTGATTCGAGGGAGCTTTTGGATGTTTTAGGTAATGCATGGGTGGAAAGAAGTTTTGGAAGTTGATTTCTGTGGTGATTTTTGATAATTTTGAGTACAGAACACATTTTGCCCCAAACAAAGGGAGACCTGAACCAAGTATAGTTTGACCTTTTCAGATGGCATTAGCTTACCTGGCCACGGCGAGTGATTCTTGGGTTCATCAGGGGAGGATAGGGAAAAGAAAATGTAAAATAAAGAGGAAAAAGGAACAGAGAAATTTACCTTTAATATGTAGACCCATATAAACACTAATTCCCTCAGCCCTCTTTGAAGTCTTATATTTGTTCCCAATACATGAAGACAAAATCAATCTCAGAGGATTTTCTTTAGCAACTTTATCGTTCATGATCGAATGTATCATGATAAACAGATGAGATAACTGATTGGTTGGAATTTGGGTTTGTGGATGAAATCCCCGACCTGTAAATAAAGATTCCATCTACCTGTAAACAAAAAGTAGACCTAATCCTCAGTAATACATCTTGGGAATTAGTCCATCTTACATATTCCTTTCTGGATCCTGGAATACTAAGGGGGTGCTTGGTTGGAGGGTATAGGAATCAAGAATTGGATTGAGTCCCAAAATTGTTGCTTGGCTAATGGGTATGAGTTTTGAAATCTTGGAATGAATCATGAAAAATCAGCCACTCTCAATACCCAACTAAATTGGAGGGTTTTGATGAATCCCACATTTGATTCCAAAATCTTTAAAAAAAAAAAAGCTTTTGGTCCCTTCGCTTCCTCATGTAGCCCTCTCTTCTTGCTCTCCATGT
This sequence comes from Coffea eugenioides, assembly GCF_003713205.1. Lineage (NCBI taxonomy): Eukaryota > Viridiplantae > Streptophyta > Magnoliopsida > Gentianales > Rubiaceae > Coffea > Coffea eugenioides. The sequence goes on along the minus strand of NC_040038.1, from coordinate 12,214,333 downwards.
CAACCCAATCTCTCTCTACCTCTTTACCTCCTTGTCACTCATCCTCCCATCCTCCATGGCTGTCACCTCCCTCTTCTTGTCACTCACTTTTCCAATCCTCTATGGCAGCACCGAGGTTCCCACGGCTCTTCCTCTTGACTACCGACCCACTTGTCTTTTTTATTTTTGCTGAAATATAGCTGCTGTGGGAGTCTTCCTTTGTGTTGATGTTTGGGGGATTGAAATTATGCAGGTATATTCCAATTTCTGGTCATAAACTTTGACAAAATCAAATCCAAATCTGCTTCGGCTATCGTTGCGTCACTGGGACTGTTGCTTCTGAAGCTCCATTGTCTTTACCAAAAATTGAATATTGATACTAATTGGTGGTGGTTAGGTGCTGGTTTAATGGGTGTTGTCATGGTTGGGTGCTGGTTCAATGGGATAAGCATTCGAATGAGGAAGAAGAAAGATATGAAAAGAAAAAAGATATTAAAGGTAAAAAATTGATTATTAAATTTGATACCCATTCCTTACCAATATTTACCAAGCACCCCCTTTTGTAATCATATCTTTGGCCAAAACCCATTCTAAGTTTTTTTGTATGATTCCAATTACAATTCTGATTCCTAAGCTTGAACCAAGCGCCCCCTAACATGTACTAAATGCCCTGTCCAAGCCAGTGAACTCGAGACAACAACACAAGCACCCTTTTACTGGGTCCTTGGTCAAGAAAAAAAAAATTTGATGCGGTCTGGAAGCTATATATGTGCTTTGATTGTGAGCCTTACATACTACAAAGGAATTTCATCTAGCTATACATATCCTCTTGAATTGACATGGCAACTACATCATTATACCTTGCCTTGGAAGTCACAACTTTTTATGTCTCTCTAGTTTTCTGTCAAAGTATTTGCTGGGCATTTATTTCCTTATGTATTGTGCTTCAGGCAGATCTTGAAACTGCCAAGTCTGAGATCCAAAAGTGGCATTCTGCATTCCGGAATGAGTCATTTGTACAACCAGGCACAACCCCAGGTACTTTCTCTTGGCTATTTTATTATTTTTGCACTCTTTTGTGTCAGCATTTACTCGGTAGTTTGATGCAAAAGTTGAAAACTTGCTGTCCTAGAATAAGAAATGATAATCATGTGGTCAATGATGTGACAGTATGTCAAGTATGAAGATATAAACCTTTTATGGTGGATCAGCTACTTTTTGCAGTAGTAAATTGATGCATACAGGAAAGGTGCTTTGAGGACATGACACGAGAAAAGTAACACATGAAATGGGTACAAGACTCCAAGGGCCTAATTTGTTTGACAACCATATTGTTTTTTGTTTCTTTGATGGGTTTTAGTCCCTATATATATGTATGCGTTTCATGTGCGTGCACGTGTTTGTGCACACATATTTACATGCACAGACGACAAGCACATGTTTACGTAAATTATCTACGGACAGACAGTACCAATCTTTTACCTTTTATTGTGGTATTTGGCCTAGAATTTTGTTTTCTTGGAGAATTAAAACTGATTAATTTGTCATAAATACATGCATTACTCTGTTATTCTTGTGTTCTTCTCTCTAAAAAGTGAACTTATCTTCTCTGCAGAGCCAAAGATAGTAATAAGTTATCTCCAGAACCTGAGATCCTCTGAGGAGTCTCTGAGGGAGCAGGTTTTTTTGCAAAACTTTATCGTTCATGCTTCATATCTTATATTGTCAGTTATATTATTTATTTTATTGACCTATTACGTGTTTCACTTTCATCAGCTGGAAAAAGCAAAGAAGAAAGAAGCTGCATTTATTGTAACATTTGCAAAACGTGAGCAGGAGATAGCTGAGCTGAAGGTAGAAATATTATTTATCTTTGTTTAGCTGCATTGCACATCCAGCCTGCAAAATTTGTTATTTACAGCGGAATACGTAGAGAAATGTTTCTCTGTGAGGTTGAGAAGACCACAAATAACTTCATGAAATGGAAAAGGACAGGAAGTGTGAAATTGTCTTCTGAATTGATTGTCCTTTCGGTTAAAAGCTGACTTGAGCTCATGTGAGTTTTCTGGAGATATAGGATATTGTGATTAACAGTTGTTTTGGGGAGATCATGAGATTTCTACTCAAGAATCATGCTAGCTTATGTTTGTAGATTTTGGCTATAACCTTCATTTGATTTGAAGAATAACTCATTTGCTGCCTTTTAGAATTTGCATAGCCTCATCCATTACAGTTGTACATATTATGAAGAATATAGAAGAAAGGATTATGGAAGAGAGTATCCTTTTCTTCTGTTAAATTCATTTCTGTGAACTTTTCTGAAGTTTTGAAAAAGTGGCCACTGCATTGCTTCTTTAATTTTATTTATATTTTTTCCTTTTCATGAGTTCTCATCTCTTTATGTTTCTCACAATTGAGCCACTCCCTCAAAAAAAAAAAAAAAAGGAAAAAAATGGCCATACAGAATTTAAATGTCCCTGGAAAATTTCCAAGAGGTTATATCAAGGTCAGCTCAAGGAGTTTTCTTTGAACTAGTATAACAAGAATATTGATATTGTTGATTGGATTCACCAAAGAGTCCTTCCATTTTTTTATATCATGGTAAAACTGTTCTTGTGCCTATTTTCCTTTGCAAAGTTATAATTTCTGGTGATTCTCTGTAACATTATTATGTGTGCTTCTTTGAAATGAATTTTCAGTCAGCTGTTAGGGATTTGAGAGCTCAACAAAAGCCACCATCAATGCAGGTATGTGCCAAGGCACTGGAGCTTTACCTTATCAGCATTGACTAGTAGAAATGGTTTTATTTCCAACTTACATGAAAGGAAAGTTTTTTATATTTGGTGTAGTTGGACTTTCCAGTGTCTGCCTTCTAGCATTTGTCAATTTCATATCAGTTGCATTACACATAACTAACTTGCAAAGTTCACTTAGGAATTTTCTTTTTGTAGTAGTAATTTGTAAATCTAAAGCAACTGATATTCTTCATTTATATGTGCAAGAAAACCTTTTTATGTGGAAAAGTGGGGAAAAACCTTTCTTGTGAGGAATCAGAACTTTGGTAGAGACGAGTTGGGGCCTGGACCTCAGAGATTTAGAGCATGCGGCAAAAAGCCATGGTCTTTTACATCTTTTTGTTGCTATATGTGCAGTTAAAATCTATGTTGTTGTTTGTTTTATCTTCTATTTAGGTCCAGCCTCTTTCAATATGTAATTGAGTACTTTCTACACTTTGCCTTGTTGGAAATCTTCCAGCCTTTCTGCTTCGTTGGGGGCTTAAGAAGAAGACTACAAGTGTTATAAGTAGGTAGATCCGTGTCTGACATGCATGCTGGTAGCAAGGAAGAGAAATATATATTTTGAAGATAAAAGAGGGAGAGGGGGGTGGTTTCTGGGATGATGCATCTGCAGGCTACATTATGAGTCCCTGTTGTCTCTCTGTTTTGGGTACTTTTGCCTGTGCTTAGTTCGGTGTTTGATATTTGATGACAGGCAAGGAAGTTACTCTTAGACCCGGCAATACATGAAGAATTCACACGATTGAAGGTGTGTTCTTAACACTTTCTTAAATGTTTATAATAAGTCTTGATTTACTTTCTACTTCTTGTAGCTACCTAGTATTGTTTGGCCTTCTAACTTTTAACTACTTTGATGCTAGAATTTGGTAGAGGAGAAGGATAAAAAGGTGAAAGAATTGCAAGACAATGTTGCAGCAGTCAATTTTACCCCACAGAGCAAGATGGGAAAGATGTTGATGGCCAAGTGCCGGACTTTGCAGGAGGAAAATGAGGAGATTGGGAACCAAGCTAATGAAGGAAAGGTACTCGGGTTTTATTTATCAGATTGTTAACCAGCATGGTAGATTCTGAACAGATTAGAATACGAAGTGGATTATATGTTATAGTTGAGCTATCATTTTTGTTGTCAACTAGATTGGCTAGTATTATGGATGCCCCTGCAGACTTATTCCCTAATTTGTATATCCATGTAGGCTCACCTGTGTCAGATGTCACGTAAGATTTTGTATTGTCTTTAATGATAATTCTGCATTTCTTCACATGGCAGATACATGAATTATCAATGAAACTTGCTCTGCAGAAATCTCAAAATGCAGAACTCAAAAGTCAATTTGAAGGTGCCATTTTATTTTCTCTTGCATTTTAAGTGTTTTTTGTTTTATGTTGCTATTGAACATATTTGCTTTTGATACTCTTGTTTGGCCTCTAGGGCAAAGCCTACAAGTAAAATGGTTGTGAGATTTACTTTCTACTCTAGAGTTCAGAGGCTGGTGTTTCTGGTATAGTCTGTGACTTGAGTTGAACCTGTTGAGGCTATCGGTGAGTAGTATGTTGGTCATCAAGCAATTCCTAAGACCAGGAAACATTGTGTTTTATGTAAGAGAATGGTAGGTTAGGCTCTAATTACTTTCCCCTGACAAGTAAATCTGGCAATGCATGGAGAGCAGTCTAGCAAGATTATTTGATTTTATAACTGAAAGAGAATCAATTGCTTATGATTCAGATTGTCCTTAAACAGGTTTGAAGACTTCTTAGCATACAAGAACTGTAGTATAAATTGGTCCAGAAGATTCATTTCTAGCTGACATTCCATTCACCTTCTTGTCGTTGTCAGTACTTTGAAGGACCTAAGCGTGACTAGATTTCTTTTTATGTGTGACACGTAGCCAGATAGTTGCTTGCTTGTTCCATTAATGTAGCTTCATATAGCCAGTCCAACTATCTTTTTCTTACGTGTAGAGTGTAACCAGATAGTTTCATGACCATGAGCTATCAGATGAGTTTAAATGCCACTCTATTATGTTCAAAATACCTTCTTTTGCCTAAAATTCAGATAATTTGAGCTGGAGTTAGTGATACAATTTGTTTTCCTCTATATGAAATGAACTGTAAAGTTAATGATACTGTTCATGATATGAGATTTGCTAAGGTTTTTAGTTGTCATTTCTTCTTTGCATCTTGTTTCCATGGAAGCCACTCGGTGTTGATTGCATTTCTTAGAAAATAGAAGCTCAAATTTTGTGTTGTCTACTGCCACAGAATTAGTTTTGGGTGTCATGTTTTTTAATTTATATTGGGCTTTGTTCTCACATGCAGGGTTATGCAAGCAAATGGATGGATTCACCAATGATGTGGATAGATCAAATGAAATGGTATTTTCCTATCATAGATGCCTTTATATTGCATCTGTTGCACTAGAGCCCATTTGACCTTGATGCTCAGGTTGCTACTATTGGTTTCTGGGTGTGCTCTTTTGATCTGTTTGCGGAGGTTTTTTTTTTTTTTTTGGTTGTTTGGGGGGGGGGGGGGGGGGGGATGGAGGAGGATAAGGGAGAGGGGAAGGTAGGAGAAGGTGGAGAAGAAGGAAGGAGAGGAGGGGGTGGCAGTGGAAGGGTGGAGGTGGTGGTGGGTTTTTTTATTTATTAAGAAGAACTTGAGTATTTTTGGGTGTTTTTAGCAACTATTGTAAATATAAACTTTCTTTCTAAAACAGGCAAAAAACTCATCTGCCAAAGAGACCGTATATGCTTGATCATGTTTGGTCTCTACCCCCAGCCCAAGGACATAAGCGACCAGAAAAAATCAAGCAGTGTTGGGTGTTTCTGTTCATTGCACTTGAAATCTTGAAGTACCCACTTTTTTCTTGCCAAAATTATACATCACATCCTACCTCAACATGATAAAAGCTGTATGCTTTGGAACTTTGATTCCTTTGATTATTCATAGGATTCAAACTTCTGATTTATGACAATACGGGTCTTGCTTCTATAGGCTTTCAGTTGTAGTTTATAAAAAGGTTGTGATTTCATCCTGAAATATGATTAGTAGGATCCTATCTCTTTGGTTTGTATAAATTCAGAGTCTAGGTCATTCATAGTAGTTTTGTGTGGGTTGTGAACATATCTGGATTTCCAAATTAGTATGGTGGAGTTTTCATATGCTGTTAATGACTAGTGCCTGTTGGCTGCTTTGAGGGCTTTGCGACTTTGAGATGAAGGAACTTGTTGCAATTAAGAGAAGTATCTTCATGAGAAAACTTGGGAACTGCTTTAGATATGCTTAACTTTTAAAATCTTCTCTTATTGATGGGAAATTCAAACTGGTCCTTCCATTCTTGGATGTTCACCTTAAATTTTACATGTGGAGTTAACGGTAGTGTAGAATCTCACCAAATTGAATAAACAATAAAAGTGGCTCAAACATATGTAAGATTTCTGATATTTTGTTCATTGTAGTTGCAGGAATTCATGGATTAGATGTTTTGTTTGCAGTTGCTGTTTGATGTGAAGCTTTGATCTTTTATGAGCTTTAGAAAGCTGTACTCTGCCACTAGTGATCGTCTCCTTTGCTCTTAAATTGTAGCAGTACATCTTTTTAATTTTTTTTTAATTCCGTCTTGGTTGCAGAAATCAACTTAAGACTTGATAGGCCTGTCCTCATATGTGAGATACTAGCCCCAAACCTACGAGAAAACAATGGTACAAGTGTATGAGAAAAAAGGAAATTGTGTTGGTACAAAATTTCACAGATTTTAGAGTGTCGTGCTCTAGATATCTTGGGAAATTAGAAACTTGTTTACTTATTCAATGTTACATTGACTTGCTATGAGTATGAACTGTAAGTTGTGAACTTGATAGTTGAACTCATCTGCCACCAGACATAAGTTGTGATAAAGTTATTTCGAGGGTCTTCTGTGCGCTTGTCAACAATTGCTATAATAAAATCAGATGAAGCAAAATTAGTTGCTGGATCTCAATGCCGTATCCTATATATATATTTTTTATTGCAGGTGCTTTTGTTGCAAGAGAAGCTTGAAGAGAGGGATGATGAGATTACTAGGCTGAAGCAGGAACTGCAGCAGAGAAGCATCATGGACATTGAGAAGACTGAATTACCTGTTGATGAGAATCCCGGTGATGAGTGAATGCTGTCAGGCGATGCAGAGACTTAGAAATATTAGTCTGGCTTTATTCTTTAGATATTGCTTTTTCCTTGTATGTAGTTTGTACGTTAATTTGATTTTTAATCTTTATCTGGTCAAAAGATTTCCGAACTTAGTCCTCCCCTTAGCGTTTGAAAAAAAAAAAGAGAATATTTACCCAAGTAGGATCAGATCAAGAGAGAGATTTTGGATGCCAAGAATCGCTTGGTATCAGAGGGATGAAATTAGATTGATGTTGTAGTTGCGGCTTTTGTTCGATAACGTGTGGTGTGAAGGAATCGGGTTTTTTTTGGTTTCTGAAACAAGATGCGTGCCAACGTGGCCAGAATGATAACATCGTGTACGTAGAATTTCTAGCAGTTCACTGGCTCCGCACATTTTTTTACTTTCTACTTTTCCTGGTTTTGGATTATGCAACATCCTCATCTTGACTGTTGGAAATATGTTTTTGCTTTGAGTTCATTCTAATCTCATAGAAGTTTGGAATCCCCTACTTGATTCTTGACTGTTTTGGAATGTTACTAGTTTTTCGAATACCTTTTGCAGAATCATGAAAAACTCAACACCTAGAGAGAAAAATACGCAGTCAAGAATCATTCTGTATTGAGTAGCTTTACATGAGTATCTTGGCCACGCAGAATATAAATTTTTAAGGCCTATCTTTCATTCATTCATCATAGAAGCTAGCCAATATCGAAATTCTAGATATAGATATTACAAGAACACTGGTTCTATTTATCTTCCTTACATTGAAATATTTCAAGTTGTTCAAGTATCTTCCCAAGAACTTGAGATGAGATGATAATTTATTGACTGAACAGTACAACACTGGGGAAAAAAGGGTCAAGAGCTAGGATATTGATGATCTTTCTTTCTTTCATCTTCCACTTCCCGGACTTGACGTGAGATAAAAATTTATTAACTTAACAGTTAAAGACCGAAGAAAAAAGGTCTGGAACTGTTCTTGATGACCTTTCTTTCAACATCCACTTCCGCTGTACAAGAACTTTTTTCTGCTATCATCCCAACCCAATCCTGCATTTCCTTTGTTGCCAATTGCCTGCAACGGCTCCACAAGACCCTTAGTGCTTTTGCCAAGTGTCTCCCCCTGGAAAAAAAAATGATAAGCCAACAATACAATGTAAAAGTGTGAGATAAAACTGCAAAAATTATGATGGAACTCAAGTTGTACAGCTGTTTCATCAACAAAATTTTTGATGCTAGCTGTTATGTAGACCGCTATCTCTGGCACCCCACTCAACATATGATTAATCACTGACTTTTCTCATTGCAGAAAGAGATCTCTGTTGTAGCTGCAATTTGGGCATCTTTCCAATTATTTGAAGAAAATAAATGCTGCCTCCGTCAAAATTTTTCTTTTGCCTTGTTGCCATGATTTTTAGCTGATCAGGTTGGTTGCATTTGTAGGATTAGAAATTCGAAAACCAGGCATGTCACAAGTTAGTTTACCTCCTTCCAGCCCATGTTCTCCAGAAGTCGCCTTGCATAGCTGCCTGCCCCAAACGAAATATTCAGGGATTCAGCTGCAGCTTCTTCTGGACAAGCCGAAGTGGGAGATGATGGAGCTGAGTCAGCATCATTTGGTGCCTTCTTTTGCCCAGGACCAACACCAAAACCACCATGTAAAGTTCTTCTCTCAGCAGCCCTGTCCCTATATGCATATTGTTGCTTCGCCTACAAGAGTAATACAAAAGTTAAAAAACCAATTAAGCAGATAGAGTCATAATGATGACGCATAATAGATGAACAAATTAAGAGGAATATACCACTGTTCCTAACGCCAACTTGTAAATACCAAATTGTAAGTTGCATGAAATCAAGTTGTAAATACAAAATTGTAAGTTGCATGAAAAGGCTTATGTGTGCTAAAATCACCTTCTTTAGCACATGAGGATGCTCTGATGGTGAAGAAGCTTCCTCAAAAGCACCAGGTCCAACAATCCTTGGAAGTTGTTGGATTTCACTATTAAGTGAAAGTGGTGGAAATCCCCAATCTCTTGTCGGGTTTGATGAATCGTAAGTCAATACAGATGCCAAGTATTGTGAGCTAGGTCTCTTCAGTCTATATATCTGGCCTAAGAAGAGGAAAGAGCATAAGCAAAGACCATGTTTTTTAATCAAGAATTGGAAATCGAAAAGTTGAAACATATTTCGTAAACCCCTCAAAATGAAAATCAGACAATGCAGATAAAAGAATTAATATTAAGTCCTAACTTTCAGGACTCACACATGCTCCAGAGTTTTCATTTACTACAAATCCTCCCAAAAAGGATTTTTTTTTGTTGGACACGTGAAAAGGGCATGCTCTCATTTGCTTCAAATAAGATGAGTTCAGCTATCTGTCAAGCTAAAAGCATTTTTAACGTGATCTCAAAGTAAATGGCCTTTATGTAACTTATTTCCAGTTGAACAAAGCTAATTCTGAAAAGTACACATTGACGTGCTTTTTCAGAACAAATTCTTTACACTACAAATATTTGAAGCTACAAATGCACGTTAAATTTGCAAATGTGCTTTTTCAAGTAATAGTTATTTTAGGTAAACATTTGTAAGACAAGGTCCAAGAATAAAAGGTCCAGTCACTTGTTTGCTTATTCATTTCTAGAAAGCATAAGGAGTCATCAAGTAAATATGTCAGAGCTCAATCACCACTCTATGAGCTAAGTTGCTTCTTGTTACATGGTATGGTAGGATACCTGTATAACAATGGCTAACATTGAAAAACCTACAACAGCCTAAAAGGGGGATAATCCATTAACTTATCATTCTAGGAACTGATTGAGCAATACGGTGAAACAGAAGGAGAAGAAAGAAAAATTCTGCTTAGATCTTTACGCCTTTAAACAGAATCATTGCTTGCAATCAATTTTGTATTTTCCATATCAACAACATCAAGGCATTAGATCTTTACACCTTTAAACAGAATCATTGCTTGCAATCAATTTTGTATTTTCCATATCAACAACATCAAGGCATTATAACAAGTCAAATCCGTTCCAAAGGATTTTCTTTTCTCCCTGTGGACATTCAAGAAAATAATTTCATCGGCAAACCTGATGTAACTCGAATGAGATCACGATGAGCTTCACGAATTGGAGCAGTCTTTAGTCGGATGCCACCTGATGGTACTGATGGATGAAGCTTGGAGGAGCTTTTTACCAGTCTTCCAACCAACTTGGCAATTGAATGTTTTCCACCTTTGCTGGTTCTGGTCTCTCTGATCATTTTCCAATCCCACAAATCGACCATTTGGATATCTAGAGCCAATTCTTCATAAGGCTCAGTGACTTGACCATACTGTGCTCGCCAGTTATCTTCTTCCCAAGAGGCACCTGTGCAAAATATTATCACTTTGAAAATAAATGCATCTTTTCCAAATCAAAAGACATTTATTTGATTTACCAACAAAGTTTTCAGTTGCCACTGTACACTCAAAGTTTCAAGAGACCGCCTTTTTACTGCCAACCATCACACCAGCTAAAAATCCCACAAGAGGAGGGGAAAAAAAGAAGGCACAAATGCAATTCAAGAGGAAATTACACTATATCAGCCAAAAAACAGGATTCTAGATCATAAAACAAAGGATGTTGGTATAAACTTCAAAGATCTCAGAGTTTCCTCCTCTGATTGATGCTCAGTCACTAAACTTTATGAAGAAAATTTTGTTGAGAAGAAAGTACATGATCTTTTTTTACGTCTCAAGATATGCTTTCAAAAATTACTTTCTTTTTTCCTTATTATCATTTCTTGAGAGAGAGAGAGAGAGAGAGAAGGGGGGGGGGGGGGGAACAGCAGCAATAGGAGTGGGGAAACAAGAAGATTGGTTTGTTTAAAGAGGCGTTTCTTCTAAAGTTTAGATGTTATATGAACCTTCATCAGTGATGTTTCTGCTCGAATCGATTGAACCAAGGTCATCTGGAATCCATTCACCTTCTTCTAGTTCATAAGCATCATTCTGTCCTGCACCAGACAAAGCAGACTTGTTTAAGTTCTGCTTTAAGAGTACAACTCAAGCTTTAAATAAGTTCAATAATTTTTATGAACCACTTGCTGTCATATCTAAGGCATCTATATCATTAGTCATTGAATCCATGGTGATGTCAGATGCAGTGCTGGCAGCTTGGTTCGGATACCCAGATAAATAAAGATCAATTAGTGTATCTTCAAGCCTGTTGAAAAATATTACAGCTGTTAGCCTAACAAGACGATTTCAACATCTGAAACAACAAACAACGGCTGAACTTGCACACCATTCTGATGGTGGAGGTGGACCTTCCAGATGATTGTTGACACACTGAAAGTCATCTGTTCATAAACACGTCAAATGAAAAAGCTAGTCAACAATAACATCCACAAAGCATCAACATGTAAAATTACCACACTAGGAGTTTAACAATGAACATCAGCACAGCCTAGGGCCGGTGATATTTTGCATGATCACAAATGATTGTGGCCAGTATCATAATCTGCACGCATTGGCTACTTGCGATTTTCTCAAATTCATTTCAGCGGTAATCAAGTCAAAGAGGAACAAATTTGAAGTCAAACTGCAAAGCACCCCATCAATCTGGAGCATTACATGTCGCACAGGAATGAAAATTATGTCTACTTTCGGAATTTCTTGTTTTTACAGCAAAATGGAAAAAGAATATAGCCAGTAATGCAAAATAGAACCACATATAACAAAATAGAGAACAGAACAAAGAAAGTTAGCAAGATTATGAGTACTATTATTAATTCTTAAGAAGAGTTTTTTCTTAGACCACTTCTATACTGGTTACATGACAGCAGAAAATCTATCTTATCAATCTAATTTTAGCCAGTCTAGGTTGACTGTTCTCCTGGCAAGTCTGCTTAATCTTACATCTTGAAAGAAATGAAAGTAAGAGACTTTTGAATTATATTATGAGGAAAAAGGCCACTTTTGCATCACTTCATAGATTAAACTCCAGATCAATTATTTATTTATTTATTTATTCTACAATCCTATTCCACAATCACCATTAGACAAACAACGGTTAATGGTGTTCAATCTCTGGTTAGCACAAACAAGCCAGGTTTTTCTAGGTGTAAGCTTAGCTTATTACCTGAAATTAGTTTAGTTACGAAGATGGAGCCCATCATATGAAATTTTCTAGATCCTTTCTTACCACTCATTTATGAGATTCCATCACAAATAAGCTTTAATTTCTTCGTAAGTATCTAAACTGTATGGGAAAAAAAAACTACTCATTATTGAATCATTCACATGTAACCATCAATCAAGTAATAGTTTCACCGGCCATCATGTATCATCATTCATCAGAAGATTCTGGATTTACAAGCTTAGTGATTCACCCGTGGTGCATTCATCAGAAACTGTTCCAAGCCTTTCAGCTAGGCCTTCTCCATCTTTATCACCATCTACAGGCATGCATTGGTTATCTACATCAAATTTATCAGAATCCGTCCTTTCATAATTATTGGAAGCTTTACACTGCTCAACCTGGAAAAGAAAAAAACCATTAGGATCACAATCCAAATCTGGCTAGACAACTGATGGAAAAAAAAATGTCAAACTAACAAAGAAAATGACCAAAACCAAATCAAAATCAAAATTTACCGGATTCAAATCTGAATTGAGAAGCACATAATTTCCATCTTCAAATTTGTAATACAGACCATCTCTACTGCTATAGTACCAGCCTTCTTGTGGATTAAAATAAAAACCGGTGCTGCATCAGAACAACAAGAACTTATCAGAGCAAAAAATAGATCCTAATCCCATTAGAAACTCTTACTCCAATAGCATAAAACAAAAGCTAGCCTTCACTATTTAATTGCTAAAAATAATTAAAAACATCATTAATGCAAGAATTAGGTGGAGAATTCAGCAGGGTACTTGTTAATTCTGCCTTAAATTAGCACTGCATATACCCTTATATCAAAAAATTAAACAGAATTGTTTCGATTAGTCTCAATTTCACACGAAAAATGACATCGGGGGAGTTTCTAAACTTGTAAAAATATTCACAGACATCAACAATGGAAGAATCACGTCAGTTATCACAAACCCTAAATAACATTTTGTACAAAAAAAAAAATAAACGCAAAAATATGAAAAAAAAAGAAGAGAAATATAATAATTCAGAATTGAGAAAGAGCTGAGTGAAACCTGGAGTGATAATAAAGCTGAGAGTTTTCATCCCATTCGAACTTCGAACTAGTATTGTTCTCCTCTCCTCCTTCTTGTTGGAATTCGTTGATTCCCGCCATTTACAGTTGCTTATTGCCGCCGCCTCTGAAATCTACTAGTACTGTACAAGAATTTATCTAGCAGGCAGAACACGTGGCAAGCACTTGCCTCATACTCTTTTTTTTTTTCCCCCCTTTTGTTTTCTCTTTTTTTTTTTTCACGTTAAGTGCTTTTATTTGATTGTATTTGCCGAAATGCCAAAATTGGAAGGAGACGGGGAGGCGGGCGGTGTATGTGGGAGGTCGGGGGAGGTCTTACATGGGATATATCAATCATAAAACTAGAAATAAAACAAAACTTAGAGCTACTTTTTATGGACCCTTTGAATATTTTTCCTTTTAAATTATTATTACTGCAATTTGGCTCTTTTCTTTGTCTTCATTTTTTGTTTTTTATATCATATTTTCCTTTTTCCTTTTGATATTGTGGTTGAGAAACAGACGTCGTTGGAAATAAAGTGGATTAACATTGATTAATATTAGGCATGACAAATTATCTTGACAATTGAGGATAAGTGAAAACTACTGTTAATCCTCTTTAAAAAGTGAAAAAAAATTACCTCGAGAACTATGTATTGTTCCTTAATGTTTTTTTTTTCTTTTGTTCTGTTTTGGTCATTCACTTTCATGGGGTAATTTTATATCTGCCCTTCATCTATTTTCTTCTTTTCATCTGTGTCCTTAATTTTGAGTGCTTTTTCTATAGGTGGCATGATCCTCATGAACAAATTTATTAATTTTAAGAGAATTGAACATAGAATTTGGATATATTCACGTTGTGTTATCAAATATAAACATGATATCAATCGATAGATCAAACATGGATTTGAGTCATTTCACCCACAAATGGGTTCGGCATCAAGAGTCTGTGGGAATCAAGATTGAAATTTGAATAGTGCATTGAACAATAGTTTCATGCCTTCTCTATACAATAATCCGTGACCAGTAAATCTCACATGCTAAGGTATTTATTTTTAAAAGTCGGAGTAATTTTAATTGAAAGAAATAATTGTGAGTAGACAAAAGTTAAAGTGCATACAACAGCTGTTTAATTTTATTCCAAAAAAGAAGGTGGTAATGGAAGTTGATCGATTGAGAAAATTTAAAGTCTTTGTTTTGCAAAAGCTAAAACAACTTTTTCTTTTTTAAACATAGGGCATGACTTTAGAATGAAAAGATTAATAAGTCCAAACCATGATTAAGGCCCTGTTTGATAATTTAATTCAACACTTAAATTTAATAGATTCAGATCTTTACATATTTATACCGTTTGATACCCAAAAATTAAACATTTGAGCTAATTAAGTAATACTGAATTTCTTAGGCAAAACTTGCTTCCAAAATTAAGTGATAAGCTATTCACTTATCACTGAATGTGATATGTACTCAAATGTATTAGATTTAATATTTAATAATTTAATAACTTAATGGATTCAAACTTTAATTTTATTAAACGCATCACATGAAAAAGCTAAGAATGACGAAAAAAGGACATGTAGTTATGGCGGAGGCAACTACTCAACGTTTACAAAATTGGTGATGTAATTGAAAGGATGTCAATTTAGGTAAAGTTTTATTAAAAGATGTTGATATATTGTAAAATTTTTATATTTATTAGTTTTTGTTTTTATTATTTTTTGAGGTCTTCAATATCATCTAATTTTTTTTTCAATTTGATGTCTTTGATATTATCCAAATTTTTTTTTCAATTACATCTAAAAGGCCTTTTAATACCTTTTAATTAAATTACAGGTATTTTCATGTTTTCAAAAAATATATCCCAATGCTTATGCATGGTTTTACACATCTGTATTTTAATCCTGATTGTAATAACCCTTCCTTTTGTTTTAAGTTTATTTTTTAAAAAAAAATTAAGGAATAAATGGCTCCAATAATCCCTCTACTTTAACAACAAATCCTAGTGTCTGTTAGGCCTAGTTTGGGAGTTTTGAAGAGAAAAGAAAGGAAGGAAAGTAGAGAAAAAGACAAAGATATTCAAATTGTTTGAGAATTTAAGAAAGCAATAAAATGATTTTGGACATATTTGGTGTTTGTAATTATGTTTATTGGTGTTCTATGGTCAACTTCGATATTTTGAAAAAGTTTCGAAACTTTGCTTCCACTTTTCCTTCTATTTATCTCCATATTTCGAGACAAAATTCTTTTACCAATATGCCTCTCCATTTCTGTCTGTTTCTTTAATTTTTTTCTCCACTTAAAAACTTCCTAGGTGACTCTCTCTCTCTCTCTCTCTCCAAACTAAGCCCTCTCTCTCTCCATCCAAACTAAGCCTTAGTAAAAGTTGAGGAACTTTTGCTAGAAATTGAAAACAATAGACACATTCATTGTTAGGATAAATCTTTTATGCACTAATACAATGGCCTTTGTCATTTTTTTTCTTTTCCTTTTTTTTCCCTCTGGTTTTGAAAGATTCCTTATCCAAATCTAAAGCAATTAACCTTTTTCCAATCAAGTAAGGTGCCTCACTAAATATTAAACACTAAGAGATTAAAGAGATAAGGAATCTTTTCTAAAGGAATAAACAGGAGGCAAATAAAAGAGTGTGTAAGATGATTGTTGTTTTCTATAGGACTGAATCTCCAGAATAAAAAAAAATTCTCAGAAACTGAATCTACTTTTCTTCCTCCAACTCTGGGAAGTACTCGTTCGTGCGGGTTAATTCCACTTTATCCCCCCAAACTTTGGACGATTACCCACTTCAGTCTCTAAACTTCAAAATGGGATACTTAAGTCCCTAAACTTATAACTACCTCCCACTTAAGGAAAATTGTTAACAAATCCTGAATGCCATTGGTGGTCGAAGTGTCCCATTTTATGAGGGTTTAGGGATTTAAGTGTTCAATTTTATAAGTTTAGGGACTTAAGTGGGAGGTATTTATAAGTTTAGAGATTTAAGTGTCCCATTTTGAAGTTTAGGGACTGAAGTGGGCAATCGTCCAAAGTTTGGGGGGACAAAGTGGAATTAACCCCGTTCGTGCAAAGATCTTTGCAAGTGATTAGAAATATATAAAAATAATATATATATATATATATATATAGAATATATATAACATGGGCGTAATCTATATTTTTTGACCGGAATAATAGAGTATCGAGTACCTAGTAATACGTAGTTTGAGTACCTGCGGATATCTACCTTGCTCCGCCTATATAATTTTATTTTTATTTATATAACACAAGATACAATTTTTTTGAGACAAGTAAGTAATTTCTTCTAGCAAATTGCATATCAATTGTGAGAAGTTATAATTTGTCTATAAGATTCATTAGTAAAGGTCACGATCTTATTTTTATTTTTATGACAATAGAGTTTAGTTGATCTGGAATGTATTAAAAAAAGGTAATAATTATCATACTTTATATTTTTCGTGTAACGTTTTTATTTTATTGAATTCATTACGCCTAATTTATAAAATAAAATTCATGCTTGGTTCAAAAGCATATGATTAATAACAATAGAAATTGAGGAACATTTTGAACTTTTAATTGAGTTGTAAGGGAGATTTGACAATGAATTTTGGTGTAATTTTATTAATTTTTTATGCTTTTATTTTTTTTCAAATATTTTTTTCAATGCTTATTTGCATGCAAGGGATATTGTGTATATAAAATCTGTGTTGATTGTTGGATCAACATATGAAATATAAGATGAAAATGGTTCATCATTCTTTATGTAATTTTTATTTGAATGATGGCAGGGACTAGACTGTAGGAAGGATATTCAACAATCCCGTAATGGATGTAGTAAAGATAAAGGAAAAAACAATGACAAGCTCATCCAGTGTGCGCACGCCCACCTTTAGCCAGTTGGTAGCCAAGATCACCATCCTTTGATCTATTTCGAAGAAGGCATTATGTATAGTAGTGTATATAACAAAGAAATATGTGGTGGGTAGCTACTTCTAGTTCAATGTTTTTTGTCTTCTATACATGTCAATTTAGTTAATAACAAGGAAATGATAGTGGTATTCCAAAAAAAAAAAAAAGTTTCAACACTTCACCTCTCTTTTATATTGGCTAAACTAACAAATACGTCCTTAAACTTTTATTTAAATTACAACACTATCCTTACTATAATTTCTTGTTGCTTCTCGTCCTTTTTTTTTTTTTTTCCCCATAGCCACCAGCCACAAGCCACTGCATCAATCAACCTTGCCATTGCAAATTGATTCTATAACTTTGAATATCCTGATAACCCAAAAATTCAATCCACCTTTGCTTGATTCATTTCCTAATTGATTGAAATAAGCTAAATTAGTGAAATTTGGCAATAGTAGTTTTTGTTTTGGTGTGAGGTTGGGCTAGCTATGACTCACTGATGGTAAAATTTGGAAGGGGTTCTACGATAGAGGCAGAAACTATAAAAGTTTAAAGAGCAGGCAATTCGAAATTTGGAATAGAGGAAGAAAGAACTTTGGAAAGGTAACCTTGTAAGTGTTAGGGGCATATCTATCAGTTTAATTAATATGAAAGGCTTTTTTTTTGGAGTGCTAATATCATTTACTTAATATTAATGTGGTAAGAAAAATTACATTTTGCATTTATTAATTTCTATCTGATATTGGCAAAATGATGGTCATGAACTCCTTACTTTCTATCTTCTGTGCATTCCATATATGCCGAAAGGGTTAATGCTCTTATAACAAAGAAATTAACATTTGCCCACTGCCTATTAGTACTTTGTTTGGATCCTTCAAATTCACTTTTGAGTTTAGTATCTGATATTGTCATAATTAGTTCTTTCAAATTTTGAGTAAATCTAACCCAAAGGGCCAATTGCAAAAAAATATAAAAATTAAAAGAGTTGGCTAATTTCCTCAGATAATGACACCACCTCTGTGTTTCTTTTTATTTTTGATGTTTCTAATACAACTCAAACTGAAAAAAGGAACTATTAGAAGCATATTGCTTTCATTCCTGGAGGACCAATAGAAGATGCCTGGAAAATACCACATTTATTACAAAATGTTCTGACCTAAAGCAATCAATCTGGAGATAAATTGTAGTAAATCCATTCAGTAGTTCTCGGGTTAAATTCGCGTGCCTGGTGACCTTCAATTATCTGCCACCAACAATAGTTCGAGCAGATAGGATGGTCTCTGTCGTGGACATAGGCATCAAAATAGTACCATTGGGGATCAGAATCAAACAACACGCCGCACCAAAACAATGTCGTCCCCCAAATATTGGGTATAAATTCCCAGTTGTAAAATTTCCCGAATTCAAGAACGTGGTAGCCAAGATCATCATTCTTTGATCTGCAATGCAGACTGATTGTTTTTCTTTGCTCATTCATGATCTGCACGTGTACTGGTGCACAAATGCATAATGTTCCAAGAACTGATAGAAGCAGAATGATGGAGCAAAAAGATGCACTAATGTACTTCATCTCTGGCGGAGATAAGAATGTGTTTAAGTTTTGAGAACATGGGACTATATAGTAATTTAGTGTGCGATGAAGAAAAAGATTTTGGCTAGCTGCCACTCATTAAATGTTTGAGTTGATATTCTTTTGACGGGAAAATTTATACATTCAGATTGTTTGTTACTTAATTTGGACTCTAAGAATTTACAATTGTATTTAATGTACAATGTTGTCGATATGATAACTATGAACTTTCGTACTTTCACTCTTTTCTTTTTCTATTATGCCAAAAGTGTAATGCTCTTATGTCAAAAAAATTTAACATTTAGTGGCTGGCTGCTGCTCATTAAATGTTTGAGTTAACATTCTTGTGACGTGAAAATTTATATTTTTAGATTGTTTGTTACTTGGTTTGAACTCTAAAAATTTACAATTGTATTTAATGTGCGATGTTGTCGATATGATAACTATGAACTTTTATAGTGCAATGCTCTTACATCAAAAAAATTAACATTTTGTGGCTAGCCACTACTGATTAAATGTTCTTGTGACGTAAAAATTTACTATGTTTTTAGATTGTTTGTTACTTGGTTTGGAGATTTGGAATTTACAATTGTATTTAATGTGCGATATTATTGATATAGTAACTATGAACTTTTGTACTTTCACTCTTTTCTTTTTCTATAATGCCAAATGTGTAATGTTCTTATGTCAAAAAAATTAACATTTTGTGGCTAGCTACTACTGATTAAATGTTTGAGTTAATATTCTTGTAACGTGAAAATTTACTATATTTTTAGATTGTTTATTACTTGGTTTGGACTCTTGGAATTTACAATTGTATATAATGTCCGATGTTGTTGATATGGTAACCATGATATTTCGTACTTTCGCTCTTTTCTTTTTCCACTATGACAAAAGTGATATCCTCTTATTTCAAAGAAATTATAATTACTTTGTTGATTGTTTGTTAGCAATTAGTTTGAACGATATTTTGTGATTGTTTGATAGCAATTAGTTTGACTCTTGAAATCTACATTTTTTACTTGATTTTTAATATTGTCAGAATGACAGTCACAAACTCCTTATTATTACTGATGATGAGGCCTTTGCTTAGTGGTTAAGGTTGAGACTTTTAAAATTATTATTTAAGGCTTTGTTTAGAGTGCTAATATCATTTGCCTAATATTATTGTGACAAGAAAATTTAGATTTTCCCATTACTTGTTAATTCGGATTCTTAAAATTCACCTTTTGCATTCATTTATTACTATCTTATATTGGCAAAATGATGGTTATGAACTCCTTACTTTCTACCTTTTGTGTCTTCCATATATGCCAACAGGGTTAATGCTCTTATTACAAAGAAATTAACATTTGGCCACTGTCCATAAGTACTTTGTTTGTCTAAATTCTCATTGCTGCTACCTTGACTCCCTTTTGTCATAGCGTAGTGGGATGCGTATTTTGTTACTCCTTGTTGGGTTCGTTGAAAAACTTAGAAGGTGCCAATTTTTCCTTTTCTTTCCTAGCTTGATTTCCTTAGATACTAGCCCATGATTTGCCAAAAAAAAAAAAGTTTAAATATCATTTAACTCGCATCATGAACGCAATTTTTAAATATATTTTATTTCACATATATCACACCACAAAAAGTGTTATAACATTATTTTAAATAATTTTTTTTTTCAAATAATCTCCTACCCAAACACACCCGATCCTCCATGTTTCTTTTTATTTTTGATGTTCTTATACAACTCAAACTGCAAAAAGGAACTATTAGAAACATAGTAAACTTCATTCCTGGAGCACCATTGGGAGATGCCCGGAAAATACATTTATTGCAAAGTGTTCTCTAAAGCAATCATTTTGGAGTTAAATTGTAGTAAATCCATTCACCAGTTGGCCCATCATATTGACGTGCCTGGTGATCTTCAATTATCTCCCACCAACAATGGTTCAAGTTACATCTGATAAAGTCTCTATGGTAGATATATGCATCAAAATGGTACCATTTGGGATCAGAA
Organism: Coffea eugenioides; assembly: GCF_003713205.1. Classification (NCBI taxonomy): domain Eukaryota; kingdom Viridiplantae; phylum Streptophyta; class Magnoliopsida; order Gentianales; family Rubiaceae; genus Coffea; species Coffea eugenioides. The sequence goes on along the minus strand of NC_040038.1, from coordinate 12,193,727 downwards.
TCAAACAACACGTCGCAAAAAAACAATGTTCTTCCAAAAATATTGGGTACAAATTTCCAGTTGTAAGATTGCTGGAATTCAAGAGTGTGGTGGCCAAGATCATCATTCTTTGATTGGCAATGCAGAGTGATTGCTTTTCCGAGCCTATTCTTGATATGCATGTATGTTTCTATACGAGTGCATGATGTTCCAAAAACTAACAGCAGCAGAATGATGGAGCAAAAGGATGCACTAATGCACTTCATCTCTGGAGATAAGATTTGAGTTTAACTTGAGAACAAGGGACTATATATACTAATTTGGTTCGTGATGAAGAAAATGATTGTGGCTAGATGCCACTCACTAAATGTTTGAGTTTATATTCCTGCGACGTGAAAATTTATAGTTTTAGATTGTTGGTTACCTAGTTTAAACTCTTGGAATTTACATTTGTATTTATTGTGGAGGTTGTTGATGTGACAATTATGAACTTTTGTACTTTCACTCTTTTCTTTTTCCATTTTGCCAAAAGTGTAATGCTTTTATGTCAAAGAAATTGATATTTTTGTGGCTAGCTGCTACTCATTAAACATTTGAGTTAATATTCTCGTGACGTGAAATTTTATATTTTTAGATTGTTTGTTACTTAGTTTGGCTCTTAGAATTTGTATTTGTATTTAATGTGTGATGTTGTCGATTTGGTAACTATGAACTTTTGTACTTTTACTTTTTTTCTTTTTCCATTATGCCAATAGTGTAATGCTCTTTTGTCAAAGAAATTAACATTCAGTCATTATTTGTTAGTAATTAGTTTGGACTCTTGAAATTTACTTTTTTCACTTGATTTTTAATATCGTCACAGTGATAGGTATGAACTCTTTATTGTTACTAATGATCTCTTAGCCTAATAATTAAGGTTGAAACCTTGGACATTATAGATTTAAATTTTACAGTGTGTGAGCATCTTTTCCCACTTTAGTGGGTCTCCTTTAATCTCTTTCATGTACATAAATCCTTCCTATCAATCTTTTCTGTCACTTCTACAAATGCCAAAAAATTTTCGTGCTTTTATGAGAAAGAAATATTTATTCTTTGCTTGTTTGCTATTTAGTTTAGATCCTTGAAATTCACTTTTTGTATTTGACAATGATAGTTACAAACTCCTCATATTTACCAATGAATTTGCTTGTAACCACAAAGAATCTAATAAATGACAAATTTCATGGTTGTCCTTGCAAGACTGGTGAAAAAAAAAGTAAAAGGGTGCAATTCTTTTCTTTTCTCTTTTTCCACCTCAATATCTCAAATAATTAAAGACACCATCTCCATGTTTACAATCATTTTTATATTCCTACCATTATTCAAAATATAATAGAGGAATTAATTAGAAACATTATTAATTTTTTTCTCATATGCAATTTAAATTTGTCTGAAATAGGTATTCATCATACAAACCAAATGGTCTTTAAAGCAATCTATGTGAACTAATATAGAAGTGCTCCCAATAGCCACTGTGATGATTTTATCCGAATAAGGAGTGATGTTCGAGCATCATCCTTGAGCTCTGCAACTTGCGTTTATAATAGTCCTTGCTTTCAACATAGGCATCAAAATGGAACCATACAGGATCGAGATCCATCTAGACATCATAGTTGCATAATGTTGTGCCCCCAAATATTAGGACCAAATATCCAAGTATATTGAGTTCCATTTTCCATAACGTGGTAGCCAAGATCGTCATCCTTATATTGGCAATGAAGACTAATAGTTTTTCTTACTTGCTCTATAATTTTGCATGTACGTTTGCACAAGTGCATGATATTGTAAAAGCTGATAGTAGCAGAATAATGCAATAAAAAGATGTGTTAATATGTTTCGTCTCTACAAATAACATTGTGATTAGTTGGGGACAAGAGAATATGGATAATAGTGAATAGACTTAGTTGGAATTTTGTGTTTTTCAATTGAAACTATAGATACAAGCTCTATATGGTCTCATTTTACATAAAATTATTGGCTTCCTTAACAGTACAAATATCTTGTAGGTACCAGTTGGCACATAGTTTAGCTTATTATGCAAAATCTGCTAATTGTAGAGACTATTTATAGAACGCCCCTTCTGATTTTGTTAAGCAAATCGTGATGGACGATTTCTAGCAATTTCATTGATAAATGTTTCTTATTTAACAAAAAAAATATCGAGCAAGTACCATGTATGACGTACAGTGCATATTCCAAAGAGGATATACATACAACTTTAAATTTCATATGAGAAATTTCTTTTAAATTTCTTACGATAGAAAATCTTCAAATTGTTTGCGACGTAGATTGCATTCTTGGAGTTCAAATAATTATATTTAGGGATAATTTCAGAAACTTCCCTTGAGATTTCTGACAATTTCACTTGGCTCCCCTTAAGTTTAAGAATTACACTTACCACCCTTGACATAGTAAAATACCTATAATGCCTTCCACTTAGTAGACAATTTTAAATTTAAGACAATAAATTTACAAAACCTAAAAAAAATCTTTTTTTCTGTCTCTTGTCTATTTTCTAGTTAATGTAACCTCTTTTTATTATCTTCAGTTTTGTTGATATTAGCAAATTGAAATTATAAAATCTACAAATGGAGTAGATTATGTGTCAAAGTAGAAGGAAATGAAGAGACTCGCAATGATAGAAAAATAAATAATGAAATTGATGTCAATAATTACATAATGATTTCTTTCATTGGATTAGAAATTTTTTATTATGATTTTATTGTGGAGGTAGAATTTATTCTCTATTTTTGAGATATCAATATTTTTAGGGCCATAGGAGAGTTGTAACGGTGGTTCTAGGTCAAATTAGCTTATATTTGAGCATTGATATTTAATTTGAGGGCATAAAATTGGTTGTCAATGGGGTTTTGTGTGTGTGTGTGTATTTTTTTTTATCGTGACAAGTATTGATACTGTACATGCAATTTGGGATCTTTTGGATGGCTACTTGATTTTAGAACTTATGTTTTGATAATTGTTAGGGATTTGGTTTGTTGATTTATACAAAGTGTGAAAGGAAATGATTGCGTATATTATATTTTCTTTCTTAGTTTTGTACAAAAGAGCAATTTAGAATTTTTGAAAGAAAATCTAAGTTCTTGGATCTACATTGTTACTAAACAGTAAAAGTAGGGGAGGTACATGTATTTTTAAAACTTGAGGGGAGCTCTTTGTAATTGTGGGAAACCTTAGGGGAGGTTTGTGAAATTATTCCTTATATTTAATATTTGATATTGTCATGATGACAGTTTCCTTACCTTTAAGCCAAAACAGTTAATGTTTCTTATTACAAAAAGATTGCCATTATCTGATTCTTTTTCACTTTCGTCTGGATTATTGAATCCACATTTTGCATTTTGAATTTTTCTAATGGGGGATTAGTACATCTAAGCTACATTTAGTCCATCAATTAAATGCTCATACTCACTTTTATTATCATTATGATACTCTGTCCGTTTGCTAACATTATTGAATCAGTACACGTCTTCTTGCTTGATTAGCGCACGAAGTAAAATAATCACTGCTGTATTAACACCGATATATCATATGTATCAAAGACATATTGAAAAAACAAAAGTTTTTGGCAAAAAAAGAAAAAGAGAAATCAACTTTTAGTAATAATTTAGATAGAGAGAGATAAAAATTTAAAGAAAAAGTTATGGAGTGTAAAGGAGATGTTTGGATTATTTTAATTTATTCCATCTTCCGTGAAGGCGTAACCAGAGGAAAATAAAAAAGAGACTATAAAATGGACGTAGAAATTAAAAGGAGTGATTAGAAACATATGATTTCACTTCTCAAGCACCAATTACAGATATCTTGGAAAGAAATTGAAATCAACATCTTCTAAATCAATCACTTTGAAGTATAATTGGAGCGTTCCAATTTGAAGGTTTCCTATTTATCTCCCAATTGCGTGGCCACTTACATCTCTAATCAAATCTCTTTGTACTCATAGACATCAAAATAGTATGAGTTGGGATTAGAGGTATAAACAAATCTAATTAAACTAAACACTCTTGTGTTCAAACTTGTTTGATTATTTTAATAAGTTTGAAATTGAGTCTAAATTTGGCTTGTTTATTTATCAAAACAAACTAAAACAAACTTTTATCGACCTAAACTCGAGTTTGAATAGCTTGAAGTTCGAAAGTTTACTAATATAAAATATTGTTCCAATTTGATTTGGTGAGTTAGTGAAATAAACTCGAACACTCAGTTATCTAACTCAACTTAATTCGAGTATCTGGCAACTAGTTCGTCTTTCAGCCATATTTGGGATCGAGATTGCACTGCATAGGACTGAAAACAATGTTGTGCCCCAAAAGTTGGATTTAGATTTCCACTTATATCCATAACTAATCTCAAAAGTGTGGTAGCCAAGGTCATCTTGCTTAAAATTTCCTTGACAGTCACATGAACTTTGGTATAAGTGCACAAATGTTCCCAAAACATAATAGTAGCAGATAAGGATGTGCTTTAGGTTGGGAAAAAGAGACTATATACTAATATAGTGAGTGATGAAGAAAAAGATTGTGGCTAGTTGCCTCTCATTAAATGTTTTGAGTTAATGTTCTTGTGATAAAGAAGTTGGGATTCTTGAAATTTACATTTGTATTTAATGTGCGATGTTGTCAATGTGACAACTATGAACTCCCTTCTTTCACTATTTTGTGTCTTTTATATATCCCAAAAGGTTAATGATCTTATGAGAAATAAATTAGCATCTGATTTTTTGTTAGTAATTAGTTTGGATTCTTGAAATCTACATATTTTACTTGATATCTAATATTGCATAGTGACAATTGTGAGCTTCTTTCTTTTATTGATGAGACCTTAGTCTAATAGTTAAAACTTAAAACTGAGAATTTTGGGATTTTTGGGATTATGGTTCAGGTCTCATTGTGTGTAAATTTCTTCTCATACTATTTGTAGATTAGTTTGTGTTCTTGTAGATTTGTAATATCCACCAAAATACTTGGGTTAGTTTGAGTGATAATTTGTTCATAGTACTCACACTTTTATAGTTTCTTGTAATCTTATTTAAAAAAAAAAGCTAAAACAACTTAAAGCTTACTATCAATCTTTCTGTGACTTTCATAGATACCAAAAGGGTTAATGCTCTTATGAGAAAGAAAATTATTATTTCCCGATTGTTCGCTACTTAGTTCGGATTCTTGAAATTGACATTTTGTATATAACAATGATAATTATGAGCTCCAAACCACAAGAAATATGCTTAATAGTTGACAAATTTCATGTTGTCCTGGCTGGATTAATGAAAAGCTAAAAGGGTATAAATTATTTCTTTTCTTCCTTTTTTTTCCGGCTTCCTTACTAGCTCAAATAAAGACCCCATCCATGTTGTTTACAATCCTTATAATTATAATCCTAATTATAACAATCCTAGTTATAATAGAGGAATTAATCAGAGACATTATAATTTCATTTCTCTTATGCAAATCAAGGCTGTCTTGAATACATATTCATCATACAAACCAAATAGTCTCTAAAGCAATCGATCTGAACGAAAAAAGAAACGCTCCCAATCGCCAGATTTCTCATTATATCCGATCAAGGTGTGATGTATCTGTATCAGCCATATGCACTGTGCCTTACATCTGTAGCGGTCTCTTCTATCATCATAGGCGTCAAAATGGTACCATACAGGATCAGGATCCATCAGCACAGCACAATAGAACAATGTTGTGCCCCAAAAATTGGTATTAAATGACCAACTATATTCCGTTCCATTTTGTATCTTGTGGTAGCCAAGATCATCATCCTTGGATCTGCAATGAAGGTTGATGTTTCTTCCTTGCCTGTTCTGGATATGCACATGTACCTTTGCACTGCTTTGTAATATTGCGAATGTTGACAGTAGTAAAACAATGCAATAAAACGATGCGCTGATGTACTTCATCACTGCAAGTGACGATGTACTTCAAGTCGGAAAGAAGAGAAAATTTAATGTTCTTCAACAAAAGATATGGATATTTATGAGTTCTTTGTGGTCTCTTTTATAGACAAGTTTTTTGGCTATTATGGAAGGACAGTAATTGCGAAGAACCATGGATGACCCATTTGGAGTAAAACCTATTCGAAAGAGGAAATGCATACAAATTTTGCAATTAATACGAGACTTAATTTTCTTTTGATGGGTGGTGTAGCTAGGAATTTAGATGAAGATAACATGTGTGCAATACATTGATTGTGAAATATTGTGGCTAGCTGCCTCTGTTTCAATCTTTTATGTCTTCCATATATATACATATATAGGCCTAATAATTATCACAAATATTAACATTTTCTAATTGTTTCTAAGTTTGGATTCTTGAAATCCAGATCTGATTTAACATCTCATACTGTCATAGTGACAGTTTTCTTACGTACCCTCAATCCTTTTGTGTTTTGCATATGTGCCAAAAGAGCTAATGTTCTCATGACCAGAAAATTGTCATCTTCTGAATATTTATTACGCTGGTTTGGATTCTTGAAATTCACATTCCTATTAAGAAATTTTCTTATTGGTACGAACTCGTTATTATATCTAAATTATACCCAATTCAATATTTAAATCTGCAGTCACTTTTGTTAACTTTCTAGTACTCGGGACTTGTTTTGAATGCTCTCTAATTTCTAAAAGCTGATTTAATGGAGTTGATTAATGAAATTAGATTTTTTTAAAATAACTCATATGTTCTGATTTGCTGTTAAACAAGCTATTTGATTGCCTGAACAGGTGTTCTCAAAATTTTAAGAATTCAAAAATCAATGCTCTTTAAAATTGACGTTTAGTGAATAAAGGAAAATTTGAAGAATTCTAAAATCAATGCTCTTTAAATTTGGTGTTCTGCGCAGATAAGCAAAAATGACGATTTGGATAGTAAAATGTGACAGATGAGGTAATACTTATTAGTCAACTACATCTCATGGTTTGATGTTACGAATTCCACAAATTTAATAATTATAAATCTAACAGAGTCTTCATAATTATAAACTTCTTTCACATTAATAGATTCTTACTCTCCAATTTAAACGGTGCATTATCGTAATCACCTAATAATACATGAAGCTAGCTAGAAACTTGTAGATTAGCATAAACAAGAAATTTTGTATAAGGAATTAGATACTGAATAATCACACATGAGAAAAATAAAATCTAATCTATAGTATATTCATAGTTCCTGATCCTTGTATCAAAAGAAAAACTTGAAATACATTCATAGTCGGAGACAATATGGACTAAAAATATTATTTTCATATAAAATATGCAAGGAAATAATACTCCTTTTTTAGTTGCTTCCCACTTGTGGGAGGTAGGGTATGTCCACCTTCATCAAAAAAATTCATATTATTCAATTAAATTTCTAGAGTGACGTCCCTCCTTCGTGTAATGAAATTGTCCATTAAAAAAATCCACAATTACAAGTTTTTTAAACATGTTTAGTTATCTTCTTTGGAACTCCAAAAATAGCAAAAACAGGTGGTCACAAGTTGGGATGTAATTGAATTGAGTTTCTTGCGAGTAGTTGTGAGTCCCGAGTGCAGGTCGAGCTCAGGTGTCTCAATAGTACTTCAATTTGAGTCCAAGTATTATCTTTTGGGGTCGAATGCTCATCAACCCTTATCAAGCACCAAATAATTATTTAAAAATTATATATTTAATTATTAAAATATTACTCTTTTAATCTTGGGAGTTGTATAAATTACTAGAATATTGGCTATGACTTTAAAATATTTATAGGTCATATAATTATTTCGCATGGAAAAAAATAATTTGATAAGTAATGATAAGTGAATATTTCACATTAATTTCATTTGATAAAATGCAAGTTTTTGTTGTGTTTCTAGGGGTTCATAGCCATGTTTAAACCCTTTCAGTGCAAAATTTCTTCAAGTGTTACTTGTGAACTAAATATGCAAAATGAGTGGATTAATGCATAAACATGTGGTATTTTGTAGGTTATTGGTGCATGAAACACCCTCTTAAGTTGGAGAAGATACAATGCACTTCATAGAGAATAACGTATAAGTAAAACAAGAAGAGAAAGTTGCGTGAAAAAGGAAGAGAATTGAAGCCGGAATTAGGGGAAGGAGATCTAACCTCGGATCCATTTTCAAAAGCTACACATATTAGCCCTTATCTGAGATTCTGGAGAAGTGGATCCGAGAGCAATGGATCCGAGCTCGGATCTATATAAAAGAGGCCTCAGATCTTGTTGCAAAACAAGTAAAGAAAAATGAGAAAAACTAGATCCGAGCTTGGATCTGTGTGAAGCCCTCGGATCCAAGGTCGCAGATCTTTCTCTTTCCTTTGCAAATTGCAGAACAACTTGTGTACATTTTACACTTACTTTTTTTTACTCTTGTTTCATAACAAATGCCGGCTGGAAGCTGGCAAAGCATCTTGTACACTTGAAGGAGGAATATTGGAGATTCCAATGAAGGGCATTTGTGGAACAAGAAATGAGGAAACATGTAGAAAAAAAAGCACATCATTGAAGAGAGAGAGGAGAATTGGAAAAAAAATTGAAGACAAGAGATAGAACTTTTCTTTCTTTTCTCTCTAGCTTAGCTTAGTGATAGTTTGAGTTTAGTTTTCATTTCTATTGAAGAACTTGAAGACCTCTTGATGTATTAAAGGATTTTTGATGAAAATGGAGATGATGGAGCTTGAAGATCATGTTTCTTCATTTGAATGAGCATTTTTTCATCTTTACTCTCTTTGTTTGTCTCACTAATGTTTTGTTACATTAGAGATATGAGCTTGATTTTTAAATCTATCATGTCTAGCTAAATCTTCTTATTCTAGGGATAGATGAAACTATTTGTGCCTTGACTATGGTTAAATAAAGTTGATTATTGTTATATCTTGTACTTACTAGTTTATTTATTCATGCTTTAACACTTGTGAATGTTTGATCACCATTTACAAGCCATTTTAGTTATTGTTAATATATGAAAATAGCTGACAATAATGGAAAATGAATGAATGGAACCGAAAGAGTAGACACATAAAAGTAGTGGTGCACTTAGGTGGATGTTTATGACATTTCTTGTGCTTGATCTAGTTTATACTTGAGATGCAACCATGAAAGTAGGGAAACTCTATTGTAAGATAAGTTCAATTCATTGGCAAAAGCGAGTTCCGATGGCTTGAGTGAAATGCATCCTTAGCAAGACAAGAGCATGAGTGATAGTTAGCTAATTCATCCATGATTAGGTAAATTTAGTGGATTCTATACCCTAGAACACTTGTGTTTAGTTGAGTTACTTCAAGTTGTTAATTTGCATTGCATTACTTTGGCATTTAGTTGATTAAACTAGTTAAAATTCTTAATAACTTCAAATAATAGTGTGACCTAAAAGCCTTGGTAGTAGAAGGTGACTCCCCGAGGGATCAATCCTAATTTCCTAGTACTACGAACTATGGCCTACACACTTGCAGTAAACGAGGGACTTAGGTTAAAATTTAGAGTATAGGAATAGGTCTCGTCAAGTTTTTGGTGCCATTGTCGGAGAATCCGACAATATTAAGGCTAAGTGAGTTTTATTAATCTAAACATTGTGTTGTATAGTAAATATCTTTTAGTTAGTAGGTAGAGTGGCTTGTTTATTTGTTTTACTTAGCTTGTTTAGTTGTGGTAAGATTTTCTGTATTTTGATCTTTGTAGTGCATGCACCACACTCTACGCGCAACGGTTTCATTGAATCTAGAAATTGAAAGAACTCTGAGGCGACAATGAAGGCATGTACTACAAGAAGCTGTGGAGATTCTAGGAGAAGGAGAAATAATAATTGAACCTCCACCAATTGAACCTATGGCTGACGAAATGAATAGAAGAGCATTACGGGACTTCGCATTGCCTGGAGGTGATGCTTTGCAAATGAGTATAGTGAGACCTACGGTAAATATGAATAATTTTGAGATTAAACCATCTCCTATACAAATGGTGCAACAATCTTAATATGGAAGTAATGCTATCGAAGGCCCAAATTCTCAGTTGTCTATATTCCTAGAAATTTGTGATGCAATTAAGCTTAACAATGTTAGTGATGATGCAATTAAATTTAGATTGTTTCCATTCTTACTAAGGGACAAGGCCAAGATTTGGTTACAATCTCATTCTCCTAATACTTTTATCACCTAGACAAATTTATCTAAAACTTTTTTTAATAAGTTCTTTTCACCTGGCAAGACTGTAAAGTTTCATATGGATATAACTAGTTTTTCTCAACAGGAAGGAGAGACATTATATGAAATTTGGGAGCGTTATCGGGAGTTACAACGAAGATGTCCACACCATGATTTTTTGATAGGGCATAATTTGTTATTAATTTTATGGTTAATTTTCCTCTTTGTCCTTGTCAAATACTGTTTTAATTGTTGAAATATACTTATATTTGGTATTTGGATCTAATTACAGGAAGTGGAGTAGAAAAGTACTAAAAAGGGTGACTTTCTTGAGAAAATGCCGTGCACGTGGGAAGCCTTGAGAATCCTTGCAAATCCGGCTCCAAGATGTGCTAAACCAATGCCTTTCCTTTCGTGACTAGTAGTTTACTAGCATTAGGAAACAAGAAAGAAGGAAACTTCACTAGTTGCCTTATCTCTTTGTTTTCCTTATTCGGTGGAAAAATCAATGAGATGAGGGACTAGTCATTGTTTAGATTAGGGAGATTCTTCTATTATTCGTCTTGGTCCCGAGGCCGCAAGACAGGAGATAATTTCTTCTTCGTGCCTTTACTCTTCTTGTGTGAAATATATTAGATTGTTTTAAGAACAAAGTTTGATCTTCATGAATTCTACTAATTCGCGTGGAAATTTCTCTACGAGGCGTGGCTAAGTTCCTCATCTAGTCGAAGGTCAACTTGAAGACTCGGTTCCAAACATCTGTGAGATCGAATTATTTTACTTATTTCTTTTATTCATTGGTATTTGTACGTTTTCTAGTTTAATTTCTTATGATTGTTTTGTTATTTGAATGTCAAGGGCCCGATATTCGAATTAACCTAATAATCTACTGCCAGATTAATTGATTGAATCCGTAATTGTTCAATTGATTAATACCAGTGGCGACTAGCGTGATTGGTTTCATGTTAGGGAAACGTATGATCTAACTTAAATGAACCCTCGTAGCGTGTTTGTTGGTTAGGGTTGGGCTTTTCTAATTCTTATTGCAATCGAGAAATTAAATCCTATGGTCGTACCTAGGATTATTTCTTGGTTAGGAAAATAGTTAATGGTCGTACCTTGACTATCGAAAAAATAAGGAAAGACTGGTTGTTTATCGCGTGTATGACAACTATAACTAATCTATTAATGAGTAATTGAATTATCTTTGCATCGATGATCAGTTGAATGGACCGTGTCTGAAAAGTTGTACCTTTGGTTAGAATCGTATTGGTTATTGATTAATTCTTGTTTATTTCTATTAGTTGTTTCATTAATTAGTTAATTAGTTATTTTATATTCTCCAAAAATCCCCCATACTTTGGACTCTAGAAGAAATGAATTATCCCCAATTCCTGTGGATTCGACCCTACTCACTGCTATATACAAAATTTGTATTTTTCTTGAGTAGGTAATTATTATTGCACAGGCTCGACATCTGTCATTTACCTGATTGGCTCATAGTACAAACATTCTACAATGGACTCGCCTATTCGACAAAGGCTCATGTAAATACACTAGAGGGAGGAGTTTTTATGGGTAAATCAGCCGAGAAAACTCAACAACTAATTGAGGAAATGGCTGCCAACAATTACCAATGGGTCAACGAGTGAGGTAATACTAGAAGACCTGCAGGTATGTTTGAAATAGATATATTGAATATGTTAAGTGCAAAAATGGATAATGTAGTTAAGATGCTTAATAAGCAAGTTGGTTTTAGTTCTAATTAAGGAGCAATTGTCGCATGTTGTACTATTTGTGGAGGGGATCACGATGATTCTATTTGTACGAGCATTGAGTAAGTTCAATATCTCAATAATTACAACCGTCCGCCTCAAAACAATCCATACTCCAATACTTATAATCCGGGGTGGCAAAATCATCCAAATTTAGGATGGAAGAATCAAAAGAACCAACTAAGACCAACGAATCCACCAGACTTTCAACCAAAACACTACCTACGGAGTCTAAACCGATTTGAGAGTTGGCAATTGAGAAGTAGGCAAATGCATCTGATGATAAAATTGAAAAGTTAGTTAGGTCTACTACTCAACGGTTTAAAAGAATTGAAGGTAGGATGGATCAACTAACCAATATGTAAAGGAATGTTGAAATCTAATTAGGTCCAAAAACCAATGCTATCAACAATAGGAACCAAGAAGAGTTATCTAACAAGACTGGGGTGAATCCAAGGGAACATGTGAAGGCTATAACCCTCCGTAATGGCAAGAAATTGAGTAAGCCGCCGATTGTTGAGAGAATAAGAGAAGATGAGAGTAAAGAAGACAAGTAGGGGAGTGAGTTAGTAGAGGAGAGTAAGAAAAGTGGAGGTTGTCAAACTACCAAAAATAAAATTTATATTAGACCTACTACCAAAACTGAATGAGTATAGTGGTGAGTAGGGTCGTCTCCTCAGGGAACTAGTAGACTTATCACACATAGATAATTGGGGAATTTTTTGGAAGAGAGATAAAAGAAACAAATTAAAGATGCAAGGGTACCAAATGTCTAATTCGCAAAAGTGCAATAGTTAAAGACTATAATAAATAATTAATTGACACGACTTAATCAAGGAGATAATCTCGGCACCGGTTCATGCAATTGATCATAGATACCAAGAATAATTCACACGCTCACAAATAAATTGGTTCTAGCAATTTAGCAATCGCCAAACTCCCAATCTCTCCTTAATTTTACGGTAGTCCAGAGACGCTCTTAAACTACTCCCTTGTAAAATAGATAACCTCAGAGATGCTCGAAGGATTTAATCTATTCACAGCTTTAGGAATTAGAGAGACCCAATTCTAGTTAACAAACACACATGCGGGTTCATTTAAACTAGATTAACTATTCCTACGACCCAGATTAGACTACTTGTGAGGCAATGAAATTGTGTCGTTCGCCACTAATTTAAGACAATCAAGTGATATGCACTCTTGTCCTAATTGGCAGTATATTATTCGGACTATTGAACAACTGGCCAAATTGATCCAATAAATCTAAACAATAATAGGCTATTAAAACAAAGAATAATTAAATACCCACGAATGCGGAATTTAAAATAGAGCAAAACAATTAAAATGATCTCACAATTGTTTGTGCACCGGGTCTTGATTATTCCTCAACTAGATTAAAGAACTTAGCCTTGCCTCATAACGATTATGTGATTCCAAGCTTCAAAGTAATTTTGTCTATGAAGAAGAAGTAGATACGGCGGCTAGGCTCTCTAATGCACTATCAAAGAAAAGACAAAAATAAAAGCCAACAAGAAAAAAGGTCCAAGATAGAAGATAAGATTCCTAGCCTATTGCAGTCTTCCTTTTAAAGTCTTTCCGTCGCCCTCTTACTTGCCAAATCAGAGTTTGTTTCTAAAAAGGATTGCTTCCTTATTTTCCTTCTTGAATTGTTGTCAAAAGTCTTCTCTGAAGAAGTTTCCTAATCCCACGCAGCTCCAAACACATCTCCCAAGAGTAGTGGCAGCTTTTAGGAATGGATCGCGCGGTCCGTATTTTTAACGCAGCTATGCAGTCTTTGGCGTGGGCACACTCTGGAATGACTAGTTTTCTAGAAATTTGTCTCTTTTTGTCACTTTGACATCGGTTGCTTGCAAATAACACAAATACCAAATATGAATAGAAACCCATTACTCTGCACAATAATTGGTTAAAATCAAGACCAAACACCAACGAATAAAATGCACAATTATCTCACTATCAAAAAGTAAAGGAAAAGACAAAGTGGAAGTGAGTGAACAATCGATTTCTAAAATGATTCCAATTCCTCCCCCAGTTCCATTTCCACATAGATTGAAGCCATTAAGAGTTGATAACGAACTTGAAAAATTTGTCAATATTTTTAAATAATTACATATTAACATTTCATTTGTGAATGCTATTTTATAGATTCCCTCGTATGCAACGTTTTTCAAGGAAATAATGACCAAAAAGAAGAAATTAGAGGATAGTGAAACTATTGCATTAACGGAGGAATGTGCTGCTATTATAAAAAACAAACTGCCGGCAAAGTTGAAGGATCCAGGGAATTTCACGATTCCTTGCACTATTGGTAGTGTAGTGTTCTTTGAAAAACTATGCAACCTTGGTGCTAGTACCTCATTGATGTCTTTAACTATGGTTAGGCAATTGGGATTGAATGAATTAAAACGTACTAACATTTCTTTGTAGTTGACTAACAGGTCTATTAGACATCCGTTGGGTATACTTGAAAATGTGCTTATTAAAGTGTAAAAATTTATCATCCCCATTGATTTTGTTGTTTTAGACATGGCGGAGGATGTCAATATACCCATTATTTTTGGTAGACCATTTCTTGCAAGTACTATAATAGATATTAAATATGGTAAGTTCAAGTTTCAAATTGGCGAAAAAGAGATGGAGTTTGATTTGAATAAAGTGGAAAAGTATCTCTCTTTTACCGATCATATTTATTCCATTGACATATGTAATGAATTGACACAGGAGATGAGTCGAGTTAATCTTGACTATGACTCTCTTGAACTTTGTTTAAATGGTGCAGGATTGCAAGAGGAAGAAGTAGAAAAAATGACTCATTATTTGCAGGCACAAATCCCTTACAAAAAAAAGCAATGCATACGAAGATTTAGAGATAAGAAGGGGACTTCCTCTACCATCTTATGAGCAAGCTTCAAGGCTTGAGTTCAAACCGCTTCCCAACCACCTTAAGTATATATTTCTTGGAGAGAAAGAGACATTGCCAGTGGTTGTCAATGCAACCCTTGATGAGGAGCAACTTAACAAACTCTTACGAGTTTTGAGGAAGCATCTAAAGGTCCTAGGATGGACCATTTCCGACATCAAGAGAATTAGTCCAACCATTTGTATGCTTTGAATTTTATTGGAAGAAAATGCTAAGCCAGTGGTTGAGACTCAACGGATATTAAATCCCAAAATGAAGGAAGTGGTAAGGGTAGAAATCCTTCAATGACTTGATGCAGGTATAATTTTTTCAATTTCTGATAGTATTTGAATTTTTCCTATTCATGTAGTGCCTAAAAATGGTGGAATAATTATACTATGTGGTAAAAATGATGAAATGATTCCTTCAAGAGTTGTAGTTGGGTGAAGAGTTTGTATTGATTATAGAAAACTCAATGCGGCTATTAGAAACGATCATTTTTTTCTTCCTTTTCTAGATCAAATTTTAGAAAGGTTGGCGGAATATGACTTTTATTGTTTCTTGGATTGCTTTTCAGGATACAATCAAATAATTATTGCACCAAAAAAATCAAGAGAAAATCATATTTACTTGTCCCTAGGCACTTTTACCTTACGAAAAATGTCTTTTGGATTGTGCAATGGGCTTGCCATTTTTCAACGATACACAATGGCAATTTTTTCGATTTTAGTGAGAAAATCGTGAAAATATTTATGGATGACTTCTCTGTATCTGAATCTACTTATGATCATTGTCTTAGCAATTTAGATCTAATTTTGTAAAGATATAAAGAGACAAATCTTGTACTCAATTGAAAAAAATATCATTTTATGGTTTGTGAGGGCATTGTTCTAACCATAAGATCTCTTCAAAAGGTATTGAGTTAGATCAAGCAAAAGTGGAAGTGATTGAGAGAATGCCTCCACCAACCAATGTTAAAGGTATTCGCAATTTTCTTGGACATGAAAGATTCTGTCGACGGTTTATTAAGGATTTTTTCAAGATTGCTAAACCTTTATGTGATTTACTTTCCAAAGATATTCCTTTTTACTTTAATGATGAATGTTTATTTGCTTTTAATAGGTTGAATGAAAAAATGTTTATTTGTTTTTAATAGGTTGAAGAAGGAACTTGTCTCTGCACCAATAATATCATCACTAGATTGGAGTTTGCCGTTCGAATTGATGTGCGATACTAGTGATTTTGTGGTAGGAGCCATTCTTGGGCAAAAACATGATAAGAGATTTCATGTCATTTACTATACAAGTAAAATGCTTAATTAAGCCCAAATCAATTATGTGACAATGGAGAAAGAGTTGTTTGCGGTGATATTTGCATTGAAAAAGTTTAGATCTTATCTAGTAGGATCTAAAGTCATTGTCGACACCGATCATGCAATACTTAAATATTTTTTAAATAAGAAAGATGTAAAGTTTCGACTAATTCGATGGATTTTATGGTAGGAATTTCATTTGGAGATCAAGGATAAAAATAACTCGGAGAATCTAGTCGCGGATTAACTTTTTTGATCGAGAACACCCCATAAGAAAATCAAATTCCCATTCAAGAGGAATTTTCAGATGAGTTCTTATTGGCTATTCAAAAATCACCATGATATGCCGATTTGGTCAATTTTGTGGTTAGTAAAGTGCTACCAAGTGATTTGAATTCTCACCAAAGAAAGAAATTTTTAAATGATGCCAAATATTACTTTTGGGAGGAGCCATTCTTCTACAAATATTGTACAGATGGTGTAATTAGAATATGTGTTCAAGAAGAGGAGTTACATAGCATTTTATTACATTGTCGTACCCTTAAAACGGAAGGATATTTTAGTATAACTAAAATCGTGACAAAGGTATGACAATCGAGTTTTTATTGGCCTACTGTGTGCCAAGATGCTAGAAATTGGATTAAGAGTTGTGATCAATGCCAAAAAATTGGTAATATCTTTACAAAAAATGAAGTGCTTCTAACTACGTATTTGAAAGTTGAATTATTTGACGTTTGGGGCATAGATTTCATGGACCATTGCCTAACTTTTTTAACAATAAATACATTCTTTTAGCAGTTGATTATGTCTTCAAATGGGTGGAGGCCATTGCCTCTCAAACTAATGCTGTTAAAATTGTGTTTAACTTCCTTAAACGAAACATATTTTATAAGTTTGGTGTCCTAAGAGCTATTATAAGCGATGAAGGTAAGTATTTTTATAACAAATCATTTGATACTTTGTTGTTTAAATATGGATGTGGGCATCAAATATCGTTTCCTTATCATCCTCAAGCCAATGGCTAAGTGGAGTGGGTGAATCCAGCGATTAAGTTCATTTTGGAGAAAATCGTGAATAGATCGAAAAAAGACTGGTCAAGAAAATTAGATTATACTTTGTGGGCATATAGAACGGTATTTAAAACGTCGTTAGGCATATCTCCATATAAGCTCATTTATGGGAAAGCGTGTCATTTACCTGTAGAAATATAATATAAAATTTATTGGGCTATTAAGGCTATTAATCTTGATTTTAAACTTGTAGGTGAAAAGAGAATGCTCGAACTTAGTGAGTTGGAAGAGTTGCGCTTAATTTCATATGAAAATGTCAAAATTTACAAGAAAAAAGTGAAATTTTGGCATGACAAGATCCCTAAGCACTTTGAAAAAGGACACAAGGTACTATTGTATAACTTATGGATTAAATTGTTCCCTGGCAAGTTTAAGTCTCGATGGTCCGGCCCATTTGAAGTGGTTCAAGTATTTCATATGGAGCGGTGAAAATTAAGGGTGAAAATGGTGTCACATTCAAAGTGAATGGTCAAAGGTTGAAACCTTATTTGGCCGGAGAGATAGTTCCTAAAAGAGTGATTTACTCCTTGGGAATCTCATCTAATCATTCAAGATGAATGAAGAAAGTCAAACTTAATGATTTTAAACAAAGCGCTTGTTGGGAGGCAATCCAAAATTTCTATTAGTTGTGTTTGTTTTTTTATGTATTTCTTGCAGTTTGGTTTGATTTTTATCTAATTAAATGTGTTGCATTGGTTTTGTAGGGCTACCTAATTTTGAAGGATCATCTTTAAAGTTCACTTCAAGAGCTAAAGTTGAAATGAGGAAGTTTAATCTTGCTTTCTGATCTTGAGTGCTTAAATTTCTCAATATTACGTCAAAAGATACACTTAATTTTATGATTTTCAAGTGAGTTTTGATGTTAATATGTTTATATGCATTCATGTACTTATTTGATTGCTTTTAGTGCCAATAAGTGCATTTTTCACATCAAAAATGCAAAAATTATTCAACAACTTGAACCCTCGATTTACAATCTAGATGTTTTTTATTCATTTTAAAGGGTTGGATTGGTTGTTTAGGGCATATTACACTTGCGTGTGGTGGTAAAAGTGTGAAAATTTTCATTTCAACTGTAATTCGAAAATTGCAGAAAAAGTTCATCAGAATTGGAAAAATTTCAGTTTCTGCAATTTTTGCAGAAAAAAAGGATCCAAGCTCGAATCCAAGAGAAATGCCTTGGATCCGAAGCCTCGGCTGATCTTCTGTGGACATGGATTCGAGGGGACATAGATCCGAGCCCCTATCAAAAAGATCTGAGCTAGGATCGGTCCAGAATGTTAAAAAAAATCGGTTCTTTGCTTCAGTTTCAAATTTCTTCTTCTCATCTTCAACCCGCTCTTTCAAAACCCTAACCCTCTTTTGCCCATTCTTCCATTTCAACCAAAAATCTTCCAATCTTCTACTATGAAATCATCCTCCAACATTTTGTGATCATTAACCATTAAGAATTTTGATCGAAAACATCAATTTTGTGGTCTTTGATCTTCAAAAAGGGAGGGAAGTTCAAACTACAATTCATCAATTTGGGGGCCGAATTTGTGCTTGTTTTTTTCCTGCACTTAGCATCTTTAGCATCCTCTAGCATCACTGTACACATTTGAGATAAGATTTCTCAACTACTTGTGGTATTTTAGAATTCCCAAAATTCAATTTCCTGAGTTTTCTGATATGTTTTGGGGTATGCATATTAGTTGTGATGTTTAGTTGTTTCGATGTTCTATTATGCTTAGAAATGTCATTACACTTATTTGATGCTTAGTAATGAGATATTTGTGGTGTAGATTTTTATTTTTTCTCATATATTAAGCTAATAAAAATTGTCACAATTCACTTGTGTTTTTCATGCCTTATTTTTGTTAAATTTGACTTGTTTAGAATTATTAGAATATTATGATTTATTTGCAAGTCAAAATGTAACAATTTGGATGAACATTGCTCAACCGTGAGTTATATGTGAAGTTTTAGGCCTTAAGATGTTAGGGAAATGTGATTTTTTGTGACATTAGCAGTGGAAATTCTGTAGTACTTACTCTTTTCAAGTTGATTATGCCTTGAGAGTGTATGACATGAGTTGCAATCAAGAGAATTCTTGAGTTATAATTCAACTTGTGTTAATGTGGATTAGTTGGAATTAAAAAGGATGATTGGAGCAAGAATTTGATTTTAATAGATATTTTTTGTACTAAGTGCACCTTTGTATGATCACATGAGCTAACTTGGCTATTTATATAGGCACAATGGTTCGCACAAGAAAAGTTGTTATTCGTGAGTCGACTCCCTCACCGAGTCATGAAGAAACACCTTCTTCAGAGGAAGAGTCTTCTTCACCTGAACGATCACCTCGATCAGGATGCAAGCAAGCATCAACAAGTCAAGAAGAAGTACCTTTGAACTATGATACCACACGGTTCACCTCTCTCGAGAACCAAGAGTGGTATGAGGCAGGATTAGCCAAGGAGATTATCACCAAAAAACATTTAGCGCCTGAGGTGGATGATCATTACAATGTCTCCACGGTATTTGCTCAACTTGGATGGAAGAATATTCTTCATTTGCCGCAACACTATTATCCGAATTTGGTGAGAGAATTTTATACAAATGTGGAGGATAAGCATAGACATAATGGTGATAAAATCATTTCCTGGGTCCGTGGAAAAAGATTAGTCATCAAATAGGAAACAATTGCTAAATTCATCAAAATTAAGGATGACAGGGTTGATGTGAAGCTAACTAAAGAGTTTAAGGCGTGTGATCCTTGGCAGATTGAGCAAGCTGTGGCACGATTCAAAGGTCAATATAGAGATTGAAGAAGTTTCAGGAAGAAGATAGTATACGTAGATTCATTTGAAACTCGATATCACTTGATATAATATCTTTTTGTGCATAATGTGGTTCCAAAGAAAAGTAGTAAACGAGAGTTTTGGAATAGTGATATCTATTTCATGGATAAAGTGATGCATGGAGTGGGAGCGC
The DNA here is from genome assembly GCF_003713205.1 of Coffea eugenioides. Classification (NCBI taxonomy): domain Eukaryota; kingdom Viridiplantae; phylum Streptophyta; class Magnoliopsida; order Gentianales; family Rubiaceae; genus Coffea; species Coffea eugenioides. The sequence continues at coordinate 12,173,515 of NC_040038.1, read as the reverse complement.
AACTAACTGGCATTCCATTGCTGAGTATCATCATCAATTATATGTACACCACAGCCCGAATGCGACCCGACAATTCTTGCTTTGGATTTCCTCGTCTCCTTTCCTTACTGTTTGACAAGCTCTAGGTTAATGTTAGTGCCGACAAATCAATGCCTACCAAATCCATTAATGAAGTCACGATCGCCTTGCTGAAATCATTGGCAATCCCAACGGATTTTGGAGCTTCTTTGATTTGAGGTGGCACTACTGGCGAAGCTTCTACTTCCACTCACCCTCAGCCTGGCCCTAGTGTTCAAGAGCCGAGAGCCTAGCAGTGATATTGTCTGTTGGTAATATTTTTTCATTTTCATGCTAAAAGAGGGATGGAATAAAAAAAAGAGAAACAATAATAAATTCACACTGTCGATTTAAGTACGAAGTAACCGGAAATCTTTATCTAAAAATATTGATTTTCGCATAAAAAGGTATTTGGGTTGGAAAGGTATGGAGAACTTAATGTGTAAGTGTGGAGTAATCAGGGGTTTTCACCTAAAAGTGTCGATTCTCGCATCAAAAGGCATTTGCAACATTTCAGGTATTAGTAATTAGTATGTATGTGAGCTTCTCTCATTAGCAGAAATTTTGAGAAGTAAACAATTGGGAAAGGAAAATGTTACCTTGCGATGGTGAGAGTCGGTTATTTGTGGAGCCAAGTAAGGGAGAGAGATTGATTTGAATGTGGTTAAATTCAGGTATAATTGTTTCCCCTTTATTAAGTATGATGAGTATTAAGTACATTGTGAGGAATTGCATAATGATTAAAGGTCGAGTTGAGAAGATTGAATTTTGATAAAGCATATGTTCTATTTGGCACTTGAATTATTGTTTGAATGGTTTGTTGTATTGCTTGAGGACAAGCAAAATGATTCAAGTGTGGGGGAGTTTTGATAAGTGAATATTTTCACATTGATTTCATTTGATAAAATACAAGTTTTTATTGTGTTTTTAGGGTTCATAGCCATGTTTAAACTTTTTAGTGGCAAAATTTTTTCAAGTGTTACTTGTGAACTAAATGTGCAAAATGAGTGGATTAATACATAAGCATGTAGTATTTTGTAGATTATTGGTGCATGAAACACCCTTTTAAGTTGGAGAAAATGCAATGCACTTCATGGAGAATAACATATAAGTGAAACAAGAAGAGAAATTGCATGAAAAAGGAAGACAATTGAAGCTAGAATCAGGGGAAGGAGATCCGACCTCGAATCCATTTTCAAAAGCTACACATACGAGCCCTCGTTTGAGATTCTGGAGAAGTGGATCCGAGAGCAATGGATCTGAGCTCGGATCTATATAAAAGAGGCCTCGGATCTTACTGCAAAACAAGGATACAAAAATGGAAAAAACTAGTTCCGAGCTCGGATCTATGTAAAACCCTTGGATCCAAGGCCCTAGATCTTTCTCTTTCTTCTGCAATTTGCAGAACAACTTGTATACATTTCACACTTACTTTTTTTACTCTTGTTTCACAACAAATTCCAACTGGAAGTTGGCAAAGCATCTTACACTTGAAGAAGGAATATTGAAGATTCCAATGAAGGGCATTTTTGGAACAAGAAATGAGGAAACATGTAGAAAAAAAAGCACATAATTGAAGAGAGAAAGAAGAATTGGAAAAAAAAAATTGAAGACAAGAGATAGAACTTTCCTTTCTTTTCTCTCTAGCTTAGCTTAGTGATAGTTTTAGTTTAGTTTTCATTTCTATTGAAGAACTTGAAGAACTCTTGATGTATTAAAGGATTTTTTATGGAAATGAAGATGATGGAGCTTGAAGATCATGTTTCTTCATTTGAATGAGCATTTCTTCCTCTTTACTCTCTTTATTTGTCTCACTAATGCTTTGTTACATTAGAGATATGAGCTTGATTGTTAAATCGACCATGTCTAGCTAAATCTTCTTGTTTTAGGGATAGATGAAGCTATTTGTGCCTTGACTATGGTTGAATAAAGTTGATTATTGCTATATCTTGTACTTGCTAGTTTATTTGCTCATGCTTTAACACTTGTGAATGTTTGATCACCATTTACAAGTCATTTTAGTTGTTGTTAATCTATGAAAATAGCTGACAATAATGAAAAGTGAATGAATGGAACCTAAGGAGTAGACGCAATTTTTTTTTTCGATTTTGAATGGAAAATACAATGACTCCAACCAAAAGACATAGGGAATTAATCAGTTATGTTCCTCTTATTTTGCTACATAAAAGCTTGGGCTTAAGTACAAGCTTTGTTCTAGCAACTCATATAGCAACATGTTAATTGCACAAAATGTCAATATGCCTTTGTGTTAATTGCACAACAAAAGTTACACTTCAATTAAATGTGTTTATAATACAATTTCAATAATTATACCAACACATTAGTTTATATGAGTTGTATTCGATACAAAAATGGTTATAAAATAATTTCATGTTCCAGAAATACCCAGATATCTTTATAAATCAAAACTTTAAATATATCAAAATGAGGGCATTTTGATAAATATACCTAAAGGCATACTGCCTTCAGTTGTACCAAAAGGTTTAAAAATACTCCACAACATTAATTCCACATTTCCAAAAAATCCCTATCCATGTAGTTGAAATTCAAATCTCTTTGACCACAACTCATTCTTTTATAGTATAAAGATAAAGATATAGAACAATATATGTAATCGAAAATGATAAAGATGTCATGATTAAAGTCGCATGAATATAGAAGTGCAAATACAACTCCAAATTAATTAGATTTAGGACATACAACACTAACACCTTTGTCTCCCCTACTTAATTTCCTTACATAATGAGCCCATTTTGATTTTTTTTCTTTTGACGTTCTCATATAGTTTGAAGTGAAAAAAGGAACTGATTAGAAACATATCATTTTTTATTCCCCAAGCACCAATCAAAGATGCCTTGAAATTACATTTACTACAAAATGCTCTCCAAAGCTATCATTTTGAAATTAAATTGTAGTATATCCATCCGTCAATTGCACATTTACTTGACGTGGCTAGTGACCTTCAATTACCTACCACCAACAATAGGCATTACATACATAACGATCTCTTTTTTCGACTATAGGCAACAAAATAGCAGAATCTAGGAACTGAATCAAACAATACATTGCAAAAGAACAATATTGTCCTCAGGAATGGCAATTGGAGCTGGTAGGGGCGAGTACCCCTGAGTACCGGCCCCACAGGAGTTATTAAGGCGGGGGATGGGGCAAGATGGGGGGGTAAAATGCTCCCCCCCCATTAAAAAACAGGGCAAGGGACGGGGGATTGTAACCCCGCTCCATCCCTTGTCCCGTCCCCAGCTTAAATAAAAATAATATATATTAATTATATACATAATATATTTAAGATTATTAGTTATACTAATAATTATATATTTATATTAATACATATTATTTATTATTTAGACTAATATATTTATACTAAATTACTAATTATAATTTTTACTAATTATACATTTATTTTATTATATACTTTTTACTAATTATATATTTATACTAAATTACTAATTAAATTTTTTACTAATTATAGACTTTTTCGCCTACGGGCATCCACGGGGAAAGTGGGGTGAGGTGGGGGGGAGCGGGTGACGAGGGGCAGGAGATATGTTTAGGCAACGGGGTGGGGGACCCCTCCCCCTTGCCATTCCTAGTTGTCGCCCAAATATTGGGTTTAAATTCCCAATTGTACGAAGATCCATTTATAAGAATCTGGCAGTTAAGATCGTCGTCCTTTGATTTGCAATGTAGATTGATTATTTTTTACTTGTGCATTCTTAATAAGCACTTGTACTTTTGCATAAGTGCATAATGTTTCATAAATTGATAGTAGCAGAATGGAGTAAAAAGATGTACTTATGCACTTCATCTCTGCAGATAATGATTTGCTTTAGGTTGGGAACAAGAGACTATATACTAATATAGTGAGTGATGAAGAAAATGATTGTGGCTGGTTTCCTCTCATTAAATGTTTGAGTTGATGTTCTTATGAGGAAAAATCATTCAAAATGTCTCTCACATTTTGTAAAATAATTTTTTTTCTCTCACTTTTAAAATGTAATTTTTTGTCCCTTACAAATTCACATTGGTCAAATTTGATCCCTACCTAGATTTTTAACTAGTTTTTTGTCGGAATCAACCATGTGACTTGCACGCAATAATTTTTGGAGAGTAAAATTGTCAAATCAAATTTTACATAATCCGATCCATAGTCCCTTATATTTCATAAAATGAATTTTTTCTCCCTCTATAAAATGAATTTTTTTCATCGCTTACATTTTATAAAATAAATTTTTCATCCCTCATTGATCATGTGTACAAATAGTTTTTATTTTTTAAATTCATATATATATTTATTTGATTTCACCTGAATAATATGAATAGCATGTATACAACTCCAATTAGCATGTTCAGACGAAATTAAATAGAGTTATATTAAATGTTATTTGTACTGAAATCAAATAGATATATACATGAATTTTAAAAAATTTGTCAGTTTTTCATTCATGTTCATTTTTTACTCAAAAATTGAAAATAAATAAGATATTTTATCCTGAACATTATCGAGTATTTATATCGAATTGAACTTGGACAGAAAAAATAAACAAAAGAAAAGTATGACAAAAAGAAGTAAGTGATTGGCATTTTCAAATTTTAAAACAATCACAGGGAATGTAATTCAACTGTTGGTATTAAAGGTGATGAGTAGAAATTTCGGATTTAAACTACAATTTGTTAGTATGATTATAGAATTCAAATTAGGATCCATTAGTTAGATGGCCGTATGATACAACTCATTAAATGAATTATTACCAAAAGAGAAAGGGCTACTAATAATGAATAGGTTCACATGACAAAATCAAATAGATATATACATGGCTTTAAAACAAAATTTTTAGGTTTAAACCCATGGATATATCTATTGAATAGCATGTGTACAACTATAATTAGCCTATTTAGATGAAATCAAATAGAGATATATTACATGCTATTCTTACTGTTCAGGTAAAATCAAATAAATTTATACATGTGTTTTAAAAAAAAAGCTATTTATACATATAGTCAATGAAGGATAAAAAAAATTCATTTTGTGAAACGTGAGGGACGAAAAAATTTATTTTGTGAAATGTGAGAGACTATGGATCGGATTATATAAAATTTGATTTGACAATTTTGTTCCTAAAAAATGATCACCAACAAGGCACGTGGTGAGTCCCGATAAAAAAATTAGTTGGAAACCTAGGTAGAGACTAAATTTGAATAATGTGAATTTGTAAGAGATGTAAAATTACACTTTTAAAAGTGACGGCTGAAAAAAGTCATTTTATAAAATGTAAGAGTCATTTTGAATGATTTCCTTTCTTTTGATGAAGAAGTTGGGATTCTTGAAATTTACATTTGTATTTAACGTGCAATGTTGTTAATGTGATAACTGTGAACTCTCTACTTTCACTATTTTGTGTATTTTATATATGCCGAAACGTTAATGATCTCATGAGAAAAAAATTAACATTTTCTGATTTTTTTGTAGTAATTAGTTTAGATTCTTGAAATCCACATATTTTACTTGTTATCTAATATTGCATAATGACAATTATGAGCTTCTTACTTTTATTGATGATAGCTCAGTCTAATAGTTAAAATTGAGACATTTGGGACAATTGGGATTATGCGTTCAGATCTCATTATGTGCAAATTTCTTCTCGTACTATTTATATATTAGTTTGTGTTCTTGCAGAATTGTAATGTCCACCGAAAATTTTGGGTTAGTTTGAGTGACAATTTGTTCATAGTATAGTTTCATGTAATCTTACCAAAAAAAAATGGAAAACAACACAAACTTTACTATCAATCTTCTGTGACTTTCACAGATACCAAAAGGGTTAATTAATGCTCTAATGAAAAAGAAATTTATTATTTCCCGATTGTTTGCTACTGAGTTCGGATTCTTGAAATTGACATTTAGTATATAACAATGAGTACTATGTGCTCTTAACCACAAGAAATAGGCTCAATAGGTGACAAATTTCATGTTGTCCTGGCTGGATTAATGAAAAGCTAAAAGGGTATAAATTATTTCTTTTCTTCCTCTTTTTTTTTTTTTGCTTCCTTACTTGCTCAATTAAAGACACCATCCATGTCGTTTACAATCATAATTTTAATCCTAATTATAATAGAGGAATTAATCAGAGACATTATAATTTCATTTCTCATATGCAAATCAAGGCTGTCTTGAATACATATTCATCATACAAACCAAATAGTCTCTAAAGCAATAGATCTGAACGAAAAAAGAAGCGCTCCCAATTGCCAGTTTTCTGATTATATCCGAGCAAGGAGTGATCTTGGAGTATCGCCCATGAGCACTCTGACTGACACCTATAGCGGTCTCTTTTATCATCATAGGCGTCAAAATGGTACCATACAGGATCAGGATCCATCAGCACAGCACAATAGAACAATGTTGTGCCCCAAAAATTGGGTTGAAATGACCAACTAAATTCTGTTCCATTTTGTATATTGTGGTAGCCAAGATCATCATCCTTGGATTTGCAATGAAGGTTGATGTTTTGTCCATGCCTGTTCTGGATATGCACATGTACATTTGCACTGCTTCGTAATATCGCGAATGTTGATAGTAGTAAAACAATGCAATAAAACGATGCGCTGATATACTTCATCACTGCAAGTAACGATCTACTTCAAGTCGGCAAGAAGAGAAAATTTGTGTTCTTCAACAAAAGTTATGGATATATATGAGTTCTTTGTGGTCTCATTTTATAGACAAGTTTTTTGGCTTTTATGGAAGGACAGTAATTGCGAAGAACCATGGATGACCCATTTGGAGTAAAACCTATTTGAAAGAGGAAATGCATACAATTTGCAATTAATACGAGACTTAATTTTCTTTTGATAGGTGGTGTAGCTACGACTTTAGATGAAGATAACATGTGTGCAATACATTGATTGTGAAACATTGTGGCTAGCTGCCTCTGTTTCAATCTTTTATGTCTTCCACATATATGTATGTATGTATGTATATATATAGGCCTAATACTTATCACAAATTATCATCTTCTGATTCTTTATTACGTTGGTTTGGATTCTTGAAATTCACATTTGCTTATGAGTTAGATGGGGGACAGGATGCTAGCGACCAAATGGATACTAATTGGGATAAGTTGTGGAAATTGAAGGGCCTAGTAGATGGCAATTTTTCCTTTGGGTTGCGAGACATAAAAAACTCCTTACCAACTCAGAGAAACAAGCCAGGCATATGCATGCCACTGGGCTCTGTGATTTATGCAAATCGAGACGGGAGACTACTCTCCACGCGCTAAGGGACTGTCAGTGGATCAGTGGCGTTTGGAGGAAGCTAGTCCATCCTCTGCAGTGGCAAACTTTTAATAGTAAATCTCTAACCCAATGGGTTGATTGGAATATTGGGCAAACAGACATTGGAAGGATGAAGGAATTGTACTGGCCTATGTTATTCCAGCAAGTGGTTTACTGGGCGTGGTCTGCACGAAATGAAGTTACGCATCAGGGTGTGTGGAGCAAGGTCAGAGTTCGGCCTGAGACTCTTTTACAGCAATCACTGTTAGTACAAGAGCTACATGCTGGCCGCAAATTGATGGGCGGACGACAAATGCAGTTCATCAGCTGGAGGAAACCGCCACTGGGTTGGGTTAAACTCAATGTTGATGGCGCATCCACGAGAAATCCAGGTGAATCAAGTGCCGGAGGTCTCATAAGGAATGAGCAAGGATGTTGGCTTCTGGGATTTAGTGCAAATGTGGGGCGTGCAAGTAATGTAGCAGCTGAGCTTTGGGCGATTCTGTTGGGTCTGAGACTAGTGTGGGAGCACGGGTATAGGAGGGTGGTTATTGAGTCAGACGCGCAGGTAGCATTGACATTGATTAAAAATGCATTTGATGAGAGTCCATATTGGAACATGGTTGCGGGAATCCGAGAGTTGCTAGGCTATGATTGGGAATGCTATTTGGAACACTCGTGGCGTGAAGGAAACTGTTGTGCAGATTACTTAGCCAAGCTAGGAAAGGGTTTACCGCCGGGGATGACTATTTTCCAGGAGCCCCCACAAGCTTTACGAACACTTCTGGGCCGTGATGTTTGTGGAGTGGCAATTCCTCGTCTAGTTAAATTATAACGGGCTGACGCCCTCCTTTGTACCGAAAAAAAATAATAATTCACATTTGCTATTAAGAAAATTTCTTATCGGTACCAACTCGTTATTACATCTAATTTATACCCAATTCAGTATTTAAATCTGCAGTCACTTTTGTTAACATTCTAGTACTTAGGACTTGTTTTGAATGCTCTCTGATTTCTAAAAGCTAATTTAATGGAGTTGATTAATGAAATTAGATTTTTCAAAATAACTCATATGTTCTGATTTGCTGTTAAACAAGCTATTTGATTGCCTGCACAGGTGTTCTCAAAATTTTAAGAATTCAAAAATCAATGCTTTTTAAATTTGACGTTTAGTGAATAAAGGAAAATTTGAAGAATTCTAAAATCAATGCTCTTTAAGTTTGATGTTCTGCGTAGATAAGCAAAAATGACGATTTGCATAGTAAAATGTGACAGATGAAGTAATACTTATTAGTCAACTACATCACATGGTTTGATGTTACGAATTCCACAAAATTAATAATTATAAATCTACTAGAGTCTTCATAATTATAAATTTCTGTCACATTAATAGATTCTTACTCTCCAATTTAAACGGTGCATTTTCTTTAGCTGAATAGGGTATGTACGTAATCACTTAATAATACATGGAGCTAGCTAGAAACTTGTAGATTAGCATAAAGAAGAAATTTTGTATAAGGAATTAGGCACTAAATAATTACACATGAGAAAAAAAAAACTAATCTATAGTATATTCATAGTGCCTGATCCTTGTATCAAAAGAAAAACTTGAAATACATTCATAGTCGGAAACAATATGGACTAAAAATATTATTTTCATATAAAATATGCAAGGAAATAATACTCCTTTTTTAGTTGCTTCCCACTTGTGGGAGGTAGGGTATGTCCACCTTCATCAAAAAAATTTATATTATTCAATTAAATTTCTAGAGTGACGTCCCTCCTTCGTGTACGGAAATTTTCCATTAAAACAAATAATCCACAAAACCTCAAAAAATAGCAAAAACAAGTGGTCACAAGTCAAAATATAATCGAACCGAGTTACTCGCGAGTAGTTTGGCAAAGAACTCGACTCGCACTCGGAGCCAAGTGTGAGTCCCAAGTGTGAGTCAAGCTCAGGTGTCTCAATAGTACTTCGATTCGAGTCCGAGTATTATCTTTTAGGGTCGAAGGCTCATCGACCCTTATCGAGCACCAAATAATTAATTAAAATTATATATTTAATTATTAAATTTTTACTCTTTTAAGTTTGGGAGTTGTATAAATTACCAGAATATTGGCTATGACTTTAAAATATTTATAGGTCCTATAATCATTTTGAATCGAAAAAACAATTTGATAAGTAAAAATTAAAACTGTGCATTTCTGGAATTGGATAAGGACCTCAGATTCGAGAATTTGACTTGAGTTTGATCATACTCGCAAGAAAATCGAGTATAATCGAGTCGATCTTGATTTTTCAAACAATTCTTTGAGCTCGAATTCGATTTCCATTTCTACTGCTCGCTCGATTTTGAGCAGTGCCTCCCTAGTGTCGAGTCGAGCTCAAGTACCACGAGTATCCAGACTCGATTTGGTTACATCTCTAGTCACAAGAATGGAGTGCCACTTGAGGTTGGAGAATGGGGAAAATTTTAAATATTGACATTAAATGTCAAATTGTCAATATCACTATTTGACTATTTCAACTTCTCTTCATACAAACCCAAGAAGATGAAATATTACAATCCCAAGTCTTATTGAAAGAGTTCTTGATGTTGTTCCTTTAGAACTTGATATGCCCGATCAACCTGCAAAACAAAAGTCAAAGAAAGAGAAGTAAAGTAATTTTAGCTAGGTGAGGCGCGGACTAGGTCGCTCTCTTAAAACGATTCACGCCCCTCTCGGAATTATGCCCGGTGTAGAAGGTTGATGGCACGTCGCCTCTGGGATACAACAGCCCAGCCTATGCTGTTGCTTCTACTAAATCTACACAATTTAGAGAAGCTAAAACTCTTCTCAACACCTAACTAATGCCCAATAGAAGTGAGAGGAAGATAGTTTTTGAGATAGCAAGAAAAGTGTATCAAACTTGGTTGATAGTGGCCTCTATTTATAGGCTAAAATTTTAGGAGTATTAGAATACCACCATTAAATGGAATAAATGTATCATATTTTTCAGTTACAAAATTTGAAAAGGTCTAGGTCATTGTATAATAGTCAAAATTTAATAAATCAATTCTTAAAACCTAATCATTACATAGGTTACAAAAACAAGATATAAATCTCATAAGTTACATTTTTAATGGTGATCTTGTAACTGAAAATTCATTTCAAAATTTGTAACTCATTGCATTTGAATTCAAAATAAGCATGTGAATGAATTCAAAATAATAATGATATTTTTATTAAAATATCCAACAATCTCCTACTTATTTTAATAAAAATAGTTTGGGCATATAGTGAGAACATCATGCCTAATGAAAGTGGCAATGCCTTTAAACTTCCACTTAGTGTTTCAGTTTTCCCGTATTAGAATCATAGTGGACTTAGCCTTTAAACTATGATTACTTGAGGATACGTAGAAAACTTAACACACGTGACATTCCAGGTGTTCTTAACCGAGCTTTTCAAGCCAGTACATTATGGCCATGTACTTTACCCCAGTGTTCATGAGTGCTCTAGAGAATTAGCCCAAATTCTCATAAGGGCGGCCAAACCCTTACACTTATATAGGTGAGTCTATCAAAGATGTTTCTGTGACTAACACATCCCACCCATAAGGGCTATAGAACTCATTAAGAGATTAGTTCTCAACCTCTCATATACATCACAAAATTACATGCATAGCATTATATGATTGGACTAAAAATTTGCATGTATCACAACAAGCGACTCTATGATTCGTTTGTCTCCAACCTATTTCTTGGGATCTCCAGTCCCTAGGTGGTTGTATCCTCATAGGTAGCTTTTACATTTTTGGGCTTTAATCCAATCTCTCTTGATGCTTTCCAGATCTTTTCTCTAGCTAGAGCTTTCGTAAGTTGATCGGCAAGATTATCGCCCGATCTCACAAAATCAATGGTTAATGAACCATTATTTAAATATGATCTCACAGTACTGTGTTTTCTCCTTATAGATCTGGATTTTCCATTATAATATTTATTGTGAACTCTACCAATAGCAGCGGTGGTATCACAATGTATTAAAACAGGAGGTATCGGTTTATTCCACATTGGAATTTCAGATAGTAAATCACGTAACCAACCTGCTTCTTCACGTGCAGAAGCAAGAGCAATTAACTCTGCTTCCATGGTGGACTTTGCAATTATATGTTGTTTTTTGGATCGCCAACAAATGGCTCCACCTCCCAATGTAAATAAATAACCAGTATTGGACAAAGAATCACTAGATTGTGAACTCCAATCTGCATCACTAAAACCTTCAAGTACAGCAGGATATTTTTTATAAAATAGACCATAATCTAAAGTTCTCTTAAGATATCTCATGATTCTATGAATTGCATTCCAATGTGTAAAGTTGGGTTTACTAGTAAACCTACTAAGTACACCAACCGCATATGTAATATCAGGTCTAGTACAATCAGTTGCATATCTCAAACTACCAATTATACACTACAAGAAAATTGGTCATCAGTGACAACTTTTCTCTGTGACGAAAAAAAGTTGTCACAAAAGTGGATCCTTTATTGACGACTTTCTAACTCGTCACAAACCTCTAATGGGAGCCAACTCATTTGTGACGACTTAGAAAAGTCGTTACTAGTAAATTCCCGCCAAGATTTAGCAAGAGCGCTGGAGTGTTTAGAACACACAATAGTGACGACATTAAGAACATCATCACTATTGCTTGGCCTATTTACGGACGACTTTTTGTTGTCGTCACTGATCACTAAAAAAAAAAATTATTAGTGATAACATTTTGTAGTGATGACAATAAGTCGTCACAAAAGGAGCTTCTTTAGTCGCGACACCTAAAGTTGTCACAATTGCATCAAAGCAACTAAATGTTTAGTGACGACACGTTATTTTCGTCACAAACTACACTGCAAGAAATATGGTCATTAGTGACAACATTTTTTAGTGACGACAAAATTCGTCACAAAACGTGGTTGTTTAGTGACGACAAGCAAAGTTGTCATAATTGCTCAAAGCAACTAAGTCTTCAGTGACGACCTTGAAAAAGTTGTCACTAAAATGATCTATATAGTGACAACTTCTAATATCGTCACTGTCACTCTACCGATTTGAATTTAGTGACAAGAATTAATCGTCACTATTTAAAGTACTTATTTCTAAGTCACTTTCATTAATTCTACTATGCCACCCTAACTTTTGCGATTTAGCCCCAAATGTTGTAAAAAATTCCATTAATTCCATTATGATACCTTAACTTTTACAATTTAGCCCCATATGTAGTGCACCGATTTCTTTAATTCTATTATTACTCCCTAACTTTTGTAATTTAGCCCCATATGTAATTCACCAATTTCATTAATTCTACTATGGCACTCTAACTTTTGCAATTTAACCCCCATATGTAATACACCAATTTTATTATTTCTATTATGGCACCCTAGCTTTTACAATTTAGCCCCTATTTTTTTATTAGGAAATTGCGAATGGTATCTTGATAAACTATGCATAAATATTTTATAATTTTCTCAAACTTAAGTAATAATTTGTTATAAACTCTAAAGATATATCTTTCATTACAATAGTTATAAGGCTGGCAGGTCTTTTTATCAATGGAATAAGAAATTTATGCCAGATTTATCTTTTGTACTACATGCCAAGTAGTATTAGCAAAGGAATAGCAAAGTACTACAAAGTAATTAACAAAATAGCCTTCAGGGAGTGTAGTTTATGGGCAAATGAGCATTATCTATTTAAAGTACCAACTTTTTATGGGCATTTTACTCTCAAACATATAATTTATGATAAATTTATAAATGTTTGTAAGTAAAATTCAAAAAGTGTTACACTGATTTCTTACAAAACGAAAACTGGCAGGTTATCTTTTCAACATAAATTAAATTTTTTTAAAAAAAGAAATGGCCCATAAAGTACTAACTCTTTGTGGGTTTCCTCCATTACATGAACAAATATTCTACTCTTTATGGGCATTTCACTCTGAATCATTTAATTTATGTTAAATACATAAATGTTTGTAAGTAAAATTCAAAAAGTGTTGCACTAATATTTTTATGAAAGGGAAACTGGTAGGTTTTGTATTTAACATAAATTAAATATGTGAAAGCAAAAAAAAAAAGAAATTACCCATAAATCTATGTCTTGCAAATCTATACTAGTAAAATAGTTTCAAACAAAATTAAACATTAAAATAAACTGTAATTTATACACATTAAAATATCTGTAATTTATACACATTTTGCAACTACTACTTTGTGTTTTCTCTGTAATGAATTTTTTAACTATTGAGAACTTAAGTTTTGTCTTGCAAATCTATACTAGTACAATAGTTTTAAACAAAATTAAACATTAAAATAAATGTTTGAAAAAGAACAAAAGTACATTTATCACTTGCAGTAATGTAACAAAATTTTCTCAACCATTATCAATATTTTCACAAAAGTATTAAAAACTAGCAATTGACAATATTAAAAACTAGCAATTTAATTAGTGACGACTTTTCTTGTCATTATAATCTTGAATAAATTAGTGATAACATTATGTCATCACTAAATTTTCTTTGATTTTGACTTAACAATAATGTCTTATTAATAGCATTTGATTATTTTTAATGAAAGTCTGTTATAACCATAGAATTTGACTTTCGTTATTTTCAATTAATGATGTACTTTAGTGCTGCAATTATAAAAAATTGCAGGGCTAAAATATTTGCAAATTATAAAAGTTTATTTTCACTTATATGTAATTAACAAATTTTGCCACCTATATTGATGAAAATTTGTGTTTTTGTACTAAAAAATAAAGAATAATACTATAGCAATAAAACCTATGCTTCAAACCAAATTAAAAATAAAAAAAAAGCATGATGATTGGTCTCAAATGTTGGGAAAATGATTATTTTTATTGAAACTATGTTATAACGATATAATTTGAGTTTAATTATTTTGAATTACATGATGTTCTTTAGTGCTGCAATTATAAGAAATTAGTATAAAATATTAGCAAATTATAAAAGTACATTTTCAATTATATGAAATTAACAAATTTTGCCACCTATGTTGATGAAAATTTTTATTTTTTGCTAAAAAATAAAGAATAATACTATAGCGTTAAAATCTATGGTTCAAACCATATTACAAATCCAGAAAAAAACATGATTTTTGGTATCAAATGGGGGGAAAATGAGTGAAGTCAAAATTTTGATCAAATCATAGTGAAAGTGCCGCGCAACAAAAACGATATCCAAAGCAAAGCAAAGACCAAAGCAGCGGAACACATTCTGAAAACAAAAGCAACGGAACACTTGGTCTGAGTTAAAGCAACGGAACACTTGAGCAACACAAACTTTCACCTAGCTGAAACAAACAAGCTTCTGCACTGAGCACAAAACAGAGCTTCCTATACATTTTCCCCAATTTTTCCAAATCCCTAATATTCTACTACATTTTCCCCAATTTTTCCAAATCCCTACTACATTTTCTTTTCTCCTTTTTTTTTCCAATCTTTTGCCCCCTCTATTTATGTCGAGGAAGCACAGGGGAGCAAGGTGTTGGAGCTGAGAGGAAAAAGACTGAAACAAGAAGGAAAAACTGAGAAGAGAAACCGAGAGAGCCGAGAGTAAGGCTGAGAAATTCTAAGCAAAAGGAAAGGGAAAGCAGCGAGTGAAGGAGAAAACCATCGCTTTCCATCATCGGTTTCCATCATCGTTGAAGGGCAACGCTGTCCGCTAAAGATCTTTCCAATCCGCTTCCTTTTTGCTGTCCAGGTATGTTACTTCTTATCTATCTGTTTGACGATGACGAGGTAGCCTTGCCATACTTATGATTTTAAGGTTCTTGGTACAGTCTATGATGAACCCATGAGGTCTTTCGTTGGATGTTTATGGTTGCCCTCTTATGTTTTGACAGGCCAAAATCAGAAAAATCACATAAATTTCCTGTTTCAACGTTCCATTCCTTTACTTGTGGTAGTGATTAATGGTTTTGTTAGAACCCCTGCAACAAGATGAAACCTTTTGCTTGTTGCAACTGTTTCCGGTACTTTTTTTTTTAATCTTTTTTTGCCTTTCGGTCGCTGAGATAGCGTTTGATGTGATGCTGTGTTTGTTGTTTGATCCAAAGGTTTTAACTTTCTCCAATTTGGTAAGCCAAAGACTACATCTTTGGTCCTTATTTGCATAACCTGGGTCTGTTAGGGCCTTTGGAGTCCAATCGAAGGATGCACTGCGACAAGCTCGAAGTTATCGGCTTGTTGCAGCAGTCTTTTCTTTCTGGGATTGCTAAAGTTGTGGTTTCATTTGATAATCTTGTTTTCGTTTGCAACTGGAGTGGGATACTATGAACATATCAGCTATCAGGGCTGTGTTTAGAAAGTCATTAGCCTTGAACTAAAGGCACACTGTCCTCTTTTCCCATTCCCTCGCTGTTATGCGAGCAATTCCAGTAGCTGAGAGTTGCTGCAACAAGGACGGTGCTCCTTGTCCTGCTGCAGCAATGTAGACAGATTAGAGCCCTATTCTCTATTGCAGCAATAAAAATTTTGATCTTTTGAATTGTTGAAGTTTCTGGAATGGTTTGAATTTCCTTTTTGGTTGGTTTGTTGTTTGATAATAATCTCATATATGAGTATGCTATGATTTAAAACAGCAATCAGTAAGCCTGCTACCTTCTGTTGTGCTCCTGTTCGTTAACTTGTTTAAGTAACTGTTTTCTTACGTTTCTGTGGAGTTTTGCTTAAGAGCCCGTTTGAGAGATTTTGACTTGCTTTACCATGAAACAAGACTTTCACTGCTGTTTTCCTTTTCATAATGCCGACCAAGTGTGAGTGTTAACTTGTTAAGTGAACTCCCATAGGTAAATTCAGAACTGGTGGAGACCTTTTGAATGAATTAGAATTTGCAAACTTTCACTTTGTTAGCTCTTATCCTCTTGTATGTACAACATGGCATTTTGATTATGAGTTTACGAAAGTTAATGTCGGTTTGGCTGCTGAATCTGTTTGGGTTTGAGCTGCAATTGTTGCAGCAGAAAGAGCTTGCTTTGTGGGAGCAAAGAAAGCTTTGGTCTGCCGGAGCCCAGAATCCTTTAGGAAATTTTAGGAACCTGAAGTTTTGGATGCTCCTTTGTTCTTTCTTAAAGCTGTGCTTTGTATCTTTTGATGGGGAGATTTTGATAATAGCATTTTTTGGGGCTGATGTGACCTGTTTTTGGGTAACTTGTGGTCAATGTGGACTGTTTTTTGGTAATAGCTGGTAATAGCATTTTTTGGGGCTGATGTTATGCATCATTGTGGACTATTTTTTGTTATAGTTGTGTAGTCCAGATGGTAAATAACAATTTATGGATACTCGCACCAAGAAAAGGAAAAAGAAAGAAAAAATGTCTTATGTCTAGGACCCATAATAACTCAATCACAGCAAATGCTGGATGAAGACTGTCCTTATTGAGGAAATATTTCACTCGTTTTCTTCTTATTTTTATCTTGGATTTGTGTATCAATTTGCTTTCAAAGCAAATCCAAATTAAAAAAAATGGGATGTTGACTTGTGGAAAATGTGAACCAATTAATGTTGAATATTGATTTGAGTCCCATTTCGGATGGTTTTGTTCCTATCCATTTATTATCATCACTTTTTTTTTGGAATAAAGCAAAGTGGTCATATTGTGAAGCTCACATTATAGTATTATACTTAACAAATTTGAAAATTAGATAACCTTCATGTATTTGTGACATGTTTGACAGTTAGTTTCCTTTTTGTATTTATGAACCAAATGTGTAGTTGTGACATGTTTGAATTTACTAATAGCTGTGTTGTATTTTGTTTAATTTTTATTATTGTTGTATGGGAAGATTAATTTCCTGTATTGAGCTTAATTTCCTATATTTATTATATGTGTTGTCGTTGTAGTATCATGGTTGCGTTTTTTTTTGTGTTAGGATCAACAGTGCATGTGAAAAAACATGGATAGGAAGACATTTCCATTGAAGTAACTGGACGTGTAACCGGATACGTACATGGCCGTGGTCCCTCCAAAGCTGGAATAATTGCCCAAAAGCTTGCAGAGATAGATGATTTCAAGAAAAGAGCAGAACAAGCGGAGAAGCGCTCAGCTGAGTTGGAAATAACGGTCCAATCTCAACAACAACTTATGGAGAAGTTTGTGAACCAGCAAAATGAAATGCAGAACCAACAAAGTGAAATGCAAGATCTCCTTAAATCTTTGAAAGCACAGCTGCAAGCCAACAAGTAAGACGATGAAGGCACATCTGAACGAACTGATTGGTAAGCAATTTTCAACTATATATACTTGTCTAAATAGATATAATGGCTGCTATGGTTTAAAGTTAACATAAGTTATTGCAAATTAGTTATTGGTAGGTGACAATATTAACTTGTAATATCAAGACTGAGGAGGGACATTTAAGAATTACTTCTGTCAACACAAGGTTCTAATCAGATGGTGTTTTGATCCTGGGAGTACATTTGTGGCTTTATCATAGCTTTGTTATCATGAAACAATAACATTACACAAAAAAAAAAGCTTCAATAGTGTTTCTGTTTCATGATATTAATTTGAGGAGCACAGAAGGGCTAAAGAATAGAAAAGATTATTATTGTCATTTGGCCAATGAGTTAGCTAAAAACTTTTCATGGCCAATGAGTTAGCTAAAAACTTTTGACGGAACAAGATATACAGTCCCAAGTGTTAAGTGAACAATTTAATCAATCTCCGACTTGTGTTGGGTTGGGAGAATACTGCATTTGATTACGTGAACATTTTATCAATCGCTGACTTGTATTGTAAGATTACTGATTTGATTACGTGACTATTCTAAAAGGAATGTTCCTCTTGTATAGCAGAGTGGTAGTATAGTAGTGATGGACGAACAAAACAGAAGATTTATTCATCTTTGACAGTATTTTGACAGATTAAAGAAACATTGCTGATGCCAAAATTGGTCTTCATTTGTGACAAACCTCCTCTTTACAACCGTTAACACTCCTCATTCTTTGGTAGTCAACCAAGGCATCTTGTGTAGTAGATAAGGCCTGCAATTATCACAGTTCCCAGTTTTTCCCTGTTTCCATCCATTGCAGCAAAAACATATCATTTCTTGACATCCAGGCAAAATTTGCAGAAACAAGATTTTTCTACCCCACCGATGTCTTCAGCAATCAAATTCGGATCATCAATCCAATCCACCAACTCTTTCCTCCTACACACACTCCTGTGCACTAATTTTTTTTTCCACAGACCATCAATTCATTTACAATCCGCCGGATGCCATGCAGGGTGGAATCCGATTCAGCTCTACAGACTTCAGTTCTAAAGATTGCTTTTTCTTCATTGGGGTAAACAGTTTTGTTATGTCTTACCAGCCATGAGAAGAACTGCCACCTACCTACCTAGTCCTCCTTGCTCACCTGTTACACATACTCTCCCCTTCTCCATCTTCTCCCCTTCCATTAATTTGTGTCCGTCTAGCCTTTAATACCAGTATAGTACTGTTTGGTCTCTCTGCAGTGGATTGTCAGTTTCAACTTGAAGAATTAATGTATTTCTAGTATAGTATTTCACTTGAAGAATACCAGTATAGTACATGCGAAATGTATTTCCTTCAAGTAGTTAAAGGGAATCTTCCTTGTTAGTTAGACTGTTGTGCTGAGTCAACAATCAAGTAGTTATTTTGTTATTCTTGAGCTGTATAAGAATGCAGAAATCTGGATTGGGCAACATGGAAAAATCATTTTGAATAATATCTCTCTTTCTTCTTCCTCAAGTCTAGTTTCTCTCCCCCTTATCACTCTATTTCTGCTGCAATTGCTGCATTCATTACGGTGGTATCAGATTAGTGAATGCTTGTTACTTTTGTTGTTTATTTAGCAATTAGAGACTGTTTTGCTTTTTTCACCTGATAACTTTACTAATAACTTTACTACTTTATTGCAGATGTATTGCTCATTTTGGAGGTTTCGAAGAAGATTAGCAGTACGGCTTACATGTCGGCTCAAAAACTGTGGTTATAGTGCTGTCTTAAGTTTAGAAAATGTTTCAGAAGCGTAGGAAATGTTTTGGGACTTGGAATATGTTTTTTAGTGCAGCCTTGACTTATATGAGTAGTATTTGTTCTACTCAAACTTATGAAACTATTTGTACTATGATGTTGCACTTATTTATGACATTTGAATATTTAATATATTATTTTGGCATATTCTATTGTAACGGTGCCTACATTTGTTATTTATTAAACATTGCTGATATTTTCATTTTTTAGATATTATTGTAGTAGGAAAGTCATGTGTAAGGTGTTGTAAATGAGTAGTATTTTTCTAGGCAGGATGTCTTTATTGACAATTGTTATTGTCACTCAATCAAAACTGTCTATTGATAAGGGAATGTTGCCACAGTTGATCAGGGTTTATTGACAACAAAGTCGTCACTAATTCCCCTATGCCCTCACTATCGTCCTTTCATGCATCACTTGCATCACTGACAAGAGAAGGTGTTGTCACTAGATTTATAGCTTTTACTGATGACATATGTTGTCATAAAAAGTTTCATTCACTGACGACTCTAAAGTCGTCACTGTATAATTTCATCTTTTACTGACGACATAGATTGTCATAAAAAAGGTTCTATTTACTGACGACTTTAAAGTCGTCACTGTATACTTTTACCGACGGAGATTCAGTGACGACCTTGCGACAACTGAAATGTTGTCAATAATGGTCATCAGTGACGATTTTTTGATTATTTGTGACGAAAAGTAGTTATAACTGATGACCAAAATTCTTGTAGTGATACTAGAATACTCTTTTTTATTTATCACATCAGAATCATTTTTAGTAGGAAATAAACACATATGAGAATCAAAGGGTGTACAAGCTGGTTTACAATCAAAATAATTATATATTTTTAATAATTTTTCAATATAGTGAGATTGATCAATAAAAATTCCTTCTGAATTTTTTGTAATTTTCATACCAAGTATGACATTCGCTTCGCCTAAGTCTTTCATTTCGAAATTACTTTTAAGTAATGCTTTTGTAACCTCAATTACTTGCATATTAGTCCCAAATATCAATAAATCATCAACATATAAACAAATTATCACATGAGAGTCTCCAAACGATTTATAATAAATGCACTTATCACTCTCATTTGACCTAAAGCCATTAGTCAATACACATTGATCGAATTTTTCATGCCATTGTTTAGGTACTTGTTTAAGTCCATATAAAGATGTAAGGCCCAAAGATAACCTAAGAGGGGGGGTGAATTAGGTTGATTAAAATCTTAATCAAATTTATGCAATTTTTGCTTAATAAAAAATTTACCTTCTTTTCTAGTAATGATCAATCAAGTAGATTAAAAGAAGAGAGCAATATTGATTCGAAAAACAAGTATAGATAAGCAATGAGAATTTTATTAAACAAAAAAAGAATAAGATAGAATATCAAACCGATTGTCTATCAAGCTTTCCTCAAACTTGAAGACCAATCACTAGGTTGAGCAACTTCTCTTTGATGAAAGATGATCAACTAGATGAACAATGGAGGGAGCACTTCCTCCTTGCCCTAAGCCTCACTTAGTCAAGCTAAGAAGTTTTACAATCACTCAGATAACCCTCAACAAAGCTACACTAATGAAACTTTCAACCACAAGAGAAATGCTCACAAGAAATTCACACCACTTGGAGAATAAATCTAGCTTTGGAGACTATTTTCTAGCTAAAATATCTCTTGAGATCTTGTAAACAAAGTGTGCAAAAGTCCTCATCTGAATCAGAATCGTTTGTATTTAAAGGGAACCAAAAATGGGTTTCATTAATACTTCTAACGGATAGAAGGCAGATGAAGAGTCAGCTAGCCGTTGGGGCTGTCGGACGTCCGACGGCTTAGTCATCGTCCGATCCTATCGTCCGAAAATCAATCAAGTTGTTGTTCGGACGTCCGATGGAATTTTATCGTCCGAGCTTCTGTGTCCGAACGTTGTCCAGAGAGTTATCAAATCTTCGTGGAATTTTTAGGACGTCCGATGAGATTGATGTACGTCCGAAGCATGCGTTCGATCCTTCAGGACGTTCGATGCTTCCTTACGAGCGTCCGACAGAGTCTTGGCAGAGAGTCATCAACACTTTGTGGAATTTTTAGGACGTCCGACACGATCACTGTGCGTCCGAAAAGTACGTCTGATCCATCCGGACGTCCGATGCTTCCTCACGATCGTCCGACAGAATTTCCTTCTTGATGTTCTTCATCCTTTCGGACGTCCGACCGATTCCTTCGGACGTCCGACATGAGTGCCCTGTTTTTGATTCTTCTTTTGGTTGATTTTCATTTCTTGACATATTCGTACCTGATTCTTTGATAGGCAAAAAACACTTATATTTGAAGAGAGTTAGATAAACATTTCAAAGTCCTTTGTGATCATCAAAACCAAGAATAACATTCTCCCCCTTTTTGATGATGACAAAACAAAGGTTTGAAATGAGATTTGATGATTGCAATAAAAACTCCCCCTTTCTCAATAGACAAGAACTCCCCCTTACTTAGTGAATCATAAAAAATTTTGAAAAACTCCCCCTCACTTGGCTGCCCAACCGAATTAAACAATTATCCAAAATATGACAATTAAGCAGCCAACATCCAACATTTTACCAATTCAATCCATCAGCCAATCCAAATTTAATCAAATCATCAATCAATCAATCCAACATCATCAATCATCAATCAATCCAGTCCTCTCCCCCTTTTTGTCATCACAAAAGGGCAATCAATCACATCCATCTCATCCACAAACACATTCATCAATGCAAACCAAAAAATTCATTACATCCACACAATCATCATTCAAAATACTTAAACATCTATCAAACAGTACCAAAAGAAACATAAACATAATCATAACCAAATGTTGAATTCATCTACATATCCATTGTTGAACACCACAAACACATGAAATAGACAAACAAAATGCAAATGTCCTAAATGGTGAACTATGTGGATCCAGGTGTTCTTCGAGAGAGCTGATATTGGGAGAGGTCCTCCTCTTCAGTTTCTTCATCATCTTCAGTAGCCTCTTCAACTGGTGCCTTGCCTTTATCTGATGTGGAAGGGCCATGAGGAGTCACAGGAGTTGATGAACCAGGGTCTGGAATTGATGAGCTTGGATCAGTGGGGTGTGGCTCTTTGTCATGGGAAACTTCCTCAACCACAGGTGGGGGAAAAAGAAGGTTCTTTTTGTCTAGGAAGGCTGTTTGTTGCTCAGAGGACATGGTGAGCATTAGACCATGTTCTAGAAGAAGAACATGCTGTTTGAGTTCACGAAGGAGCTCAATCACTTCATCATTGGAGGAGGAAGATGCTTTAGTGGCAGACTTCCTGGGATGAATAGGAGTGAGTGAAACAGATGAAGGATCATGTGCAGTCTTAGACCTCTGTTCACTAGATGATGCCCCCTTATAAGCCCACAGATTATCTTTAAAAACAAGATTTTTTCTTTCAAAATATCCTTTGGTAAAGGCATAAGAAGATGCTTCTTTGGGACAAACACCTAGAATTGGAACTTTGTAAAACTCAAAAATCTTTTGAAGAAACTTTCCATAAGATAATTTTCTGCGAGAATCAGTGGCATAGCGAAGTAAAAACTTGCACATGACAAAACCAAAATCAATACGAATTTTTTCTCGAAAACAGTAAAAGAGATACAACTCCATTTTGTTTGCATCAGTTCTATGGCCATCAGTGGGTACAAGCAGGTTTGAAATGATTGAAAAGGCAATTAGATTCACAGGAGCAAGATCATTCAGTTTAGCATCAGCAGGGGAGGAAAAACTTCTTTTAAAATAAGTCAACATTTTAGCCCCATCAAAATGATTATCAGCAGTAGGGTGCTCTTCATAGGAAAAGAAATTTACAATTTTATCCTTGCATCCACGTTCAATGGTAGTATTTAAAATGGAATTCACAGTTTCAGAATCAAAGACTAAGTCTACCCCATTAACCCTGGACATGATCTCAGTTTGGTCAGTGCCTTTCCTAAGATTGGCAAAAAATTGATGCAGCATTTCAGGATAATAGACATTGGGCATAGAAATGAGATGTGACCATTTCTGGAAAGCAAATAGACTCAGAATGGATTCTAAACCTATGTGGCGAAATTCAGAAGAGTTTACAGTTCGTTGAGGGATGACACCTTTCTGGGATATCCAGGAGTGTTTGTCTTTTGCAGCATCATCAAAGAATGTAGGGAGTGTGGCTGATTTTGGAGGCGGTTGAGAAGAGGTTCCCTGTCCAGATTCAGGCTGAGAGGTGGGTTGTGGAGTAGGCCGTGACATTTGACCCTTTACGGCTCCTCTCTTGAAGAGTTTGGATGAACGTTTGACCGTAGGAAGATCCTCATCCTCATCCCTGAGTGGATGCTTGCGTCCGGCAGTAACCTTTCCTCCTCTTAGATTCACCATTGTGCGAAATGTGTGGAATGAAGGATGCAAATGATGCACACAGTAGTAGGGAAGTGAATCGCACAGAAATTTTGGGACAAAAAGGCCTTGAACAAGATTTGACAGAGCGGTTATGAGAAAGTAGGGTTTTGAGGGAAATTTGGGAATTTGCGAAATGTTATGCGATTCGGTGAAATGATCAGGAGAAACGAGTCGCAATTGATCAGGAAAAGTTTTGGTTGAGTCAATTTGGGAATGAGAGCTTCAGAATGGTATGAATTTGAGAGTGAGAGACGAGAGAGTTTTCGTCCGAGAGGAAATAGAAGAAGAAGAGTTTGAAGCAAATGAGGAAGAAAGTTACTTTAAAAAGTGTACCGTTGCACTGTCGGACGGCCGAACGAAGTCGTGCGTCCGACATCTTCGTCCGAACAGGTGTTTTCTGGAAAAAATAGCTGAAGAACATTATCGGACGTCCGTTCATCTTCTTTCGGACGTCCGAAGGCTTTGAAAAATTTTAAGATGATTTTTGATTATCCCTAATTTTGATCTTAGATGAATGAACTGATCTAATGGCAAAGCTTTTGTAAAAATATCAGCAAATTGATCTTTAGAACAAACATAATTTACACATACTTCACCTTTTTGAAAAAGATCGCGAATAAAGTGATGCTTTATATCTATATGCTTTGTCCTAGAATGTTGAATTGGATTTTTGGTCAAATTGATAGCACTAGTATTATCACAGAATATAGGCATGCAGTCATATGATAATCCAAAATCATTCAAGGTATGCTTCATCCATAAAAGTTGAGCACAACATGCACTAGCGGCAATATATTCCGCTTCGGTTGTAGACAAGGAGATTGCATTTTGTTTCTTGCTAAACCAAGAGACTAAGCAATTACCAAGAAAGTGACAAGTTCCACTAGTACTCTTTCTATTCACACGACAACCTCCAAAATCAGCATCCGAATATCCATATAGTGCAAACTCACTAGATCTAGCATACCAAAGACCATAGTCTAATGTACCTTTCAAATACCTAAAAATCCTTTTAACAGCATTCAAATGTGATTCTTTTGGACAAGATTGAAATCTAGCACACAAGCAAACAGCAAACATAATATCAGGTCTACTTGCGGTTAAATAGAGTAAGCTTCCGATCATACCTCTATAGTGCTTTTCATCCACATGATTTACCTTCTTCATCTTTGTCAAGTTTTGTAGAAGTGCACATTGGAGTTCCAACTTGCTTTGAGTCCTCCATGCCAAACTTTTTCAGCAATTCCTTGGTATATTTTGCTTGATTTATAAAAATTCTCAAGGGCTTGATGTATTTGAAGTCCAAGGAAGAAATTTAATTCTCCCATCATACTCATTTCAAATTCACTTTGCATAGTGGTGGAAAAATCCTTGCATAGATACTCATTAGTAGCACCAAAAATAATATCATCAACATATATTTGCACAATAAGAAGGTCATTTAACACTTGCTTAGTAAAAAGTGTGGTGTCCACAATACCTCTTTTGAAACCATTTTCAATCAAGAAACCACTTAATCTTTCATACCAAGCTCTTGGAGCCTGTTTTAAACCATATAATGCTTTAGATAGTTTAAACACATGACTTGGAAATTTTGTATTTTCAAAACCGGGGGGTTGATCCACATATACTTCTTGATCAATAAAACCATTTAAAAAGGCACTTTTAACATCCATTTGAAACAATTTGAAACCTTTGAAACAAGCAAAAGCAAGAAGCATTCTAATAGATTCTAATCTCGCTACGGGAGCAAATGTTTCATCAAAATCAATTCCTTCTTCTTGTGCATATCCTTTAGCAACTAATCTGGCTTTATTCCTTACAACAACACCTTTATCATCCAATTTATTTCTAAATATCCACTTTGTGCCAATGATAGGTTGATTTTGAGGTCTATCAATAAGTGTCCAAACCTTATTTCTCTCAAATTGATTAAGTTCCTCTTGCATAGCCAAAATCCAGTTATCATCCTTTAAAGCATCATTGATATTTTTGGGTTCAAAAAGATAAACTAAAGCAAATTGTCTATTAATTTTCTAGATGAAGAACGAGTCTTTACCTTTTCGGATGGATCACCAATTATAATCTCTCTTGGATGATTTTGGCTGAATTTCCAAGCATTAGGAAGGTCTTTGACTGAATCATCATTCTCATCTTCATCACCCTTTTCTTGATCATTATGAGCTTCATCCATCATTTCCATTGTTGCTGGTTTAGAAATTCCTTCATCACCAATTTTCAGCTTTTCCATTACTTCACGAACACCTACATCATCATCCTCACACGACCTTTTGGAATTATCATCATTAGTTTCATCAAATGTTATGTGAATGGCTTCTTCTATCACAAGAGTCCTTCTATTAAAGACTCTATATCCTCTTTTGTTCTCACAATAACCCAAAAATATTCCTTCATCAGATTTTTTCTCAAACTTACCAAGATGTTCCTTTAAATTTAAAATAAAACATTTACAACCAAAGACTTTGAAATATCCAACCGTAGGTTTTTTATCAAAAATCAGTTCATAAGATGTCTTATTCAAAATGGGTCTCAAAAGGATTCTGTTCATCACATAACATGCAGTGTTTACCGCTTCAGCCCAAAGGTATTTTGGCAAACTACATTCACTTAACATAGTTCTAGCAGCCTCTTGTAGTGTCCTATTTTTCCTTTCTACAACACCATTTTGTTGTGGAGTTCTTGCAATTGAAAACTCATGTGTTATGCCATTATGATCACAGAAATCTGGAAAACCACAATACTTGAATTCCGTTCCATTATCACTTCTAATCCTAACAATTTTTAAGCCAAGCAGATTTTGCACTTTAGCAAACAATGAAGTGAAATTCTTGAAGGCATCATCCTTATGAGCAAGAAATATCACCCAAGTATATCTAGAATAATCATCCACAATCACAAAGCAGTATTTCTTACCTCCCAAGCTAGTGATTTGAGTAGGACCAAATAAGTCAAGATGCAAGAGTTCTAAAGGTTTAGAAGTTGAAACACACTTCTTTGGTTTAAAAGAAACTTTTGTTTGCTTTCCAAATTGACATGCATCACAAATTTTATCCTTTTCAAAACAGATTTTTGGCAAGCCTCTAACCAGCTCCTTTTTCAAAATTTCCTTTAGTAAATCCATGTTAAAATGACAAAGTCTCCTATGCCACAACCAAGGATCTTCATTTGAAGCTTTAAGACATTTGAAGCTAGAAGAATCAATTTTATCAAGATCCACAATATATATGTCGTTAAACCTCTTACCTTTGAACACAACATTATATTTGGAATCAAGCACAATGCATTCATGCTTTTTAAACAACACATTCAAGTCTTTATCACACAATTGACTAACACTAAGCAAGTTATAACCTAAATTATCAACTAAGAGCACATTATGAACAAAAGTTTCACCATCCTTACCAACATCACCTATTCCAATTGTCTTAGCTTTCACATCATCACCGAATGTCACATTTCCACTTGATTTTGATTTTAGCTTTATGAACAAAGAGGGATCACCGGCCATATGCCTTGAGCAGCCGCTATCAATAAACCATTTGGACTTGTTTGAGCCTTTTTCCTCATTATCTCCAATAGCCATGAAGGCCATTTGAGCTGATTCTTCCTCTTCTTCAACTTCCCCTTCAGAGTTGCATTCATTCCAAGTAATCTGGAAGTTGTTGAATCTTGGCTTTCGATCAGCTTTCCCATCTTTTATTTTCTTCATGGGGCATTCGTTTGCATAGTGTCCAGGCTGTCCACATTCATAGCATTTGTCCACTAGTTTCTTGTTGAATTCTTGTTTTCCTTTGTTCCTTGCATTTGATGAATAATTTTGAAATTGATTGCTAGGTCCTCCCTTTCTAAACTTCCTTTTATTCAAGATTCTCTTGAAGCCTCTTGTGATGAGAGCAAGATCATTATCATCACCATCCGAGTCTTCATCATCCAAGTGAGCTGGATCATCTTCACTTTGAGTAGTCTTTAGAGCAATATTTCTTTTTGCTCTAGCATCCTCTTCCTCCTGCACTTTAGATTTCAGTTTCAACTCATAAGAGGTTAGTGAGTTAATGAGAGATTCAATAGGCACAGAATTTAAATCCTTAGCCTCCTCTATTGCAGTCACTTTATTTTCCCATTCTTTGCCCAATGCATTGAGAATTTTCCTGTTCTTCTCTCCCAAGGTGTACTCTTTGCCCAACACCTCGAGATCTTTGATCAAGTCATTGAACCTGCAATACATTTTGTCAATATCCTCAAGAGGTTCAATTTTAAATGATTCATACTTTGTGACCAAGATAGCCTTTTTCTGTTCTCTCACGTTGTCACCACCCTCATGGATTTCTCTTA
This sequence comes from Coffea eugenioides, assembly GCF_003713205.1. NCBI lineage: Eukaryota > Viridiplantae > Streptophyta > Magnoliopsida > Gentianales > Rubiaceae > Coffea > Coffea eugenioides. The sequence goes on along the minus strand of NC_040038.1, from coordinate 12,145,310 downwards.
GCTTATCCCACATTTCTTTGGCCGATTTACAACCTTTTACTCTAATTGATTCATTTGAATCTAAGGCACTATAAAGAACATTCATGGCTTTGGCATTCAATGTGAGATTAGTCCTATCTTGAGCATTCATTTCAGCTCTTCTTTTTGGCCGAAGCAACCCTGTATCTGCATCAAGAAAGTTAGCTTCATGCGGTCCTTCACTCACAATAAACCATAGCTCAATATCAATAGATTGCAAAAAGATAATCATCCTTTCTTTCCAGCTAATATAATTGGAGCCACTGAACATGGGAGGCCTAGTAACAGATTGCCCCTCAACAAACATAGCATGACTGGTTGTCACCTTTACTCCAAGCCGTTTGAGCTTAATCTCTTGGAGACCAAGCTCTGATACCAATTGTAAGGCCCAAAGACAACCTAAGAGGGGGGGTGAATTAGGTTGATTAAAATCTTAATCAAATTTATGCAATTTTTGCTTAATAAAAATTTACCTTCTTTTCTAGTAATGATCAATCAAGTAGATTAGAAGAAGAGAGCAATACTGATTCGAAAAACAAGTATAGATAAGCAATGAGAATTTTATTAAACAAAAAGAAATAAGATAGAATATCAAACCGATTGTCTACCAAGCTTTCCTCAAACTTGAAGACCAATCACTAGGTTGAGCAACTTCTCTTTGATGAAAGATGATCAACTAGATGTACAATGGAGGGAGCACTTCCTCCTTGCCCTAAGCCTCACTTAGTCAAGCTAAGAAGTTTTACAATCACTCAGATAACCCTCAACAAAGCTACACTAAAGAAACTTTCAATCACAAAAGAAATGCTCACAAGAAATTCACACCACTTAGAGAACAAATCTAGCTTTGGAGACTATTTTCAAGCTAAAATATCTCTTGAGATCTTGTAAACAAAGTGTGCAAAAGTCGTCCTCTGAATCAGAATCGTTTGTATTTAAAGGGAACCAAAAATGGGCTTCATTAATACTTCCAACGGATAGAAGGCAGATGAAGAGTCAGCTAGCCGTTGGGGCTGTCGGACGTCCGACGGCTTAGTCATCGTCCGATCCTATCGTCCGAAAATCAGTCAAGTTGTTGTTCGGACGTCCGATGGGATTTTATCGTCCGAGCTTCTGTGTCCGAACGTTGTCCAGAGAGTTATCAAATCTTCGTGGAATTTTTAGGACGTCCGATGAGATTGATGTACGTCCGAAGCATGCGTCCGATCCTTCAGGACGTCCGATGCTTCCTTACGAGCGTCCGACAGAGTCTTGGCAGAGAGTCATCAACACTTTGTGGAATTTTTAGGACGTCCGACACGATCACTGTGCGTCCGAAGAGTACGTCCGATCCATCCGGACGTCCGATGCTTCCTCACGATCGTCCGACAGAATTTCCTTCTTGATGTTCTTCATCCTTTCGGACGTCCGACCGATTCCTTCGGACGTCCGACATGAGTGCCCTGTTTTTGCTTCTTCTTTTGGTTGATTTTCATTTCTTGACATAATCGTACCTGATTCTTTGATAGGCAAAAACACTTATATTTGAAGAGAGTTAGATAAACATTTCAAAGTCCTTTGTGATCATCAAAACCAAGAATAACACAATCGGTAGTGGATGGTACCCGTCGGTTCCACCCGTTTTTTCTTAAATCGCGTATACTAGGATTTTATCTTCTAATTCACTAAATTATTATTATCACCTCTATTCACACACTTAATATCATCTAAAACTCACTCTTAATCACCAAATGTGATGCACACTCTGTACCGAATAATCACACTACGAAAAGGCATAAAAATCTTAGTTTACCCTAACGATGAATGTAAAAGGGAAAAGGCATATCTAAGGAAAGTACTCCAAGAGGAGCTTCACGTGGCTGGGGCCAAGCAAGAGGTGCCTCACAAGGAGGTCAGACCTCAGCCCCTCAAGTATCTTGTGGGTACTGTGGAAAGGTCAATCATACGGAGAATGATTGTTGGCGGAAAGCAGGAAAATGTTTATGGTGTGGTAGTACCGAACACCAGCTTGCAACCTGTCCCCGTAGATCACACCTAAACCCTGAACAAGCAAATGTATGAGGGACTAAGCCAAGAGTGCCAGCTAGAGTGTACGCCTTGGATCAACAGGCATTACCTGAACCCTCGGAGATAGTAGAAGGTATGATTCGTGATTTCTATTGTTTAACTAAGTTTTGGCTATAATGAGACCTGAGAGCTGGAAACGAATATATAAGGAAAATACCCTACGTTATTCGAAGTGCATGTACGAATTTCGAGGATGAAATTCTTTTAAGGAGGGGAGATTGTGACACCCCGAATATTAGGAGGTTGTTTGTAAAGAAGATACTAAAGTGTATTTCTTTGGGTTTGATTTAAAACCTTATTTTGTTTTAAAAGATTAGAAACCCTACTATTTTAATCAAAAAACCTAGTTACTTGTGACTAACCAGTTTTCTTAAATCTATCATATTTTAATTGAAACCCTAATTTTAATCACTACAATTGTAAAATCCCTCACGTTTTTCTTAAAAATTTCCTTTTATTTGGAAGTTATTCATTTATTAAAGCCCTACCACCCAGTCATTCCACAATAAGTGCAAATGAATCTAGAAAGTAGGGTTTCACATTTCGGTTTCAAGATTGGACCAAATTAAGGTTTTCGCGATTTTTCGTAGGATGATTTTTCGGTACGGAGCAAGGATCAAATTTGGTGATTAAAAGTGACTTTTAGGTGAGAAATAATATGTGATTAGGAGCAATGATATAAGGTTAGTGAATAGGAAGTAAAAACCCTAGTACGTGTGTTTTAAAGAAAAACGGCGCGAACCGACAGGTACCGCGCGCTACCGATTGAACGCACCACTTGACCACCACTTTCTTATCACATCAGTATTAATACTTGAGCAAAATATCCCCCCTCATTGCCAGCTTGCTTGACCGAAATTGGTGGCCAAAAATGCAAGGGAAAGTGAGAGAAATTTGCATGGCTTTGGTGGTGCCAAGTGTCACCACCCTATGGCTCTTTGCTTATTTTTTTTTTCTTGCCATTTATCCTCATTTCAGCTTCATTTCCTTCATTTCTTTTCTGGTTTTGGCTGAGCTTAAGAGGGAGAAAAAGAGAGCAAGAAACAAACTTCCTTCTTCTTGATTTGCACTATCCAAGTGAGGAATCAAAATTCTAAACCGATTAAAGAGTGAGTTGTGAGTTGGGAAGCTAGGGGGAACTAAAAATTTCCAAAGGAGGTGGAGTATCACTCTTCCAAGCTTTGTCTTTGAGGTATAAGATCTGATCATGGTTCTTGTTCTTTTAAATTTTGGTTTAAGATGTTATCTAGTTCATGTTTTGGCTTGATTACAAGATATGCAAGTTGGGGTGATGATTTTGGATGATATATGCAAGTTAGGGTTTAATAAATTCCTGCCTAAACTTGTTGTATAGTTAGTATATGTTGTATATAAGATTATATAAAGGGCTTTGGTAGTGTTGGGAAGCAAGAAAATAAATAGATGGTCATGAAACCCCAAAAACTCCAGATTTCAGGAATTTCATGTTTACATTCTGCCCGGTTTTAGTACTCATAGTTAGAGGCCGAATCAGGCTTGGAATAAAACATGAAAGTTGTAGATAATGGTATTTTATAGGTTCCTACAAAATTTCAGCCCAATCGGAGCAACGTAACTTGTGAAAAGACGAAAATACCCTCGCTGTTCTAGGTTACATTCCAGAGTTCCGCGTGGACAGTTTAGTCTATTTGGTTGTGTTTATTCACTATGGTCCGTACTGATTTAGCTATTTGCCAAAACATGAAAGTTTTAGTATTCTGTCTTAGCTTTTAAACGCCTCCAAGAACACCTTAATCGGACCTTGGTAACCTGAGATATGACCATTCCAGTGCAGTGCGGTTAATTAGCCGACTAGTTGGATTTTGGTTCTGTAAATTAGGAATTTGACTAGGTTGCATTGGAAACTGGACTAAGTGATCTTCATGAAAATTGTAGCCCTGTGTCTTAGCTTCGAAACGGTATAAGTTTGTGCCTCAATCCGATAAGCGTAGCCTGGATATGTTCTTTCCGTAACCCCACGTCAAATCTGTCTTTTGCTAGGTTACATTTCCGCACTTGTTATCACTTTGACTTTTATTCTTATGTTGTTATGAGCCTATGGAACGGCTATTTACTTGAATCTATGATATGTATGACTTTGGGATTGGCTGAGGAAAAATAATGAAGCCATAAATGGCTGGAAAATTAGGTAAACACAAAGGGCATGCTGCCCAAATTTATGCTCGAGGACTAGAGAAATATACTTGCGACTTGAGTAAGGGTTAAGAGTGATTACTACTTGAACCCTCTAGGATATTTGTGTCTTCTTTTTCCGAGGTATATAAGTAAGGATTTGGCCGAACTTGTACCCTTGAGAAATACAATCATGACTACTAGAAATACGTTTTCCTTGTACTTTCCACTCAAATGGCATTTTCAAGTATAAATGTTACAAAGTTATATAGTTTGAAAAGCGAGCGAGTGTTTCACGACTACTCTCCAAGTGAATTCCAATTTCTTGATTTTTATTGAACGAAACGTCTAAGTTTCGAATCTTAGTCATGTTTCAAAGTTCTCAAACTGAGTTTTATCGCAGATTTGGACTCCGAACCCGGAGTATAACCTGAAAGTGACCAGTAAAGGCACTATATCTTTTGGTGAGTGCTTTCAAATACCGAATTGAACTTGATACTTGAACTTGATACGTGGCCAATATGATTACATGTTATATACGTGAATTGTTAGGGCAAGAGTGTACTTTATCGCACTTGCCCTTATGTGATATATACTTGTTTATTGTTGCAATTGACTCGATATACTTGTTTATGATGCGCGCACTTCCTGGAATTCCAGAAACCCTGCGGCGAGTTACTTAAGTCGAGCCGGCAAGGGCTTGGTCGATTGGGTAACAAACCCTGGGTCTCTTGTTTTGTCGAGTGCAGTGATATCTTCTCGACTAATTGGTATACTCGAGTATTACCACCCGTGTTTCTTGAGGATTTTGGGCCCAGCTGGGGGTTTGAACGGTGGATGGAGAGTCGTTTAAGTGGTGTTCTACTGGATTGGTTCCTTTACTTGAAAGTTGACGGAGTGTCAACTATTATGTGATCAAGCTCCTGATGATGAAATAGGAAGTTGGCTCCTGAGAGCCATCTGTATCCTTATGTTTTGGAATGATTATTGCTTATTGGATTATTGTTTATTCTGAAAAACATTTACACTCGCTCATTTTGAGATTGCTACTTGAAGTGTTATTGCTCACTTTTATGAACTCTTCATGCTCGTTACTTTGCTATATCGAAAACTTGTACTTATAAATAATGGTCAATTTACTATTTGGAACCTCACTGGGCTTTTAGCTCATTCCACACTATTTGTTTTCCTTTCAGGGGTACGAGCGAGGCGTGAGATATGTAAAGACTAGCGTAGACTAGTTATTTTTTACTTTTGACTTGTACTCGCGCTATTACTCGAATAGAATGTTTTGTATCTGGATTGTATACACTTTGAACCAGTTTGGGTATATTGAGGTTCGGTATTTGATTGTGCATCAATGTAAATTATAAGCTTGAATTAAGATGTTATTTATGGTCTATGGATGTATGCATGTGATACGAGTGAGTGAGTCCTGGCGAGAGTTGGGCAGGCGGTCCGCCGAACCCTTTGGTACGCCTTAGGGGGAGGTGGGGCTGTCACAGGCCCTACTACCCAATCACCCCACAATAAGTACAAATGAGTATAGAATTAAGGGTTTTTCCTTTTCGTTTTCAAGTTAGTGCGAATTAGGGTTTTTACGCCTATCCGTGGTATGACTATCCGGTACGGAGTGTGGATCAAATTTGGTGATTAAGAGTGAGTTTTAGATGATATTAAGTGTGTGATTAGAAGTGGTAATTGTCGCGCCCCATTTTTAATAAAATAAATAAATGGTTTAAAAAGTGAATTTTTTATTTGAAAAATGAATTTTTGATTTAAAAAGAAAAATGAGCCTAAATGGGACTTGTAATGCGACGATTTGGGCCCAAAAATAAAGTTTAAAAAGGGTTTTTGAATAGAAAATCGGAGTCGCCACTTGGTATTGAGTTAAGGTGTACCAAATCACCTAAAAATAAATTTTTTATGAAATCATGAAAAACCCTTTTTAAACGACTCCTAAGTCTACGAAAATCAGAGAAAAAGATTCAGGAGTCACATTTGAAGAAAGGGAAGGCAAGGACAAAAATCTGAGGCACCCTTTTGACCTAGCCAAGGCTAGTTGCGTGATTTAGTCAAAGATTTTCTTGTTTTAACCTAAAGATTTATCACATTTGGATGTACTATATGAATGCAAACCCTAGACCTAAGAAGGTATCGGGGGTCGAAATTTTTCTTCAAAGCTCAATTGATGCCAATCACATTAATTGTGATGCTCAATGTGGACTCTTCGAAGAAGTCACGAATAATGCAAAAATATGAGACTCTAAGAAAAGAAATAAAATAATTATACAAATATACATGTCTTAAAGGAGTGCATCATGTCGGGTACGGGGGACTAATGTTCGTGACTCAATTTTTCCTTTAATAGAGGGAATACGAGCGTGCTAAGGTTAGAAAGCCAAACTCGTCCATATCCCATATACAAGGGATTTCCCTAATCTAATCAAACAAATGCACTACCCTAATTCTATTTCTTAAATGAAATGCAAGTCTAATGTCATGTTTTCATACAAAAGGGGCAAGTAATATACATATAAGGAAATTAGGGATAAGGGCTATACGTATAAGGGGAATGTCATGCAAAAATGATAAAAGCCCTAAAAAGTGAAAAATATGCATGAGATGGAGTGATTTTATCATACAATCATGATCTAACGCACGAAGGGCTCCTAAGGGTCTAGCGTTGGACTAGCCCATATTTCTACTTTCTCACTAGCATTGGACTAGTGAGAAATCGGATAAGGGAACCACAACTAGCGTTGGACTAGTGTGGTATCGAGAAATGGATCACAACTAGCGTTGGACTAGTGTGATAACATGCATTTATTACAGTCTAAGAAATCAGATAAAGCATAATAAAGCAAATAAGCACATAAATCACATAAGACACATAGCACATAGGCATGATATCTAGATGCACGTCCTAAGAAAGCGGTAACACATAGCACATAGGCATGCAAATCACACACAGCAAAAATAAAACAAATAAATCCCTATCTATTACATTAGGGGGAGGCCCTACTACAATCTAATGGGGGATGAATAAAAAAGAAAATAATAAACAAATAAACCCCTAACTATTACAACTTGGCATTTAAATGCCTTTCAAATGATCAAAATTAAAATAAAATAAATATACTAAAATAAAACAAATGAAGCGAATAAATAAATAAAATGAAAATACTTAAAAGGCATGCAATTAAGCACATAAAGTCATATAATGCACATAGGGTCAAATAAAGTGGAAATAAGGGATAGAGTGTACCTCCCTTGAGTCGGGACCCTAGTGACACAAAATTTATTTATTTACCCTCCAAAAAACAAAGAAAGGGTCAAGGCATCACTTTAATTAACAAATAATCATAAAAGATGAATGTAAACATGAAATTGAATCAATTGAAACATATAAACAACCTACGTTTAAGAATTTAAAACAAAGAACTTAAATGCACAAATTAACAAAGTTTTGGGGTCAAAGTTAAAGAAAAATAAAGTTCAAGGACCTATTCACAATTATATTAAAGACCTAATTGAAAAAAATTTAAAGTAGTTAGGGCCATAGCATAATTACTTAGAAGTACAGGGACTTAATTGCGAATTCAATTTCTGGTTTCTTAATGGATCAGATCATTGGGCCATATTTTTATTTGTTTGGGCCGAAACCTCACCAGCCCAACCGAAAATCCAAGCAAAATAGACGAGTTAGCCCAATTTTTACCGAACAAACCAGCCCAATCAAAAGAGTGGGCTTTTATCTCCTAAGCCCAAGTCAGAATTCAATCAAAACAAATCAATGACCTATTCCCGAAACCCAAACAAAAATAACCTCTTAACCCAAATCATTTACTTCACTAAAACCAACATAATCAAATCAACAAACTCATTAAACCACAAACATGGCCTAAAATCAAGAATTAATCCACCCAAAAGACATATTTAAAATGAGTAAAAGATGATTAAATCTAAAAGGGCAAAATAAGTTCAACTTTTTTAAATTTTTTTGAGTCATATCAGAATAAGGGGGAACTTGGGGGGTTCGAATGCAACAAAAATAGGGACCTAATTGAATGGATTATGAAGGTCTTGGGGGTCGGATTATGAAGTTTCGAAACTTCTGGGGTTAAACCACAAAGACAAGGAGAATAAAGAGGCTGAAATTATAAACCCAAACAAACAATCATCTTCTCCAAACAGATTAAGCGTCAGCTTCCATTTCCGTCTTTCTTACAACTAAGCAATTCCCGAAAAACCAGTTTTAATTCTAGCCCTTTCCAATCAACACAAAAATCACACAAACCTCTTCTCATACCATTTCAATTCGAATTCATTCAACGAGAAACATGAGAAACAGAGAAATGGAAGACAGCAATGCATCAAAATATCTCAAACGTGAGGAAACGGATTGGCCAACTTAGCCGGTTTCTTCACACACGAAATGCAACAAAACATCTTTCAACAAGAATTTTCGGCTAGACAATTCATCAAACAGATTGGGGGCATTAGAAGTTTCACCAATTCTTTGCTCCATTTATACTACAATCGGCCCCAAAAGTGTTTCAGAAAATAAAGATTCAGTCCAATCAACCCCATAAAACATATACGGCCAAACAGTTATGAATACCCACTGGAGAATTGTAATAAAACAAAGCCACGGTAGACATGCTCTGAGCTTGAGAAGAACTGAAATTTAAAGAGAAAAAAAACTTACAGTGCTTTCAATTTTTGAAGTTTAATTGAATCGGGATGGTGGTGGCGCTGGTGGTGGTCAAAGGAGGGAGCGAATGATCGGGCGGCTGTAGATGGGCGCCAGTGGTAGGTGGCAACATGAAATCGAGGAGCGATGGTGAAGGAGAAAGGCCGCACGGGAAAGGGAGGTACGTCCGGCAGCTAGGTGGCGCATGAGATGGAGGTGCCGCAGCGAAAATTGGATGAGAGCAGAGTGCCGGCAGCTATGGAGATTGCGCGTTATGGTGGCCGATGAGCGGCGGTCGCTCTGTATTTTCTTTTTGTCCCCTCTGCCCTCAAGACCTCCAAGCTTCCCCATTTTCGTTCCTTTTTCCTTTTTCCGTCTGCCGCCCCCTTCTCTTCAATCTTCATTCCCCCCATCCAATCCCCTAATAGCTCCCCTTTTTCTCTTAGCCCTTGTTTTCCTTCCTCCTGCTCTCGGACGGGGCTTCCTCTCCATTCCAGATTTCTTTTTTCCGTTCTCGTTCTGTCGTTTCTCCTTGTTCTTGTTTCTACGAAGCCCTTTGGCCGAAGCCTTCCCTTTTGGTTCCAGATCTCCTTCCTCTTCTCCAGCTCCCCGAAGTCTCCCCTTTAACCTTTAGCCGAACCCTTTCTCGATGTCCCTCTCGCCCTCTCTCCTCCTATTTTTCTGTTCTTTTTCCAGATTCTTTCTTCCTCCCTTGCCCTGTTTCTTGCTTAGCTTTTTTTCTCCTTTACCCGCCGCCCAGCTTTCTCCTTTCTTGTTGTTTTTCCTTTTTTTTTCTACCCCCTTCAGCTCTCGCCTCTGTTTTCTTGTTCGTTTCTTTACTTTTGCTTCCAGACGGGCCAGACCCCAGCTCCGTCCGCCTCTGTTTTCCTTTTTTTTAGCCGCCGCCCCCTGCTGCCTTTCTTTTCCTCTATTTTTCTCTCAGCCCCCCGTCCGCCGCCCCTTTCTTACTCTCTTTTCCATTTTCTCTTTTTTTTTTTATCTCTGCCGAAGCCTTTCCTCTGATTTTCCCCTCGCCGAAGCCTCCCCTATTTTCTCCCTTTTTTGTTACTCCCTTTGGCTTGCGGCTGTTTGCATTTTAAAGGCACCTCAAAAAACTAAACCTAGTATGAAAGGTCAAGATTTCAAACCCCAAAGTAGGCTTATGTGTCTTGTTCTTGTCCCTTTGATTTTTCCAATAAATTAAATAATAATAAAGCAATCTTCTTAACAAAAAAATGAAACTAAGATAAAGTAAACAAAAAATAAAATAAACAAAAATCACCTAAATAAAAAAGAAAAGCTAAAATTTTGGTGTCTACAGTAATAATAAGGTAGTGAATTATAAGTTAAAACCCTAGTATACGCGATTTAAGAAAAATCAGCTCGAACCGACGGGTACCGTTTGTTACCGGGTAAACACACCACTTGACCCATACTTTATTACCTTAATCTTCTCATTTTATTTCAGCTAATTAACCCTCAAAATATCTCATACATCAGCCACAATATTTGACCAAGAAAACAAAAGAGAAAAGAAAAAAAATTGACTTCCAATCCAAGGGTGACATTTGTCCACTTTGACCCAACTAACTTCCTATCATTTTAACCTTCTTGAAGCTTCAATTGAGCCCCCATTTCCAGCCCTCCAGCCGAGAGAGAAAACAAGAGAAAGAAAGCTCTAATTCCATCTTGGGTTTTGTTTGATTTAGTGAGAAAACAAGAAAACTAAACCGATTAACTTGCAAATTGAAAGCTTGGGAAGTTTAAGGAACCAAAAATTTCAAGGAGTAGTGGAGGATCACTCTTGCAAGGCCTTGTCTTGAGGTATAATGGCTGATCACCCTTTTTTTCCATTAATCATGATTAAGTTGGGTATTAATGTTAGAATTGTGCTTGTGATGCTTGTTTGAAATGGTTTTGATGATTGGAGGGATGAATTTTGAGTTAGGGTTTTGATTTATTCACTTATAATTCTTGTTGGTTAGGTGTTATATGGTATATATATATGGTATATAATCTTGTAAAGGAGAAAGTAGTGGTGGTTTTAAGGTAAAAATGTGAATTATAGCTTGATGTAGCAAAATTCCAGATTTCCGGAAATTGAAGCTTCAGTTCTGCCCGGTTCTAGTTCCCTATATTAGAGGCTGAATTAGGCTTAGCAAAAATCATGAAAGTTGTATAGAATGCTGTTCTATAGTTGCCTACAAAATTTTAGCTCAATCGGAGCAAAGTAGCCTATTAAAAGACTGAAATACCCCTGACTACCATAGGTTTGGACCAGTGGACATTTGCAACGTTTCACCAAACGGATCGTATCTTTTCACCTTGATACGTACTGAACTAGCTTATATCCAAAACAAAAAAGTTTTTGTGCTATGTCTTAGCTTTCCAACGCCCCTAGAATCACCTCGTTTGGACTTCAGTAGCCTGAGTTATTGTCGTTTACGCATAAGGCGGTTAACAAGCCCGAATGTGAGATTCTGGTTCTGTTATTTGAGACTTTGACTTTGATACACTACAAACTGCACTGAGTGGTCTTCATCAAAGTTGTAGGCCTTTGTCTTAGCTTCGAAATGGTGTAAATTGTTCCCCAATCCGATAAGCGTAGCTTCGGTTGTGTCCGTTACGCAAAACAATGTCAAATCTGTCTTTTGTTTCTTGACTCAACCTTCATTTCTGCACATGTTCCTAGCTTAATTTTGTACTTGAATGACTTGGAGCCTATGGAATGGCTATTGACCGCTACTTAAGCTAAGGCTAAGGAACCAAAAAGGCAGATTCACCGCTACTTAGCGTATCGGACATAACCGAAACTACGCTTATTGGATTGAAGTGCAAGTTATACCGTTTCGAAGCTAAGACAGAGGGCTATAACTTTGATGAAGACTACTTAGTCCAGTTCTCATCCTAACTAGGTCAAAGTGACCAAAACATCCCCAGATTTTCCAGTTCGAAGCTCACTGTGAAATTCAACTAGCAGTCCTGATTCATTCAATCATATCTCAGCACACACAACTCCGATTCAGGTAATTCCAAAGCCATTTGAAAGCTAAGATACAAGGCTATAATTCTTAAGAAGACATTGACAACCAAATTGTAAGGCCCGAAGACAACCAATAAGACAATTAACAAGAAAGCAAGACTGTTTGGGAGTAGAAGAGATAATCAATTTAAAGAACACAAACGTAACAATAAGTAAAAGGAAAGAATTGCAAACCAATTAACTACCCAGCTCCTCTTGAGCTTCAAACAAGCTACTTCAAATTGATGAATTACAATCACTCTTGTGTACAAAGGAAGGTTCACCTCCTCCTTGCCCCGAACTCCCTCGGTCAAGCTAGGACGTTTTACTATCCCTCAGGACAACCCTCACAGAGCTACACTCATGAAGTATTCACTCACAAATGAAAAGCTTACAATGAACCTCACACCACTAAGACTACAAATCTTCTTTGAAGAGTATTTTGTCACTAAAGTCTCTCTAGATCTTTTGTATCTTCAGTGTGCCAAAGTTGTTTGAAGTATCTGACCAATCACTATTTATATAGGACCAAGAAAGAGCCTCATTAAAGCTTCCAACGGATAGAAAGTAGCTGAAGAGTCAACTAGCCGTTGGAGTGTCGGACGTCCGATAGCCCTGTTTTATGCGTCCGACAGCAGGCAGTGAGTTTCAGAGATTTTCTTCAATTCTTTCGGACGTCCGGTGCAAGCTCTTTGTGTGTCCGACAGCAAATAAACAGATTTGAGAATTTATCTTGTTTCTATCGGACGTCCGGTAGAGACATATTCAGCGTCCGATAGTTTCGTCGACTTCGAACGATCCTATCGGACGTCCGAAGCATGCGTCCGAAGTTGTGCAATGATTATCGGACGTCCGATCCTGACTTCTTGAGCGTCCGACAGTTTCAGCATACTTTGTCATCTTTCAATTGTACTTGATCTTTGGAACTAATTTGCTTCATAACTGAATAGATCTTTTAAGAGACATTAGTAACATCCATTTGTTTTGTAAACATCAAAATATAGGGATCAAGATCAACACAAATCAGTAGTATTCCCGGTCAAACTAACCAATTACAGAAGCTGATTATCAGTTTCGGACAGAAATAAGGCAGCAGGGGTATTTTGGTCTTTTCACAGGCTACGTTGCTCCGATTTGGCTGAAATTTTGTAGGAAACTATAAAACATCATTCGGTACAACTTTCATGTTTTATACTAAGTCCAATTCGGCCTCTAACTAGGGGTAACAGCACCAGGCGAAATAGGGGAAATTGAAAACCTAATCTAGAATTTTTCTGCACAACATGGAAAGTTTCCGTATTTAGGTACAATTTACGCACTAAAGCTTCATTCTAGACCATTCCAAGCCATCATCCATGGCCAACCCATAAGAAACATATAAAAATAGAAAAATCCTCAATAAATAGGAAAATTAGATAACTCAACCATAACTTAAGAAATAATCCACAAAATGACATGCTTCACCACTAGAAACCCTTAATTGATCATTATTATCATGAGAAGGAAGATATCTAGACAACTCACCTTTGCAAATCCAAGAAGCAAGATAACTAGAGCTTGTTCTTCACAAATGGCTCCACTAAAAGCCTTAAACTAGCTTATCAACTCACTTTTGTGGAGGAATTTGGAATTTAAACGGTAGGTTTGCAAGATTCAAGCAAGAAAGGAAGGAAAATTGAAGAAGCTTTCTCTCTTCTTTTCTCCTCAATAATTCGGCCAAGATGCTAGAGAAATGAAGATGATTTTGATCAATTTTTGGTATTTAGTAAAGGTGATGAATAGTAGGTCAAAGTCCTCCCTCCAATGGTTACATGACATTTGTCCATTCCTATGCTTGATCTCATCCTTTTGTCTCTCCTAGATTAATCTAATTAAGTAACCTCTAATTATCTCTTAACACCTAGTAAATTAATCCCTGTATATAAAACTTAACCTAATTGGCCAAATTTTATCAAACTTACCGCACTAGTGGGTCCCACAACCGGTATACGCTCTTAATTTCTCAAAAACTAATTAATACTAGAAAAATAATTTTAGAACTATATTTACTCATAAAAATTATCTAGAAAATTTTCCTGATAAAGAAAATATAGAAAATGCATGCAATTAAATAAAATAAAGTCTAGAAAATAAGAAAATCCACGGGTTCTCACATCATCGTACCGGTTGAACTAGGCCCCAAAACTCTCTATTCAACGGACTATTCGAGCCAATAAAGGACTTGGTTGAATAGGATGGTAGCTTTGGGTAAGTGTATTGGTATACTTGAGTACTACCATAGAGTAGCAGAATACTGATATGGCCATCTAAGTGAGAGAAGTATTTACTATTTGAAGATTATAAGGGGAGGTATGGCGGAATGTGTGGTGCATTGAAGTGGCTCTAACATGAGCATTGTATCATTTTAAAAGTGAATGCACAGTAAAGTGTTTCTTGTTTGTTTAATTTTGCTACTTGTTTAAGTGTTTAATTGATGGATGCTTGTGTGGAACCTCACTGGGCTTCGCTCAACCCATTAGTTTATTTTCCTTACAGGAATAAAGGACAGGTACGGAGAGTAACCGGAACCCTAAGCCGAGTATTGAAGTGTACGGGGAGTAATCCTTTTGTACTTAATGTTTTAGTTTTGCTAACCTTACTACCTTTAATGGTTGTACATATTATGAAGTTGCAGGCTAAGACTACTATACTTTTTTTTGCCATGTACCTAAGTATAAAGAATTGTCAATGGCTTTAGTTAGTGAAATGTTATCTCTAAAGTAAATGTGAGTGAGTGAGTCTTGACGAGAGTTAGGCAGGCAGTCCACTTAACCCTTTGGTTTGTCCTAGGGTATGGTAGAGTCGTCACAAGTGGAATCAGAGTCTAGGTTTGAAATGAACTGGGAAAAAGTGAAAGAAGTTGGTAACTATAAAGAGTTAAGACTATTAGAGTGGGGTGTTGAGTATAAAACTTTATGTGAAATTTAATAAGACTTTAACCTTAGTTGAAACTTGTAGGCATGAAAGGAAATGGTGGAAGCGAGGGGCCTTAGAGGCCACACAGAACGATAATGTTCCTAGAAGGACCAGGAAGGCCTTTCTGGCAGTATGTCCTAGGCGGTGAATAAGTAGTTAGTGTGATAATTGGAGGACGTATCCATATTTTGATCGAGTGGTGCTGGCGATAGTAAATGAAAGACAGAGGTTGGAAACACAAAATGAGACATACTATAATAACATTCGAGAAATGAGGGCAGTTATGTGGATGCAGAGTGAAAGAATCCGAGAGATGGATACAGAGTTGATGGCTAAACGAGAAAGGACTAATACTTTAAGGAAACAGTTCCAAGAAACTAAAAATCACCTTGCAGGGATGGTAAGGTAGGTGAGGGATCGGACTGAGGGAATTTTGACCGAGTATGAAGTCTTGATAGAGGAGGTTGTGGGAGAAAACTTGAAAGACAGGGAAGACCAAGGTGGAGAAGTTCCTAGAGTTGAAGGTGAAGCTGAACCGACAGAGGAAGATTCTGAGAAGGATCCAGAGGAGGAGGAACCCATGGAAGTAGAATCGGAAGAAAAAATGGGTTCCACTGGGACTGTCTTGGACTAGACTAATGGAGTTCTAAGTTGAATTTAAAAACTAAGGGTTGAGTTACCTGGCATGTGGTTATGTTAATTGCACTATACTATTGAACTACTTACTTTTTATGTATGTTTGAACTACTTGTACTATACTTGACTTTAATTGTTGTTTCTTGTAATTTGTTGGGCTATAACTTAACTATTTAGGGTGTGATGAGTGGATTTATGTGTTGAATGCATTTTAATTTCTAAAACTAAATACTACCTTGTATATATATATAGATAGAGATATATGTAATTTATTCATGGTTTCTAAATATAAATAGCATATTCACGCGTAGAATGGAGAGCGAGGGACGACGACATGGGCGACCCCGTAGGGTTGGACAACCTGAAAACCCAGATAGGGGCCACGTATCCTCGGCAGATCAGAGCCAAGAACAAGAAGTCAATAGAGACGATCAAGTGACTTTGACCCTGAATAGAATGACCGACTTATTAGAAGGAGTCGTAAATCAACCCAGTTCCGGAGTCGGACCTACACACCAATATAAGGACCCAGAAGTAGGGGAAGATAGTGTGAGGACCTGAAAATTATTTTATATTTTATTTTATTTCTTTGAATACATTTTCTTTACTTTACTTTATTGCCTTTATTTCCTAAATATTTTTATAAGTGAGTCAAGAATTTTAATCATTTTTCTTCTATAAGTTTTATAGTGCATTATACTAGTGTGACCAACTAATGAAGTGTGTACAATAAATTTGGAGAGTTAGGAGTTTTGTGCAAAAAGAATTATGTGACAAGAGGTGTTAAGAGTTATTTGGGGGAGCATTAGATATTATGGTGATTAGAGACAATTAGAGAGACAGAGACAGACATCTCTTCTTTTCTTGCCATTTGTCAAGTAGCCAACCAAAGTTGACCAAGACTTGACCAAGGCTAAAGCTTTTCTTCTTATCCCAACCTAAGTTCCATTTTCACTATTTTGCTTCATTCTTGTCTTAGTATGGCCAAAATTAGAAGAGGGAAAAGGAGAGAAAATAGCCAATTTTCAAGCCCTGATTCTTGTCCAAATTTGTGAGAAATTCAAAGAAAAACCCTAATGTACTCAAAAAAACCTTGAACCACGCTTGGAGGGAAGCTCTTGGTGGAGTTTCTGGATAAAGAAAAGCCTTGCATCTTCTTGATTTGCTTGCCATCCTTGAATTTGGAGGTAAGAGATGAATCTTGCTAGAAACCTTAGTTTTCTTCCTTTACTTTGGAGCTTAGTTGATGGATGATGTTATAAAAGTTAATAGGGATGACTTTTATGGAGGCTTTCATTTCTTCTTGAGCTGTTTGTGAATTTTCCAGCTTTGGTGCATAAAGGATATAGCTTAGTTTAGAGCTTTATATATATGTGAAAGTGTGCTATATTTTCTTGTCTAAAACATGTATATTTGCCATGAAAATTGGGTTGAATTTGGAGGGTTAACTTGGGAAATTTAGGGGACAAGTTGCTGGAATTTTCCAAGCCCATGATTGATTGCATAAAGTTAGACTTTTTAACTTTTACCTTTTGGTTTGCGTATATAATCCTTGGATGGATTGGTTATAATTCTCGGATGGATTCAATTTTCTGTACAGACATACTTTAGTGTTTTGGCCATAACTTGATGTAGAAAACTCGGATATAGGTGCCGTTTGTTGCGTTGGAAACTAAATTCAAAGGGCTTTAACTCTATATAAATATCTTGCCTTGTTTCTTTCTTTCTTAAAGTTAGTGACCCCTTTAAAATTAACGCTTATGTCTTGCTTTGATGAGGAAATGACCTTTATTAGGAATTAATGGTTAAGGGTAGTATTAGGCTCCTTTCTTTGATAATTTGGAGTAGTGTGGCATCTTTAAGATTGTAATTGAGTATTTGATTATTATGTCTAGGTGAGAAAGGTAGCCATTATGTCGATTACTTGAACTAGTATGGGAATTTCTAGCTTTGAACCTCGAGAATTCTTGTGTCATTGTCTTCAGAAGTCTTGGCTATCATTGACCTGTTTTGCTCCATATGATACTTGACCCATTAAGCTATCATGCATGAGGTTTTACCCCAAATTTTAACAAGAAAACTTTGCACTTTTGACAGCTGTATGAGGGGCTTAAAACTGCAAATTGCTTTGTTTGCTAAGTGAAGCTTCGATGCTCATAGTTTTGCATTTATATTGGCATGAAATGGCTAGACACTTGATGTATGATATGACCATAGGACTCGAGAGTGACCAAAAGAAAAGACCAGGGTTTGAAGTGGAAGGATTGTGATCATTGGTGAGTGTTCCAACTGCATGTTCGATGCTCATTGTTGATAGAAATTGCTAGACACTTGATTTGTCATTTCATAGGTGAGTGTGTACTTTATCGCATTTGACCTAACTTGACTAAACTTTTGATATCTCATTTATGCATGTACAAGTAACTTAATTTACATATGACCGGTATCTTGACTGGAATAACTTGAAATGCTTGAAAACGTGACATGTTGAGCTTACTTGTGATTGGGTTTTGGCTAGGCGAGTGTGTCCTTAATCGCACTCAACCTCCGTGAACTTGAAATACTTGATCTTGTGTGTGGATTTGCATGTATATGTGCATGATTGTAGACCCGCTATATATCCTCTTGCAACGGTTGAACTGGGCCCTTGGATCCTTATTTGAGACATCGGGTAAGTAGGAACTTGTGTTACTCATACGTATGCATGAATATAGGTCGGTAACGGCTGAACTAAGCCATCTTTGGACCTCTTGCTTGAGACCAGCCTTAGAACGGTCGAGTAAGCTGGGCAATCTTGGGTAAAGGATGAAGTTCCTAACCTATTTACTCGTGACTTGAACACGTGACATGCCTGATACGGAGTGTTAGGTGATAGCTAATGGCTCCAATCATTACCTACGTGAGCATTGGTTGACAGCCAATAACTCCACTATAAATACCTGATACGGAGCGGTAGGTGATAGCTAACGGCTCCAATCATTACCTACGTGAGCGTTGGTTGACAACCAACGACTCCACTTGTAAATACTTGAATATTTGGGGCCCAGATCTTGAATTCTTGAATATTTGGGGCTGCAAGCCCAACCCATGGCTAGTTGGTCGAATTGAACCGGCAAGAGCTTGGTTGAGGAGATTGACGAACCCTAGGTACTTGTTTGGCGTTCGGGCCCGATAGGAGGTTGATCGGTGGACGGAGACTAGAGATAAGTGGTGTTCTACTAGACTTGTTACTATATTTCAAACGTTGATGAAGTGTCGAGTGTGACGCCCGAAAGAAGAAGAAAAGGAAAAAAAAATTTAGTGAATAGTATTTAGTGAGAATCCGACAGGAAATCCGGCCAGTTCTTGGCCGGATTCTTGGTGGATTTTGAAAAAAATAGATTCGCCACTGCCTTGAATCCGGCTTGGAATCCGGCCTGATTGTGACATGGCACTTTGGCAGCCAGCTTTGACTGGCTGATTTTTCTTCATTCTTATCTTGTTTCTTAGCTGAGATGTCTTCATTTTTGCTCCTTCTTGACCGGCTCTCTAGAGAGGAAAAACAAGAGAGAAAGTTCTTCAATTTCTTGCTAAATCTTGAGTTTTAACCGGTGAAATCACAAACTACTCCGTACAAGTGTACACTAAGGAAGAATAAAGGCTTTGGTGGAGTCTTTGGTGAAGGGGAAGCTCTAAACCATTATCTTTCTTGAGTTTATAAGGTACCTTACTTGGAAAATTCCCTTGTTGTTCTAATAACGGTAAATTAGTGACTTATGGTAGCTAAATATGTGGTTTTGTGGAAGATTTCATGATTTAAAATAGAGTTTGATAAATTTCTGATTTATTAGTGAATTTTCTGATTTTATATGATAATGGTTGGTTGGCCATGGAATGATAGCTTGATATGGTGTCAAATGGAGCCTTTGTATGTTAATTGGGGTTGTTTGCGAAAAATTTCAGATTTGTGCAGAAAATTTCAGTTTTAGGGTTTCAAATTTGGGGCTTTCTTACAGTTGGTTATTGAGCTCTTAATTGGTTAAGATTTAAGGGTGTTATGGCCCTAATTAGGTGTGTTTTATAGCTTATGATTTGTATGTGAAAATGTGGTTGAATTGAGATGGTATTGGTGTTGTTTATAGGATGGAAAATAAGGAAATTAAGGTGAAATGCTGTCCAATCTTTGAGAGCATTTGATAGTTTTGTTATGTGAAATATTGAGGGTATATGTGCTAGTTCACTTGCCTACGGAAATTCCAGCTTGTGTATGTCAATATCAATGTTAGGGTTTCGAATTGGGGCTTCATTATGATTGGTTTTGGAGCTATCAATTGGCTCATATTGAAGGGGCATTATGGCCTAATTAGATATGTGGTATATCTTATGATTCGTATGTGTACTTGTGGTTATATACAAAGGTTAGTTTAGAAGTGTAATTTCAGTTTTTACCATGTTTCTGGACTTAACTTGGACTGCAAATTTCTCCATGTTTTAGACCGAACCAACTTTTGGACAAAACATGAAAGTTGTAGATATATGAGTTAGCTATCTACCTACAAAATTTCAGATCGATTGGAGTACTGTAGCTTGTGAATTGACTGAAATACCCTTGACTGCCCTTAAACCCTGTTTCGCGGACAGTTTCCATTTTTCTCTAAGATTTTGACTTTTGACCATGAATATGTATAATTTGGCTTTGGAGGTCTTCATAAGAAATGTTGGTATATGTGTTATCTTCGTAACGCCATAAGATTCGTTTCAATCGGATAAGTGTAACTTCAATTGTGATTAAAATGCCAAAAGGTGATAGGAACTTGATGCTTTTAGAATTCCTTTTGTTTGACATGATAATTGTGATTTAGGGTTTGGACTTGAGCAAGGCAATGTCTGTGATGGATGGTTCCTGAGCTGTGGTTGGTGAGTGATCCCCAAACTATTTCCAAAGTTACTTATGAACTGTTTCTTGCACTGTTTATTCGATTGCATATCATTTGTGTTTGTGTGGGTGCCATGATATGATTTGGCTCCAATGAGTTCATGGGAAATCTTGTACTTGGAACCAACATCTCCACCACTGGTTATTTGGAGCAAATGGCTCCCTTGTATTGTTTGACTTACTGGATCTGTTTGAGCTTTGGAGTTCTAAGTACAATGATTTCACTGGCTCACAAGAGCAACATACATACATTTGATCACTGATTCATGCTATCATTTAATGCATTATTGTGAAACTGGTTGATTACTGATTTTACTGGACACTCGTTGAGCTTCTAGCTCACCCCAAAATATTTATTTCCCTCCACAGGGCTCGTGGCAAAGGAAGAGTGTCTGAAGGGATATCTCTTGTATAATTTGAATTCGAATCACTTGATGAGTATTACATGTAATATTTGAGCCTGATATCGTAATTGTAATTATTTGAGAACTAAGGACTTTTGTCTTATTCGGGGAATTGTACCACTATTTGAGATCGGTAATGTATGTAAGTATACAGTCTGAACCTGGAAAATGTTATTTCGTTTATTATTGAGGATTGTACCCTATGTTATTGGATGTGACTAATGTAATTTAATTGAGGACTGTAGTGAGTGAGTGAGTCCTGGCGAGAGCTGGGCAGGCGGTCCGCCGAACCCTTTGGTTCACCTTAGGGGGAGTGGGGCTGTCACAGTTGGTATCAGAGTTTAGGCTTCAGATCTCTGTAGGGTATCTTGGGCTAACGTTTAGGATGCCGGACTGTGGGACTGGTTTGAAAGTGGTAAGCGTAAGATATGACTTGGTTGCTCCCAAGCGTACATCAACCGATTCTGGTACTAGCGTACGGTCTGAGTCATAAAGTTTCTTAGTTTTGGATTCTTGTACTTGAGTACTCGATACTTTTCCTGAGAAAATGCTTGTGAATTTGGAAAGAACATGGTCTAGTGTTTGATGATGTGAATAGGAATCATAAGTGAGTTTGAGATAAGTTGTAATGGCACAGGTTAGAGCACAGAGGATTTCGTATTGTACTCGAGACATAACCGGATGAGGAGATTGAAATGATGAATGTTATCTAGAACTTGTCCAATAAGATTTTGGCTAGGGTTTTGATAGATTGTGGTGGTGTCCGGATTTGTTGAAAAAACTTCTGGTTTTTGTATCCTTCTTCTAGTCTTCTTGTTTGATTAAGGTTTGCACCACCCGATTTGTAAGTGTTGGAATTTGAACTATTTGAACTGCCTGAGACCGACTAGGCTGAGCTTATTTGAGATTTGAACTTGTTTAGGCAAGTGTGCTCTTACGTACACTTAATGGACCTGATTAGACTGAATATATTTTATCTCATTTACGCATGAGCAAGTGGCTTGATTCGTATATGACCTGGATGTGGACTTGAATTTTGTGACTACTTGAGAATGTGAGTTGCTGGGCATAAGCTAGGAGAGTGAGTTCTTATTCGTACCTGTGCTCCATGAACTTGAAGTAATTGACCCTGCTTTTGACCTTGTATGCTTTTATGTGTGGTTGTAGGCCGGCTACTACTCCTCTGTAGTGGTTGAACTGAACCTCTCTGGTGGGGCATTGCCTGTTGTGTTATCAAGCACCGCCATTCTTCTGGCGAGGCATGCCTGTTGTGTTATCAAGCACCGCCAGGGATGAACTTCTTGAACTGAACCTCTCTGGTGTGGTATTGCCTGATGTGTTATCAAGCACCGCCAGTCGTCTGGCGAGGCATGCCTGTTGTGTTGTCCAGTACCACCAGGGATGAAATTTTGAACTAAGCCTCTCTGATGAAGTATAGCCGTTGTGCTAACTTGTTGTGTTCTCAAGCACCACCAGGGATGAAAATTTTGAACTAAGACTCTCTGGTGAAGTATAGCCGTTGTGCTAACTTGTTGTGTTCTCAAGCACCACCAAGGATGAAATTGTTGAACTGAGACTCTCTGACGAAGTATAGCCGTTGTGCTAGCTTGTTGTGTTGTCCAGCACCGTCGGGGACAAATACCTAAACTAAGACTCTTTGGCGAAGTATAGCCGTTGTGCTAACTTGTTGTGTTATCAAGCACCACCAGGGATGAAATTCTTGAACTGAGACTCTTTGGTGAAGTATAGCTGATGTGCTAACTTGTTGTGTTATCAAGCACCACCAGGGATGAAATTCTTGAACTGAGACTCTTTGGTAAACTATAGCCGATGTGCTAACTTGTTGTGTTGTCCAGCACTGCCAGGGGTAAAATTTCCGATTTGAGGTTAAGCCATGTCCTGAATTTTCCGAATATCTGGGACTTTATTTCCAACTCAGGGTTAGTTGATTGAACCGAGCCCTTTTGCATGTTCTCTTTGGTTCCTTGTTTAGCCATCTGTTGGCCCGTTACAAAGTGATAAGTGGGATTGGAATGGTTCTTAGTACTTGATTGATTTTTGAGAACTATTTGGATCTGGTTAGTACAAGTTGGAATGTCGAGGACGACATTCTTTTAAGGGGGGAAGTTTGTGACGCCCGAAAGAAGAAGAAAAGGAAAAAAAATTTTGGTGAATAGTGTTCAGTAAGATTCCGGCCGGATTCTTGGCCAGATTGTTGGTGGATTTTGAAAAAAATAGATTCGCCACTGCCTTGAATCCAGCCGGATTGTGACGTGGCACTTCGTCAGCCAGTTTTGACTGGCTGATTTTTCTTCATTTTTATCTTGTTTCTCGGCTGAGATGTCTTCATTTTTGCTCCTTCTTGACCGGCTCTCCAGAGAGGAAAAATGTGACAGCCCCACCTCCTCCTAAGGCGAACCAGAGGGTTCGGCGGGCCGCCTGCCCAGCTCTCGCCGGGACTCAGTCGTTCACTACAACCCTCAAATGAATTACAAGATAAAACTCAAATATTACATCAAATTCTCCAATAATTACATGTCAAAAGCGAAGCGGAAATAATTCTCAACTATACATAAAATGATTTCCAAATCCAAACTGTACAAGATATAGGCCATCCAGACACGTGAATAAGCACAACAAGACCTTCCTTCGCTTTGAGCCCTGTGGAGGGGAATAAAATATTTTTGGGGTGAGCTAGAAGCTCAGCGAGTAACCAGTAAAAGCAGTCATCAAATATATTGCACAGTAATGTATTCCAATGATGTCATGAATCAGAGATCAAATGTACGTCTTTTGCTATTGTGAGCCAGTGAAATCATAGCACTTGAACACCCAACGCTCAAATAGATCATTTAACATTAACAGAGAGGGAGCCCCTTCTTGAGCTCCAGATAAACATGAACATGAACCATCAACAGAGTGGAGACATTGGTGTCCAGCACAAGACTTCCCAAGAACTCAGTAAAGCCAAAACTTGTCATGAACTCACATGCAAGCACGCATGATATGCATTCGAGTAAATAATGCAAGAAACGTTTCACAAGTACTTTGGAAATAGTTTAGGGTCACTCACCTCCACGGCTTAGAAATCATCCAGCATATAACATTGCCTTGCTCAAATCCAAGTCTTAGATCACAAACTCAATGCAAACAAATCCCTTCAAAGTTCGGACAGCACTTCCCCTGAATTTGCTAACTTTTCCAGCCATCATGGCTTCATTATTTCCTCATTCCAATCCAAAGGTACACACACAACAACAAGTTCATCCAATAGGCATTCAGCAAGCTCCAAGTAGTACTAGTACAAGTCAAGCTAGGGAAAAGTCCGGAAATGAAAGTTAAGCTCAAACCAGAAAAACAGTTTTGACGTCATTTTACGGTAATGGCACCAAAGGCGTCACGATTGTCGGATGAAGGTGAAACATACACCGTTTCGAAGCTAAGAGACAGGGCTACAATATTACAGAAGGTCACTCAACCCAGTTTCGAGTGTAACCAGGTCAAAAATGCAAGATACCATACCAGAATCACAAAAACAGATTCACAGAACGCATTCTAGCAGAAACATCATAACTCAGGCTCTCCAATTCCAAATCCAGAAATTCCAAAACCAGCGGAAATCTAAGAAACAGGTATAAATTTCATCAGAAGGCCTCAACAACCAATTCGGAAGAAATTCCAGCCAAAACAACCAATTACAGGCGCAATTCTTACATTCGGGTAAAACCAGAATGGCAATAGTAATTTCGACTTTTCTCATTCTACACTACTCCGATTGACCTGAAATTTTGTAGGTACCTCTAAAATGTCATTCCCTACAACTTTCATGTTTTAATACAAGGC
Source organism: Coffea eugenioides (assembly GCF_003713205.1). NCBI lineage: Eukaryota > Viridiplantae > Streptophyta > Magnoliopsida > Gentianales > Rubiaceae > Coffea > Coffea eugenioides. The sequence goes on along the minus strand of NC_040038.1, from coordinate 12,120,603 downwards.
CAATTCGGCCTCTAACTAGGAGCTAAAAATTCGGGCAGAATGCTCCCACTAGAACCCTAATTTTCTGAAATTTCTTCCAAAACAGAAATTGATTGCAATTGACCACTTTTTCCACCTCATAGAGTCCTTAAACATCATTTCCAATCATCATATATAACCACACAACCATGTTCATATTAAAACAGAAAAATCCCCAAAAATTATAAAACTTCATCAAGTCAACCACAACTCAAGATATAATCCATCAAACCATCTCTTTAGCCATCACAAGTCACTAATTTAGCATAATCAAGAACAAAGAAAGGATTGCTAGACATGAACCTTGAAATATCAAGAAAGTTGATGGCTTAGTCCTTTGCCTTCTCTAATCACTCCACCACTACCTTCAATCTTCCTAAACAAGTGACTTTTGTGGAGGAATTTGAAAGTTTAACGGTTGATTCACAAGATTGAGCAAGAAATGGAGTTGGAGTTGAAGGCTTTCTTCTTGTATTTTTGCTCCAAGAGGTTCGGCCAAGACAAGCTTAAAATGGAGAGAAATTGGTCAATTTTTGAGGTTTAGTAAAGGTGATGCAAATTAGTCAAAGTCCAACTTTGAATAAGAAGGTGACACATGTCACCTTTTGGTTTAAAACTTATCTTTTTGTCTCTCCAATACAAATATCTTAACACTTTGTAAAATAATATCACTTAATACAAAATTCCAACAAGTTGTCAAAAATATAATGCATTTACCGCACTTGCGGGTCCCACGTTCAAAATACCCTTTTAATTTCTCAAAAACTAACCGATAGTAGAAAAATCATTTTCAAACTATCTTTGCTCATAAACTTTATCTGGGGAATTTTTCTAATAAAGAAAATGTAGAAAAGGCGGGCGATTAAATAAAATAAACACTAGAAAATTAGAAAATTTCCGGGTTCTCACACTCATTCTTTTCGGGGCGTCACAAAAAACAAGAGAGAAAGTTCTTCAATTTCTTGCTAAATCTTGAGTTTTAACCGGTGAAATCACAAACTACTCCGTACAAGTGTACACTAAGGAAGAATAAAGGCTTTGGTGGAGTCTTTGGTGAAGGGGAAGCTCTAAGCCATTATCTTTCTTGAGTTTATAAGGTACCTTACTTGGAAAATTCCCTTGTTGTTCTAATAACGGTAAATTAGTGACTTATGGTAGCTAAATATGTGGTTTTGTGGAAGATTTCATGATTTAAAGTAGAGTTTGATAAATTTTTGATTTATTAGTGAATTTTCTGATTTTATATGATAATGGTTGGTTGGCCATGGAATGATAGCTTGATATGGTGTCAAATGGAGCCTTTGTATGTTAATTGGGGTTGTTTGCGAAAAATTTCATATTTGTGCAGAAAATTTCAGTTTTAGGGTTTCAAATTTAGGGCTTTCTTACGGTTGGTTACTGAGCTCTTAATTGGCTAAGATTTAAGGGTGTTGTGGCCCTAATTAGGTGTGTTTTATAGCTTATGATTTGTATGTGAAAATGTGGTTGAATTGAGATGGTATTGGTGTTGTTTATAGGATGGAAAATAAGGAACTTAAGGAGAAATGCTGTCCAATCTTTGAGAGCATTTGATAGTTTTGTTATGTGAAATATTGAGGGTATATGTGCTAGTTCACTTGCCTACGGAAATTCCAGCTTGTGTAGGTCAATATCAATGTTAGGGTTTCGAATTGGGGCTTCATTATGATTGGTTTTGGAGCTATCAATTGGCTCATATTGAAGGGGCATTATGGCCTAATTAGATATGTGGTATATCTTATGATTCGTATGTGTACTTGTGGTTATATACAAAGGTTAGTTTAGAAGTGTAATTTCAGTTTTTACCATGTTTCTGGACTTAACTTGGACTGCAAATGTCTCCATGTTTTAGACCGAACCAGCTTTTGGACAAAACACGAAAGTTGTAGATATATGAGTTAGCTATCTACCTGCAAAATTTCAGATCGATTGGAGTACTGTAACTTGTGAATTGACTGAAATACCCTTGACTGCCCTTAAACCCTGTTTCGCGGACAGTTTCCATTTTTCTCTAAGATTTCGACTTTTGACCATGAATATGTATAATTTGTGTGACGACCCCACCTCCCCCTAAGGCGTACCAAAGGGTTCGGCAGACCGCCTGCCCAACTCTCGTCAGGACTCACTCACTCGAATCATGTGCATACATTCAAGGACCATAAATAACATCACAATTCAAGCTTATAATTTATATTGATGCACAATCAAGATACAAAGCCTCACTATCCCCAAACTGGTTCAAAGTGTATACAATCCAAATACAAAACATTCTATTCGAGAAATAGCGCGAGTACAAGTCAAAAGTCAAAACAACTAGACTACGCTAGTCTTTACACGTCTCACGCCTCGCTCGTACCCCTGTAAGGAAAACAAAACTAACAGAGTGAGCCAAAGCTCAGTGAAGTTCCAAATGTCAAATTGGTCATCAAACAAAATAATAACAGTGTAACAGTGAAATAGCGAGCAAACAAGTCCAATCAAAGAGATAATACTTCAGGTAATCAAGAACATATGGATCATATTCACATGTAAGGATACAGTGGCTCATGTCTCGGCTCCATCCCAGCTTGATCGATTGGTAGTTGACACTCCGTCAACTTTCAAGTAATAACTAGTCCAGAAAGAAAACCCCACTTCACGCCAGTCCCCGTCCACCGATCAACCCCCTTATCCGGGCTCGCACGCCACACGAAACACGGGTGGTAATACTCGAGTATACTGATTAGCTGAGGAGATAACACTCCACTCGACATTACTAGTTACCCAGTGTTTGTTATCTAATCGACCAGGCCCTTGCCGGCTCGACTCGATTAACTAGCCACAAGGTTTCTGGAATTCCAGGCAAGATATAATTCATACACATGTAAAGCAAGTCAATTGAAATTGATGAACAAGTACAAGTCTCATTAGGGCAAGTGCGATAAAGTACACCCTTGCCCTGTCAAATCACTTATATATCATGTAATCACATTTGTCAAAGAGAAATCACAAATATCAAATTCAATCAGATATTTGGAAGCACTCACCAAAAGTAGTGCCTCTAGTGTTCGCGTCGGGGTGGTACTCCGGGTTTGGAGTCCAAATCTGCGATAAAACTTGATTTAAGAACTTTGAAAGTCAACTAAAGTTTGAAACTTAGACGTTTCGCTCAATAAGAATCAAGAAATTGAAATTCACTTGGAGAATAGTCGTGAAACGGTTGCTCGCTTTTCAAACTGAAAAATTTTGTAAGATGTATACTTGGAAATAACTTTTGAGTCGAAAGTGCAAGGAAAACGGATTTATAGTGATTATTACCGCTTTTCCTAAGGGTACAAGTTCGGCTAGGTTCCAACGTATAACCCTCGATAACCAAAGTAGCAAATGTCCTAGATGGTTCATGTGATAGTCATTGATCAACTTTACCCAAGTCGCAAGTGTATTTCTCTAGTTCTCGAGCGTAAATTTGGGCAGCATGCCCATTGTATTTTTCTATTTCCAACTATTTATGGCTTCATTATTTTCCTCATTCAAACCCAAAGGTACACACACAACAATCTAATTTCAATAGCCGTTCAATAGACTCAAGACAATACAAGGACAAAAATCAAACTAATAACAAGTGCGGAAATGAAATTTAACAAGAGACAGATTTGATGGATTTTTGCGTAATGGACACATCCGAGGCTACACTTATCGGATTGGGGTACAACCTATATAATTTTGAAGCTAAGACGAAGGCCTACAACTTTCATGAAGATCACTTAGTCCAATTTCCAATGTAACCCAGTCAAATTCCCAATTCACAGAACCAACTTCCAACTAACCAGCTAGTTAACCATACTACATTTAAATGGCCATATCTTAGGCTACCAAAGTCCGTTTAAGGAGTTCTTGGAGACGTTAAAAAGATAAGACAGAGTACTAAAACTTTCATGTTTTGGAAAATGGCTAAATCTGCACGGATCATAGTGAATAAACACAGACAAACGGATGAACTATCTAAAACGGATCACTGGAAACATCCTAGGGCAGCGAGGGTATTTTGGTCTTTTCACAGGCTACATTGCTCCGATTGAGCTGAACTTTTGTAGGCATCCATAAAACATCATTCTCTACAACTTTTATGTCTTATTCCAAGCCTAATTCGGCCTCTAACATAGTGCACTGAAACCGGACAGAACTGAAGTCAAATTTTCCAGAAATCTGGAATTTTACGGTTTCAAAGGAAACTTTCTTCATTTCTTGCTTCAATCACTACCACAATCACTTATATACGCTTAGATACAACATATATTATCCATACAACAAGTTTAGGCAGAAAATCATCAAACCCTAACTTACATTCATCTCCTCAAATTCATCCCAACAACTTGGATAACTACTAATCTAACCAAAATATGAGTTATATAACAACTTAAGCAAAAATAAAAGGACCAAAGCCATGGTTAGACCTTATACCTCAACAAAAGAAGCTTGCAAGAGTAATACTTCACCTCCTCTTGAAATTTTTGGTTCCCCTAGCTTCCCAAAGTCACAACTCACAAATTAATCGGTTTAGAATTTTGTTTCCTCACTTGGATGATTCAATTTCAAGATGAAATGGTGAAGCTCTCCCTTGGGTTTTTCTCTCTCTCTCTCTCGGCCAAACAGCAGAAAAAAAATGAGGAAGAAAGGTAGCCCAAGGTGATAAGAAGGCAAGACAAGTTGTCTTGGTCAAGGCCCTTAGGTGGCCGACAAGTGTCCTCACCAATTCCACTCTTTTTTTTTTCTTTTCCTTGCAATTTTTAGCCCTAAATTTCGGTCAAAGCCAGCTGGAAATAAGGAGATATTTTGCTCAAATATTAATGAGCTTGTATGGTAAGAAAGTGGTGATCAAGTGGTGTGTTCAATCGGTAGTGCACGGTACCCGTCGGTTCGCAACGTTTTTCCTTAAATCACACGTACTAGGGTTTTTACTTCCTATTCACTAACTTTTTATCATTACTTCTAATCACATATTATTTCTCACCCAAAAGTCACTCTTAAGCACCAAATTTGATTCTCGCTCCATACCGGATAATTACACTACGGATACACGTGAAAACCCTAACTTGCTCCAACTTGAAAATGAAAAGTGAAACCCTACTTTCTAGGTTCATTTGCACTTATTGTGGAATGATTGGGTAGTAGGGCTATAATAAATGAATAATTTCCAAATAAAAGGGCATTTTTGAGAAAAATATAAGGAATTTGCAAGTCCTCACACTCTCTCCCCCTTAAAAGAATTTCGACCTCGAAAGTCATACCTTTCGTCGTGAATAGGTCAGGATATTTCTCTTGCATGTCCTTTTCTAGTTCCCAGGTTGCTTCTTCCACTTCATGATGCTTCCATAGAACCTTTACTAATGGAATCTGCTTGTTTCTCAGGTCCTTCACCTTCCGATCCAATATTTGAATAGGTCGTTCTTCATAGGTTAAGGACTCGTCTAGTTCAACATCTTCGAGTGGCAAAATGTGAGTCGGATTCGGATGATATTTCTTAAGCAAAGAAACATGGAAAACGTCATGGATCCGAGACAAGCTAGCTGGTAACTCAAGTCGATAAGCCACCTTCCCTATTCGTTGGAGTATATTGAAAGGTCCTATGTATCGTGGTTGCAACTTTTTCCCTTTTCCTGCTCTAATCTTTCCTTTCAACGGGGTAATTCGAAGAAACACCTTATCTCCTATCTCAAACTCCAAATCCTTCCTCCGATGATCGGCATAACTTTTCTGTCGGCTTTGGGCTGTTTGAAGTCTTTGGCGGATCACATTTACCCTCTCGTAGGCTTCTTCAACCCATGGTATTGTAGCCGGATCTATAATCTTTTTCTCTCCTACTTCATCCCAATGGATTGGGGATCGACATCGTCGTCCATACAAGGCTTCATATGGGGCCATTTGAATAGAGGAATGATAACTATTGTTATATGCAAATTCAACCAAGGTTAAGTATCGACTCCAACTTTCTCCAAAGTCTACAATACAGGCTCTCAGCATATCCTCAAGAGTTTGAATGGTTCTCTCAGATTGTCCATCAGTTTGCGGGTGATATGTTGTACTATAATTCAACTTAGTTCCTAGAGCCTCTTGCAATTTCTGCTATAATTGGGATACAAACCTAGGGTCTCTATCGGATACAATGCTTACGGGTACCCCGTGTAGTCTTACCACTTCATCCATATAAGGTTTGGCAAGTTTCTCCAAAGAATATTTCATATTTACTGGCAGGAAATGTGCGGTCTTAGTTAATCGATCCAGTATTACCCAAATCGCATCATGCCCCTTTTGTGTTCGTGGCAACCCTGATACAAAATCCATCGTTATGTGCTCCCATTT